>NW_022589770.1:7592882-7811598 GCF_004348235.1 Phoca vitulina
CTTTCTGTGACCCCGAGGGTCCTGAGACCACACTGTCCCGCGAGGGTTCCACCCCCCACTTCGCCACCAGAGTGACGTCCCTCAGCGGAGCAGACTTCTAAAAGTTCCGATTTTGTGCTCCGAGGCTCTATCACTTGCCAGAAGCGGCTGACGGAGGCCCCTCCCCCGCCGTCTATCCTCCCGAATATCGCCTCGGATTCACTTCTCCGCTCGTCCTACCTTCCAGAAAGTGGTCGCTTTTCTGTTCAGAGAGTTGTTGCTATTCTTTTCTTCGATCTCCTGTTGAGTTTGTAGGTGTTCAGAATGGTTTGATCCCTATCCAGCTGAATTCCTGAGAGGAGACGAAATCCAGGTCTCCTACTCCTCCGCCATCTTGCTCCGCCCCCTCAATAGTTTGTTTCTTTTTCAATTTATTACAGTGCATTGTATTGGACTAAGTATTGTCTTTTGAAAATATGCAGTTAAAACTTTAGTTACATTTATCCAAAGATCAATATGATAAAATTAAACTTGTCTAGTTTATTGAAGGTAGAAAAGTATACTTTAGAGGGGCGCCTGGGTGACTCAGTCCATTAAGCTGCTGCCTTCAGCTCAGGTCATGATCTCAGGGTCCTGGGATCAAGCCCTGCTTTGGGCTCCCTGTTCAGTGTGGAGTCTGCTTCTCCCTCTCCCTCTGCTGCTCCCTCCACCACCTGCTCATGCTCTCTCACTGTCTCTCTCTCTCTCTCTCTCTTTCAAATAAATAAATAAAATCTTTTAAAAAAGTGTACTTTAGGATTTTAAAGAGAAAGGAAATAATAAAACAAATTTTATTCATTCCTTAAGGCACTGTACACTGGTAAATTAGTTTACTATTAAAGTAAATGAATTTGAAATGACATGTATTCCAATTACTTTAGAAATTTTAACATGAAATTCAAGATATTTTTATAGTCATTTCCATTTATTTATTTATTTATTAAAGATTTTATTTATTTGAGAGAGAGAGAATGAGAGAGAGAGCACATGAGGGGGGGGAGGGTCAGAGGGAGAAGCAGACTCCCCGCCGAGCAGGGAGCCCCATGCAGGACTCGATCCAGGGACTCCAGGATCATAACCTGAGCTGAAGGCAGTCACCCCACCAACTGAGCCACCCAGGCGCCCAGTCATTTCCATTTAAAATGAAAATAGATTCATTCTTTTCTGTTATTACTTACAGCACCAAGACCACTGCATTCTTTGTGGGAACATAAAGGCACATACTACTGCCCAAATTCTATGGCACAGTTCTTAATTTTCCATGAGTTTCAAGTATACTTTTTTAAGATTTTAAGAGACCACATGAGAGAGAGAGAGAGAGAGCATGAGCAGAGGGTAGGGGTAGAGGGAGATGCAGACTCCCTGCTGAGCAGTGAGCCCAACACAGAACTCGATCCCAGGTCCCTGGGATCATGACGTGAGCCAAAGGCAGATGTTTAATGGTCCAAGCCACCCAGGTGCCCGAGTTTCAAGTATTTTTTAAAAAAATAATTTCATTGTTTGAATATCTTATTAATGGACTTTCTTCATTATATAGAAATGGAAAAAGATAGCAGCCTATGAAGGTAACTTTTGTTCTTGAAAATTTAATGCTTTATATATATATATATATATATATTTATGTATAAATATATATGTATTTATGTTATATAAATATAAAAATAATGTATATATTATATATAATATATATATATATATATATAAATTTTGGAATTGGAGACAGAGGACCAAGCTTAAATTTGAGCTCTGTTAATGATTTCTTGCTTGTAGTTTGCTTCTTTATATCCTCTTTCTTCCTTTCTCCACCATGCTTTATGTCTTAGGATTGCACCAAAGGGCTGATGTAACCTCTGGCGTCCAATTGGATTCAACCAATGCAAAGTGGGATCAAGGTTTTCATTTTCCCTGCTCCTTTCCTGCTGGTCACAGTGGGCAAGAGATTTCTCTTTACTGAATGTTAGATGGCCTCTCTGTGTATCTTTTCTCTCTGGGTTCTGGTAATTCTTTGTCCCCATGGTCCTTTCAGCATAGAGATGGTAAGCACTTCCTACTTAGACCTGCACTTTGTTGATTTCCCTACACCCTGAACTCACCTTTATAAATAGTGTCTTTATTCAAGTCTCTTCAGTCACCTTATTGGAGTATGCCATCTGTTTTCTGCCAGAACTCAGACTGGTACACTAAATTACCTTGAAAGTCACATTTGGTTTTTTACTTTCAAGTTCCTTTTTGTATAGTACACACATTAATGCCCATCACTGAGCATTGTTAAGATGGCTCATCTTTGTTCTTAAGATAAAGTTCAAACTTGACAAGATCAATTCATGGCCTTCTTAGATCTTCAGTTTTATCTTTTGCCAAATTCCCTCTCAATATCTATACTTTAGCCATATTGAAATACTTTTAGCATCCACATTTGCTCAGTGCTCTATGCTCAACACATTCTGAGCAATTTATATAATCTGGAACCCTCTCTTCTCTCATCCTTCTCTCTATTCCCTTCAGTAAAGTCTTCTGAGCACTACTTAGACTACAAAGACTACCCTGAGTAGTCTCATTCACAACCAAAGTTGAACTGAATATATATATTTTTAACTTTCCCAATTGTCCTTTAGTACATACGTTATGGCACTTAGTTGCCCATCCAGTTGTCAGTTTCTCATTCTAGAATAAAATCTCCTTGGGTCAGGGATTAAGTCTTGCTCACTAGATCTTTTAGTCTCCAGTACAATTCTGCTGCAACAATGGGCAGTAAATAAAAATTTATTGCATGACTATATATACATGACAACATATATTTTCTTTGAGGTATTTTTTGGTATTTTCAGAATATTAACCAACTAATTTAAAGTACTCTAAGACAGGGTGCCTGGGTGGCTCAGTTGGTTAAGCGACTGCCTTCGGCTCAGGTCATGATCCTTGAGTCCTGGGATCGAGTCCCGCATCGGGCTCCCTGCTCAGCGGGGAGTCTGCTTCTCCCTCTGACACTCCCCCCAATCATGCTCTCTCTTTGTCTCATTCTTTCTCTCTCAAATAAATAAATAAAATCTTTAAAAAAAATAAATTTCTCTCAGACAAATATATAATCAAAACAACAAAAATAGGCAAACAAACATGTCTTACCAATCTATTCTTTGTCACTTTGAATTAACTAAACTTTACATATCTTTAAAAATTTATATCATTGAGGAATATAAGGGAGCACTCCCACCCCTGGTGTTTTTTAAGACTTGGGCCAGTGTGGCCCTGGCAAATCACCTGAGGCTATTTCAGAATATACCTGACCCCTATCCTGACAATCCTTCTTTAAGAGGGTTATACTGTGGGCGCCTGGGTGGCTCAGTTGGTTAAGCGACTGCCTTCGGCTCAGGTCATGATCCTGGAGTCCCGGGATCGAGTCCCGCATCGGGCTCCCTGCTCAGCGGGGGGTCTGCTTCTCTCTCTGACCCTCTTCCCTCTTCTGCTGTCTCTCATTCTCTCTCTCAAATAAATAAATAAAATCTTTAAAAAAAAAAAAAGAGGGTTATACTGTGACATCACGAAGTAAAATTTGGCCAAACTATGCCTCTAAAGGTAGTGCTCTATTGAGAACCAAGCCCATCATTTATTAACCCTTTTGAATTTTAACAAGATTTGAAACTAAACTATCTGGACAGTTGTCTCATTGCTTCAATTCCTATTTCTTATCGAATTTGTTTAGCATACGGTGTGAAATAATTTTCAAGAGGCTTGGAAATAGAGTCTGGCCAGAGTTTCTTAGGTGTTTGTTGAGTTCTTGTTTATACTTGCATGGAATAGATTGAATAAGCAGTGATTTACCATGCAATCTTGATTCACATTCTGGGTGATAGAGAAAAGTCTGGTGCACGTGTGGAACTCATTCAAACAAGATTTTAGATTTTTTCCCCCCAAATTAAAAAAAAAATAGGAAATTTTATTTCCTTTTGTTTGAAATAAGTGTTTTTGTAGAAGTCTAAGTCTATTTTGTAGATAGTGCTCAAAAATTTCTTGTCATTTTAGTACTGTTTTTGGGCAAAAAAAAACCCCACAATTTTTAAAGCTTGGCCACTGGCTTTTAGATATGCCTTTCACCTGATTTCACATCTTGGTTTGAACTCGTTTTCATTTATTCCCAGAGACAGCAGGAAATGACATTAAGTGCACAATAATGCTTATGTTGTGATAGGAAGTCATTGAAGAATCTTCTAGTAGGTGCTTCCAAATAAAGATAAGGTTTCTGGGAGCCAACAGCACCAAATAACCAACCACGGCTGTCAGCTGAATCATACATCTTTATCTTCTTTTTATTGTATTGTTGAATCTCATATTCACGCTGACGGGTTTTTCTATCAGATGTGACCTTTTCACAATTTGTGAGGGAAAAAAGCATGCAGCAAAATTACTAAACAAGGCTAGGATTTCAGAACCACTCATTGACATTTTAATTTTTTATTTTATTGATTTAAAAGATCTTTCCTGTAACCTGGCTAATAAGAATGAAGGGGTATTTAAACTATTAAAAAAATACAAATAGGCATGTTATTTAAAAAAAATTTTTTTAAAACTAACCATTTTCAGGCAAGTGAATCCCAAAGGAAGGAAGGACACCCCTCTCCCACCTGCCTTCTCTACTGCCCCATACACACATACAATAGTGTTGCCATGGGAGAAAATATCACAGGCACGCTCATCATTTAAATGCAAGACTAGCTTGTTTATAAGAACTGCTGCAGGAAGGCAAGAGAATGCTCATTAAAAGGGGTTGGAATCTTTACACCCAGTTCCTTAACAGATTATAATTTTAGGTTCTTTCCAATTGCACCTAAGGCACCCTCTAAGATGTGCATGTGGTTAGCAGTGGTGGAGAAGAGGGTGTGAGATTCTGTCACTCAGTAAAGGAAGAAAAAGTATACTGTAGACTTCTAAATTAGCAAAATCAAAAAAGGGTCTTTGAACGGGAACTAATGGCATACATTTTAGAGGTCACAGTGTTTCTCATAGATTTCAGATCTTTAAAGGGAGGACAGTGTTTGTTCTGGAGAATAAATCATTGAAGATCTCTAAAGACACAGGACTTGTCCCAAAGAGTATCTCACATTAATGATTTCCTTGTTAGTTGAGTTTTCAAACTTTTAGAATGGAGAACACGAAGATTTGTTGATCGTGAGGGTGTGATCTTAGACAAAATGTTCTTTTGGGATACTTAAGGAAATATTAGACTTTAAATTTACATATATTTTAGATGATATGAAAGCAATTCAGCATTACTAATATTTACTATATGGATTAACATTGCTTCTTCGGCTGTATTCTATGGTCATAGTTCACTCAGCTCAAAAAATATAAAACAAAAGCCATTAGAAGTAGTTTCCTATGTCAACTGATTGATATCAGAAAAAAATGTCTATTTAACTAGCCATATTCCAGCACATTTTTTGAATAGTGTGTGGCCGAAATTAAAGAATGAACATATTAATTAAGAACAGCCAGTGATGGCTTTTTTTGAGTTTGGGTTTGCATAACTTTTTCCCGCTATGAGAATTATCAAACCAAGCATCAAAATATACTCTTCTTAGACTCAGATATTTGAATTGTTATATAGCAAAGAGTTAAACATTTTTAATGAAAAAATAGCAGTTCTACTTAATCTTTTTGAAATAGTTTATACATTTACCAAATACTATAATTAAATATTACTCATTTCATCTTATCAACTATTATAAATTGCTCATTTCTATATGATTTATAAAAATATATTAACAGATTGCTAAGTATGTATCATATGTAAGTAGATACATTTACATGTATTATTAGTAGGGCTTCTAAGAAATTTTTTTTTCTAATGAGGTACCTGACCAAAAAATATTGGCAAGTCCTAAAACAAAAAGAGATTCCTTATCTTACACCCATCTTTCAAGTAACCAAAATTCAACAAAAATGTACTAAAATGTTTTTACTCATTTAAATATAAAATATAACCCACTCTAAGGTGGGAAAACTGAGGGAGAATATTTAACAAACTAGCTGAAAAATTTATAGCATGCTATATGGTATTTAGAGAATAAAACAAAGAATGTAAGGACTAAAACTATTTTTATTTTAAATATCTATTTAAGTGAATTTATTCAAATACATTAAACTTTTTTTTGAACTAAATAGAACAATAAACATACACACACATTTTTTGTTTTCTCTCCTAATGAAACAAATATATTTCTAAAGGGGCTGGTTAAGAATGTCATTTATAATTCTTAGCTTTTTTTTTCATATTTAAACAAACTCAAATAATGAAGGAACTTTTCTTGAAAATAGAAGAAAAATGGTTATATGATTTTAATTGTAGGAGAGAGAGAGGGGGACCAGATTCTCTAGGAGTGTCTCAATATTTCTCACCAAGATTCACCAAGAGATTTCTTATTTGGAAGACATTCACTATCAAGAGCATATCTTGTCACATTTGATAATGGAATTATTTATATTTCCAAAGCAATATTGTCAGCCTACAGAAATATAATGATCACTAGTGTTTATAATGAGTATCATTAAATGTATATTGTATGTAATACACACTAAATCAATACACTGTATGTGAGAGTTAAGTTTCATGAAATATGCAATCTTGTTGGATGGATTTATCTTTATTAGATATCTAGGAGAGAATGTGAGGGAGGGGGGAGAGAGAGAGAGAGAGAGAGAGAGAGAGAGAGAGAGAGAGAGAACATGTGGTCAAGGAGGATACAGGAGCTCCAGACAATGGCAGGGGGTAGGAGTGTGAAGTCCCCTTGAAAGGAGAACTAAGCACACACTGAAATTTTATAAAATGATCTGGGGAAGCAACCAGCCTTTATGTGCCTTACTGCTTGTACTACATAGTTCAGAGAACGGCGTCTGCTATCCATTGGATATTATGGTGTTTCCAATATGTGCATGTATTGGGCCCTTTTGGTCTAGTGTTAAAAATCTTTGTGTAATCCAACATTTGAGTGGTTTGAGCCTAATAAATGTTTATGGGAAGGAGACAGGTAATCCAAAAATCATAGGTTGGATTTGAAAGTACAACAATCCCCATTTAAATGTATATATACTTAAGGGGGCTAAAAACATTTTAGAGAATCCTGTAAGAGGTACCCATTTCTAACAAGAAAAGATGCATTAAATGCATAAAGTCCTTATCACAATATAGTCAGATGGGGTTGTTACATGGCCCTATAATTATCTAAAATTAAGACCAAACCAGTTTCTCCATGTCTTCTTGGGATAACTATGTGGCACTAGCAACAATCAGGGATCTAGAATCAATTTGAGAAATTCATTATTTGTTATAGTCACAGTTTCCTTCATCTCAGATATTGCAAACCTTCAAACTTCCTGACCACCAGAAGCAGGATACCCTTAAGCCTAAGCAGTGGGGGAAGGGAGAGGAATGAAGTTATACCATGTTTCCTGTTTTGACTGCTGTACCCTGATAAAAGGGGATCTGTGTAAATTCTTTGTCCTTGTTTACCCAGATTAGGAAGGAAAGTGGGAAATAGCCTCAGAACACACATACCCAAGCACAGGCACTCTGCAATCTAGTACAGAAGATAGGACCCACTACTGAGGGGTGGGAACTAAAAAAGCTAATTTTTAAAGCAAAATCTTTTGTCCTAGAATGTGTTAAACTGTTTCTGAATCAAAGCAGGAACAAGTACAATTTTGCTTGCCTTGAAAATGGGCAGCTGTTCAATGTGGAGAAAGCTGAGGTGAGACCTTGCACATTGTTTGGAGACCATGGGACCCTACACTTTCAGGCCTCATTAATCTTTGCTTATGTTCTATAATTCCAGCAGGCTCCGTAGGTCTGTTTAATTACTCAGCATCACAGAAGAAGTTGCCAGTTTCTTTTCTTGGGGTTATTTTATTCATTCTAAATATCTAACCCTAATGTCCTTCACTTGGAGGAAAGCACTATATCAAAGATAATAAAATGGAAAAATAGTAAAACTCTTAATTTATTCTGTTGCCTATTGCAAAAAGAAAAGAAAAAGTGGTCTCAGAAAACCAAAAAAAAAAAAAAAAAAAAGGAAAGGTCATTTATGGAACTCAGTGGGCTTTCACAGTTCACCCATTTACTAGGCTTTAGGTTTTGCTCCTGATGATCACAAGAGTTTATTCCAAAGAGAAAATCTATCATTTGTCATGAATTATCAACGTAATTGAACAGACTTCATTTTACCTTTGATAAAACAAATACACTTAAAAATCTTTTAACAATATGAATTTCCATTTTTGAATATTTAATAAGTAGAGATAATATTTTGGATTCTATTTCTTTTTCCAAGTTAAAATCAGCCTCTTCGGTAGAGAATGAATTTGGCTAGCTTTTAAAACAGGATACTGATAAAGTACCAAGTCGTGATTTATTCTGGTGAATTGAGGGAATGCTGAGAAAACTACCACCAGAATCTCCAGCCCACAGAAACTGTTCGGTTTCCTAAGGCATATACAAATGTTCGCAGTTTCACATACTAGAACTTGTTTCTAGAGCTTGTCTGATTTCAGTAGTAACTTCCCCGGTTCCTAGAGCTCTAGCTGTGCAACCTGTATTTATGAACAGTGTCTTAATATTTCACACACGCACATGCACACGTGTACATACACACACTAATAAATACACAATGTTGACATGTTGCCTTTGTTGTGCTTAACAGACTTTCCTGTGATATCTACGGAGATACTGTGCAAGTTGTTTGTTCTAATTATGTTGTACATCCGCAGAATACTGAATTTAGAGAAATATCACCTAAGTGCCAGAAGGTGGCAGCTTCAGACCACTTTGAATTAACAAATCAGCTTTGCTTTGCAGAGAGGATCTTATTACATGCTCTTCTTAAGATGTTCATGCAAGGAACCATCCAAAGGATGGCTTTAAATGATTTATTTTCTAATACAATCTTGATGAGAAATGACCTTTCAGAATAGAAGTAATAAGTTTGGTCCCATTTGGTTTAAATTGAAATACAAGGGCCACTATTCAAAAAGCTGCAGGTTTTTGAAACTAGCAGATTTATGAGATCCAACTTTTACGAACAGTAAAAAAAACATATCTAAAAGTAAAAAATTCATAGCCGTGTCCTTGGAATCTATAAAGATACTACAGCTGCTAGTTTAGAGCTTTGAACTTAGATCTGAACTTAGATCTGAACATAGGAAGTATAAATTAGGGCATATTTGGATGTGTCAGGTGTCTGGAATTATTTAATAATGTTTCCTATTCCCTGAGAATTTTAACTCATTTCCAAGCAGTTTCAGTGGTGAGAGAGAGAGAGAGAAAGAGAGAGAGAGAGAAAGAGACTGAGAGGCTGGGGAATTAAGGTAGGAATCAGAGCCTTTTAGAGCAAGAAGCTGAGAAATATCTTTTCAAAGTAGTAACTTTAAGGTAAGTGGATTTGATGAGTTGAGGTTACATCCTTCTTGGCCTCTTTAGGTCTTTCAAGAATTTTTTTAAATACATTTTTTTCAAATAATGTCAGGAACTGAAAAATACAGCAAGTAAACAATGATTTTCTATTGATTTACAAGATTTGCTGTGACATTATCTGACAACACTGACAAATGCTGATTTCCATCATTCTATTGCTCTACAATTGCACCATTCAAGAGTTTTTTTTTTTCTCCTTTTTTTTTAGGTTTGATGATTTGTTTTTATATGCAAGTATGCACCAGAATATAAATTGACACATAAAAGTATATCTTCTGTAACATTGCAGATAGCTAGGAACTAGGAAAACAAGAGACCCTGAGTGGCTGAAATAGATAAAAATAATATCTGTGTACCACAGTTTCTTCAAATATTGCACATATGCTTCCTCCTAAGATTCATATACATTCTTTTGGGGAGGCCTGTTGACAACTAAATAATAGATATTGAAGCTATCAAGTGTTTCCTCCTGTCTTTTGGGCTCATGCCATAGAAACATGTATAAAAGATGACATAAACTAACCCTTTTTAATAGCATTTGTCACATTACTATCAAATGGATTAAGATCTGAAGTTACTAACTATGAAGATTATGTATAAACTGCTAACATTTTGGAATATAAGGTTGGAGAGGAAAAGGGTGTTTGCCAGCAAAATAAAACAAGGAAATTCATTAATTTCGAAGGAGTCAATGCATGTTTTTTGATTTCCACAATTTCTATTGCTGTATGGTGTAGTTGATGCTTTATTTGGAATATGTTACCTACAGGGAAATAATACATTATTGACCACTTAAATATTTTCAAGGTTCCAAAAGATTTGTAACATGGTATTCAGGTAAGTTCAAAATTATATCTAGATTTGAAACGTCAAACATCAAGAAATCTAGAAAAGTTCTAACAAACCAGAACCCACAGCTACTCAGCTGGCCTAACAGGACTTACACACACATGATTTTTTGTAGTCTCAAGTGTGTCCCAATATGTTCAAAATGAAAACCACTTTTTCTTGAAGAGTTTTGAATGAATAAAGCTAGATAGTGACTAAGGATTCACTAAAGTCCAAGCCAAAAGCAACATTTTCTGAGAGTGTTTTTATAGGAAAGAAAAGGCATTACTAGCAAATAGAGGATGTTGGATCTGAAATCATCCACTTGTTCATTGTGTTATCTAACCCCACAATAATGCCTGGTACTCTGGTTTGGATTGAAATAGTTTGTTGACATACGCTCTAAGGACCTAACTGACCGCTCTAACGTTTATTCCTCCTATATTTTAATAGTGAATACTTGCATTGTTCAGACGGCATGGGCTAATTCTAGAATCTGTAATCTTAGTCATTTATATTAACATTAACACCCCCACCTACCCCCACACCAATTCTGCATAAGCTAATGTAAAACTCAGATAGCTTTCCAGGGAACATGTTGCTGTTTTCAATAAATACCCAGAACAGCGATTCAAAACAATACAGTGTTGGATGCACCTACTGTTCTGATTTTACTTCATTGCTTTGACAGTCATTTATCTCAGCTCTTTCTTGGGATTAAGATCATCTCCTATCTCTACTTTTGAAAATAATGGTGTAAACTCTTGACAGTTTTCCTGATGGGTTAACAACTGCTTCGTTATCACAGAGTAACTTAACTCTTTTTTTTTTTGTCCTATTTAGTCAAGAGCATTCTATACACATATGCTTAAATTCAGCCCTGTGTTGGGGAGGAGCAAGATGGCGGAGGAGTAGGAGACCTAAATTTCGTCTGGTCCCAGGAATTCAGCTGGATAGGGATCAAACCATTCTGAACACCTATGAACTCAACAGGAGATCGAAGAAAAGAATAGCAACAACTCTCTGAACAGAAAAGCGACCACTTTCTGGAAGGTAGGACGTGCGGAGAAGTGAATCTGAGGCGATATTCGGGAGGATAGACGGCGGGGAAGGGGGCCTCCGTCAGCCGCTTCTGGCAAGTGATAGAGCCGAGGAGCACAAAATCGGAACTTTTAGAAGTCGGCTCCGCTGAGGGACGTCGCTCCAGTGGCTAAGCAGGGGGTGGAACCCTCGTGGGACAGTGTGGTCTCAGGACCCTCGGGGTCACAAAAGACCAGGGGTGCCTGAGTGTGGCAGAGCTCCCAGGTATCGGAGCGGGGAAGCCGGCTGCAGAGACGGAGCCGAGGCACGGGCTCTCAGCTCAGGGTTGCCATAAACCGTGATCCGTGGCACAGTCGGGCCACTGCTCCTCCAGCAGGGACCCAACAAATGGCAGATCCGGGGAGACTCCCCTTCCTCCCCCGGGAGGAGCGGCGCGGGAGCGCACCGCAGGGATCTGCTGGGTTTGGAGACTCCACACCGAGTCGTGTGCCAGAGATAGAAATGCTCGGTCACAGGCTGGGTGAACACGAAGTGCTGCCGGAGACCGGGGAGACGGGAGTGACTGACTGCTTTTCTCTGGGGGCTCACTGAGGAGCGGGGCCCCGAGTTCTCGGCTCCTCCAGGGCGGAGATTGGGAGGCTGCCATTTTCACTCTCTGCCTCCAAAGCTGTACGGAAAGCTTGCAGGGAACAAAAGCTCCCGAGAGCAAACCCGAGCAGATTACTTAGCCTGGACCGGGCAAGGGCGGGGCAATTCCGCCTCCGGCAAAGACATTTGGGAACCACGGCAACAGGCCCCTCCCCCAGATGATCAGCGAGAACAGCCAGCCAAGACCAGGTTTACCGATCAATGAGAACGGCAGAACTCCAGCGCTAGGGGAATACTGCACATAGAATCCATGGCTTTTTTACCATGCTTCTTTAGTCTTTCAAAGTTAATTTTTTAAATTTTCTTTTTTTCTTTTTCGTTTTTCTTTTTTTTGAATTTTTCTTTTTCCCTTTTTCAACCAACATCTTATCAATTCTTTTTTTAAAAATCTTTTTTATTTTTCATTTTTAGAGTCATATTCTATCCCTTCATAGTAGTTAACCTTATTTTTGGTATATATATAAATTGTTCTCTCTTTAAAATTTTGGGATACAGTTTCTTCTAACAGACCAAAATATACCCTAAATCTCTAGTGTATGGCTTTGTTCTAGTCTCCTGCCTGATCACATTCTCTCCCTTTTTTTAAAAAATCCTCTTCGTTTTTTTTTTTAAATCCTCGTCTTTCTTTTTTCAACCAACTTATCTTATCAATTCCTTTTATAAAATCTTTTATAATTTTCATCTTTACAGTCATATTCCATCCCTTCATCATATTTACCCTTATTTTTGATAAGCTTTTCTTTCTTTAAAATTTTGGAAGGCACTTTCTTCTAATAGACCAAAATAAGTCCAAAATCTAGTGTGTGGCACTGACCTATGCACCAGCCTGATCATATTTGATCATATTCTGCTTTTTTTGTTTGTTGTTTTTTCTTTTTCTTTTTCTTTTTTTTTCTTTTTTCTTTCTTTCCCTTTCTTTTCCCCTGGTTTCAGGTCTCTTCTGATTTGTTTAGTGTATATTTTTCTGGGGTCATTGTTGCCCTGTTAGCATTTTGTTCTCTCATTCATCTATTCTCCTCTGGACAAAATGACAAGATGGAAAAAAATCACCTCAAAAAAAAAAAAAGAACAAGAGGCAGTAATGACTGCCAGGGACCTAATCAATACGGACATTAGTAAGATGTTGGAATTAGAGTTCAGAATGACGATTTTAAAGATACTAGCTGGGCTTAAAAAAAGCATGGGGGATATTAGAGAAACCCTTTCTGGAGAAATAAAAGGACTAAAATCTGACCAAGTCGAAATCAAAAAGGCTATTAATGAGGTGCAATAAAAAATGGAGGCTCTAACTGCTAGGATAAATGAGGCAGAATAGAGAATAGTGATATAGAAGACGAAATGATGGAGAATAAAGAAGCTGAGAAAAAGAGAGATAAACAACTAGTGGATCACGAGGGCAGAATTCGAGAGATAAGTGATACCATAAGATGAAACAATATTAGAATAACTGGGATCCCAGAAGAAGAAGAAAGAGAGAGAGGGGCAGAAGGTATATTGGAGCAAATTATAGCAGAGAACTTCCCTAATTTGGGGAAGGAAACAGGCATCAAAATCCAGGAGGCACAGAGAAACCCCCGTAAAATCAATAAAAATAGGTCAACATCCTGATATCTAATAGTAAAACTTATGAGTCTTAGAGACAAAGAGAAAATCCTGAAAGCAGCTCGGGAGAACAGATATGTAACCTACAATGGTAGAAGCATTAGATTGGCAACAGACCTATCCACAGAGACCTGGCAGGCCAGAAAGGACTGGCAGGATATATTCAGAGTACTAAATGAGAAAAATATGCAGCCAAGAATACTATATCCAGCTAAGCTGTGACTGAAAATAGAAGGAGAGATAAAAAGCTTCCAGGACAAACAAAAACTAAAGGAATTTGCAAACACAAAGCCAGCCCTACAAGAAATAATTGAAAGGGGTCCTCTAAGCAAAGAGAGAGCCTAAAAGCAACATAGACCAGAAAGGGACACAGAGAATATACAGTAACAGTCACCTTACAGGCAATACAATGGCACTAAATTCCTATCTTTCAATAGTTACCCTGAATGTAAATGGGCTAAATGCCTCACTCAAAAGACACGGGGTATCAGATTGGATAAAAAAAGCAAGACCCATCAATATGCTGTCTGCAGGAGACTCATTTTAGACCCAAAGACACCCCCAGATTGAAAGTGAGGGGGTGGAAAACCATTTACCATGCTAATGGACACCAAAAGAAAGCTGGGGTGGCAATCCTTATATCAGACAAATTAGATTTTAAACCAAAGCCTGTAATAAGAGATGAGGAAGGACACTATATCCTACTTACAGGGTCTATCCAACAAGAAGATCTAATAATTGCAAATATTTATGCTCCTAACATGGGAGCAGCCAATTATATAAGGCAATTAATAACAAAAGCAAAGAAACACATCGACAACAATACAATAATGAGGGGGGCCTTCAACACCCCCCTCACTGAAATGGACAGATCATCTAAGCAAAAGATCAACAAGGAAATAAAGACTTTAATTGACACACTGGACCCAATAGACTTCACAGATATATTCAGAACATTCTATCCCAAAGCAACAGAATACACATTTTTTTCTAGTGCCCATGGAACATTCTCCAGAATAGATCATATCCTAGGACAAATCAGGTCTCAACTGGTACCAAAAGATTGGGATCATTCCCTGCATATTTTCAGACCACAATGCTTTGAAATTAGAACTCAATCACGAGAGGGAAGTCGGAAAGAACTCAAATACATGGAGGGTAAAGAGCAACCTACTAAAGAATGAATGGGTCAACTAGGAAATTAAAGAAGAATTAAAAAAAATCATGGAAACCAATGAAAATGAAAACACAACTGTTCAAAATCTTTGGGATGCAGCAAAGGCAGTCCTAAGAGCAAAGTATAGAGCAATACAAGCCTCTCTCAAGGAACAAGAAAGGTCTCTAATACACAACCTAACCCTACACCTAAAGGAGCTGGAGAAAGAACAGCAAATAAAGCCTAAACCCAGCAGAAGAAGAGATCATAAAGATCAGAGCAGAAATCAATGAAACAGAAACCAAAAGAACAGTAGAACAGATCAACGAAACTAGGAGTTGGTTCTTTGAAAGAATTAATAAGATTGATAAACCCCTGGCCATACTTATCAAAAAGAAAAGAGAAATGACCCAAATAAATAAAGTCATGAATGAAAGAGGTGATATCACAACCAACACCAAAGAAACACAAACAATTATAAGAACATATTATGAGCAACTATATGCCAGCAAGTTAGATAATCTGGAAGAAATGGATGCATTCCTAGAGATGTATGAACTACCAAAACTGAACCAGGAAGAAATTGAAAACCTAAATAGACCTATAACCACTAAGGAAATTGAAGCAATAATCAAAAATCTGCCAACAAACAAAAGCCCAGGGACAGATGGCTTCCCAGGGGAATTCTACCAAACATTTCAAGAAGAATTAATACCTATTCTTCTGAAAATGTTCCAAAAAATAGAAATGGAAGGAAAACTTCCAAACTCGTTTTATGAGGCCACCATTACCTTGATCCCAAAACCAGACAAAGACCCCATCAAAAAGGAGAATTACAGACCAATATCCTTGATGAACATGGATGCAAAAATTCTCACCAAAATACTAGCCAATAGGATCCAACAGTACATTAAAAGGATTATTCACCATGACCAAGTGGGATTTATCCCTGGGCTGCAAGGTTGGTTCGACATCCGCAAATCAATCAACGTGCTATAATACATTAATAAAAGAAAGAACAAGAACCATATGATCCTCTCAATAGATGCAGAAAAAGCATTTGACAAAGTACAGCATCCTTTCTTGATCAAAACTCTTCAGAGTATAGGCATAGAGGGTACATACCTCAATATCATAAAAGCCATCTATGAAAAACTCACAGTGAATATCATTCTCAATGGGGAAAAACTAAGAGCTTTCCCCCTAAGGTCAGGAACGCGGCAGGGATGTCCACTATCACCACTGCTATTCAACATAGTATTAGAAGTCCTAGTCACAGCAATCAGACAACAAAAGAAATCAAAGGCATCCAAATTGGCAAGGAAGTAGTCAATCTCTCACTCTTTGCAGATGATATGATACTTTATGGGGAAAACCCAAAGACTCCACCCCAAAACTGCTAGAACTCATACAGGAATTCAGTAAAGTGGCAGGATATAAAATCAATGCACAGAAATCAGTGGCATTCGTATACACCAACAACAAGTCAGAAGAAAGAGAAATTAAGGAGTCGATCCCATTTACAATTGCACCCAAAACCATAAGGTACTTAGGAATAAATCTAACCAAAGAGGCAAAGGATCTGTACTCAGAAAACTATAAAATACTCATGAAAGAAATTGAGGAAGACACAAAGAAATGGAAAAATGTTCCATGCTAATGCATTGGAAGAACAAATATCGTGAAGATGTCAATGCTACCTAGAGTAATCTACACATTCAATGCAATCCCCATCAAAATACCATCCACTTTTTTCAAAGAAATGGAACAAATAATCCTAAAATTTGTATGGAACCAGAAAACACCCCGAATAGCCAGAGGAATGTTAAAAAAGAAAAGCAAAGCTGGTGGCATCATAATTCCGGACTTCCAGCCCTATTACAAAGCTGTCATCATCAAGATAGTATGGTACTGGCACAAAAACAGACACATCATATAATGGAACAGAATAGAGAGCCCAGAAATGGACCCACAACTCTATGGTCAACTAATCTTTGACAAAGCAGGAAAGAGTGTCCAATGGAAAAAAGACAGTCTCTTCAACAAATGATGTTGGGATAATTGGACAGCCACATGCAGAAGAATGAAACTGGACCATTTCCTTACACCACACACAAAAATAGATTCTAAATGGTTGACAGAACTAAATGTGAGACAGGAGTCCATCAACATCCTAAAGGAGAACACAGGCAGCAACCTCTTCGACCTCAGCTGCAGCAACTTCTTCCTAGAAACATCACCAAAGGCAAGGGAAGCAAGGGCAAAAATGAACTATTGGGACTTCATCAAGATAAAAAGCTTTTGCACAGCAAAAGAAACAGTCAACAAAACCAAAAGACAACCGACAGAATGGGGGAAGACATTTGCAAGTGACATACCAGATAAAGGGCTAGTATCCAAAATCTATATAGAACTTCTTAACCTCAACACCCAAAGAACAACTGATCCAATCAAGAAATAGGCAGAAGACATGAACAGACATTTTTTCCAAAGAAGACATCCAAATGGCCAACAGACACATGAAAAAGTGCTCAACATCGCTCGGCATCAGGGAAATCCAAATCAGAACCTCAATGAGATACCACCTTACACCAGTCAGAATGGCTAAAATTAACAAGTCAGGAAACGACAGATGTTGGCGGGGATGCAGAGAAAGGGGAACCCTCCTACACTGTTGGTAGGAATGCAAGCTGGTGCAGCCACTCTGGAAAACAGTATGGAGGTTCTTCAAACAGTTCAAAATAGAGCTACTGTATGATCCAGGAATTGCACTACTGGGTATTTACCCCAAAGATACAAATGTGGGGATCCAAAGGGGTACATGAACCCCGACGTTTACAGCAGCAATGTCCACAATAGCCAAACTATGGAAGAGCCAAGATCTTCATCGACAGACGAATGGATAAAGAAGATGTGGTATATATATATATATATATATATATATATATATATATATATATACACACACACACACACACACACACACACACACACACACAGAATGGAATATTATGCAGCCACCAAAAGGAATATAATCTTGCCATTTGCAACGATGTGGTTGGAACTGGAGGGTATTATGCTGAGCGAAATAAGTCCATCAGAGAAAGACATGTATCATATGATCTCACTGATATGAGGAATTCTTAATCTCAGGAAACAAACTAACTGTTGCTGGAGTGATGGGGGTTGGGAGGCATAGGGCAGCTGGGTGATAGACATTGGGGAGGGTATGTGCTGTAGTGAGCTTTGTGAATTGTGTAAGACTGTTGAATCACAGACCTGTACTTCTGAAACAAATAATACATTATATGTTAAAACAATAATAAGATAACAGGAAGGGAAAAATGTAGGGGGGGCAATCAGAGGGGAAGACGATCCATTAGAGACTATGGACTCTGAGAAACAAACAGAGGGTTCTAGAGGGGAGGGGGGTGGGGGGATGGGTTAGCCTGGTGATGGGTACTGAGGAGGGCATGTACTGAATGGAGCACTGTGTGTTATATGCAAACGATGAATCATGGGACACTACATCAAAAACTAATGATGTAATGTATGGTGATTAACATAACATAAAAAAAAAATTCAGCCCTGTGTTGAATGCAACTGTATTACAACAGCCCTAGACTGAAAGTATGCTTCTTTTTAGTGCCTGTTGGTAAAGAGAAGATAAGAGAACAAAAGAGAAGGGAAGAGAAATGAATACGATGCCACCGATGCTTGCTATTTTCCTTGGCTGGGAAAATACTTCCCAGTCTGCTGGAAATAAACTGCCGGCATCATCCTTGTCTCAGAGTGACTACAGTATGGACGATAAATCTAAATTAAGTTGATTGTGTCTTCTAAAATTAAAATAGAAATGACAAATGGCTTGTTTTTCACACCTGTATCTTCTTAATCAGCTTTTTTCCTCTCCTTAAGCAGGCAGTAGTTAAGAAGTTTCCAGTTGCATAAAATAAGAATATGTATTGTTATTATTATCATGATTCTCATTTATTTCTTTCTTAACAGGTCCTGGACATTAAAATCCACTGCTATTTTATTCAACAATTTTTTTTTTAATATTTTATTTATTTGACAGAGAGAGACACAGCAAGAGAGGCCACAAGCAGGGGGAGTGGGAAAGGGAGAAGCAGGCTTCCTGCTGAGCAGGGAGCCCGATGCGGGGCTCGATCCTAGGACCTGGAATCATGACCTGAGCCGAAGGCAGACGCTTAATGACTGAGCCACCCAGGCGCCCCTCAACAATATTTTTTGAGCATTTATTGTATATTAGATTCTGAGATTGACACTGAACATACAATGGTGAACAAGACAGACATGGTCTTCTCACCCTAAAGGGCATATAACCTAGTGATAGATGTAGAAAAGTAAACAGGTGCATCATGAGGCTAGGGAAAAACAAAGACATGCTGATTACAATGAACACACTTCAGAGAACACCAAAATGCACCTCCAGAGATGAGGAAACAATTCAGAAGACACTTTATTCACTCAACAAGCATTTATAACCAGCTACTATGTGCAAAGCACTATGCTTAGCATTGAGATAGTAAACAAGATTCCTGCTGTCTTGGATACTTTTATCTATTAGGGGAGATATATAATAAATAATACATGGATGTATAATATTAGGTAAGAATGAGTTAGTAGTGTAACAGGAAACAGGGCTGAAGATCATGATTCTCATTTATTTCATTCTTGATGAGGGGTCATGGAAGGACCCTCTGAGGAGATGATGTGAACAGGGACCTGGTTGAAAAAAGGAAGCAAGCCATGTGGAGATCTGAGGAGAGATCTGCAGAAACAGTCAGTGCAAAGACCCTGAGGCTAGAGTGTGCTTGGCATTGTTCAAATTAGAGCAAGAAGGCTGGCAAGGTCCGAGTGAGGAGGTGACTATGAGAAACTGTTTGAGAATTTGCCCAGGGCAGCATATATAGGGTCTGGGAGACAATGGTTGTCTTTGGATTTGTTTTTTCTTCTTATTAGAATGGACAACTTTGGAGGATTTTGAACAAGGAAGTGGCATAATTTTATATTTCGGAAGGTGGCTGTAATTGTCATACATAGACTAAGATGTGGGATGGCAGGAGTGAAGACTAGGAGACTAGATAGGAGGTATTAATGTCCAGGCAACGATCGGGATTTGGATGAAAGTGGTAGTTCTAGAGTTCATGAGAATTGATCAGAATTTATTTCAAAAATATTGTTGGCAGGAATTCTTGATGTATATTAGATAACAATGTTTTAACAAAAGCAACAGGGGCGCCTGGGTGGCTCAGTCGTTAAGCGTCTGCCTTCGGCTCAGGTTATGGTCCCAGGGTCCTGGGATCGAGCCCCACATCGGGCTCCCTGCTCAGCGGGAAGCCTGCTTCTCCCTCTCCCTCTCCCACTCCCCCTGATTGTGTTCCCTCTCTCGCTGTGTCTCTATCAAATAAATAAATAAAATCTTTAAAAAAACAAACAAACAAACAAAAAAAAAACAAAAAAAACAAAAGCAACAAAGGCATAAGAGTTTCACTTGAGAAATGGGGTGAGAGGCAGGTCCTTTCATAAACTGGGGAAGTAAATTCTGAGGAGATAGGGAATGGAGCTTGGGAAGAAATAGCAAGCTTTCCATTTGAGACCTACTAAGCTTTTACAATGGTGACCATAGTTCAACCTAAAGAATGAGTTGGAGTTAGCCAGCACTATGAGAAGAAATAAGGGAATGGGGCTTCATTTTACCCAAAGTCACTCAGTCTAGATCTAGAATTTTAACTCTGGTTTAACTGACTCCAATATCTATATTCTTTCCACATTGCTCTACTCTGCCCTTCCCAACCAGTTTAGGAATAATAAGGATTTGCCTGTAGCCCTGTGGGTATCTTTAGAATTTCATAGTTTTAAAGGAAAGGAGAGCAATAATGGTATTACATTAGTGCACAAAAAATGGGAATTGTAGCCAACTTTGCCTGGCATTACAGGAATGTTCTTAGCTTGAACTGTAGAGGATGCAAGTTCTTCCACAAAATCACTCTACCACTCTATAAGGCTTATAATAAAGAACACTATTTTTTATTACATTTAAAATATATATGTATATATAAATACACACACATTTATACAAATACACATATTTTATTTATCCCTGCATTGGTATGCATCTACCTCATCCAGTTCTACCTTGACAGCATTCATTAATTCTGTCTGGGAAAAAAAATAATCATAGTCCATAATGACTAGACTAGTCTAATACTCTTGATATTCTCTGTTGTAGCATCCTTGTCAAACTTATAATCTATAGTATCCAAGCAAACCTTCAAGATCAAATATAAAAACATGCACATATATAAATACTTCTACTCCTAGTCCTAGAACTTAATATTATATCATATATTAGAATTTTCAAATAATTTGATAACTATAATTTTTCATTAGTTCTTACAGGACAGTTATTATCTATTCAAGGAATGTTTGCTGAGTACCTGCTACTATATAAATTGTGGGGGAAATGATGAGCTCTAAGAACTTAGAGTTCAGGAGGGACTCTACATTTAAGCTTATACACATAGCTATCTTGGGTTATTTGAGCACTTATGCTGTCTTCTTTAATTGCGCATGCTAGACACCTGTCCTTTCCTGATGCACATATTCCCATCTGCACATTTTCTCCTTGGAAGTTCAGCTTCTGGACTACGCAGTTTACCATATAAACTTCTCTCATAGCAGTTACAATTTTATGCTGTATCTCTTGATTTCCTTTTCTCAATTTTCTAGTAGACTGTAGATGCCTTGGAAACAAAGACTTTTTATTTAACCCCATATACCCTAGGACTTGAAATGTGCTTATCACATAGTAATTATCTAAAGAGTATTTGTTGAATGAGCAAATGAATTCAGTATTGGTGTACACTGCATGAGGGGATTTAATTTCAGTTATTAAATCTTCATGTAAAGAAATTAGAATGCATTTAGGAACAGAGTTGAATAGTCACATGGTCAGCTAAATGATTATTTAATTACTGTATATTTTATACTGATTCTAGTTCAACTTATAATTAATATTTGAGTTGGTTCAATATATGACATCAATTTCACTTTCAGAAATTACATGTTGGAAAAGAAGGAGAATAAAGTGCTCTGTAGTTCTAGAAATCTCCCCAAATGTGGCTCAATTTAGGTCATTCTCTGTATGTTTTAAATCTGTTACATAAGACTGTAGTATTCAAATATAAACAGGGAGGCATAAAGTATGGACAAGACAAAAAGGATTAAGCTTTCTAGGGAGATGAAAAGAAGTCTTTTTCTGTTGGTAATCCAAAAGCATTAAGCTCAGCAGTCAGAAAATAAAGTCTAGCGATGGGACTAAAGCAGGAAGAAGGCACAGTAAAAACTCGTTAATTGACCAATTTCATTTTCATAGAGAAGATATTAAGCTGGTTATTAAAAGTTGGACCATTCCTCAGACAGATATGGAAGGATGAGTAGAAGTAATAGTGACCATCTGCAAAGGGCAGAAAGAGAATGGAATACTCTGAGATTGGAGAGAAGTTTGGTGTAGTTTGGTTAGTTGGAAATGGAGTGCTTTTTAGCAAAAGTTTCTTTATAATAGACTGGCTTCTCAGTATGAAGGGCTTTCTATGACATGCTAAGGAATTTGTACTGAGTCATAGTCTGTAGGCAATACAGAGTTGATTGAGGTTTTTAAATGTTGACATGATTAGCTTTGCAAAGATGATTTTGTGACAATATTAAAAAAGATGCCTCAGTAACTCAGAGGTATTCATTATTTATTTTCTAGCACACTAAAGAATTCCTGGCATCTTTTAATTGCCCAAAAAATCTTTGTGGAGTCAATGAATAAACATAATTGGCCAATTGCTGGATAAAGGAAAGTCTAGATGTAGGAGGATAACTGGGACACTATTTCAGAAGTACAGGCAAGCGATGATGAATGAATTTGGAGAGGTGAAGTCATATTTGGAAGTTGAATTTGACATAGAATTTAGTGATGATTTAAATGAAGAAGGCAGAGGGGCAAAGGGGGGAAGGGTCAATGGCAGCTCTGAAATTTCTGTATCCCCTAAGAAGATATAGGAAGAGGAGAAACAGTGTGGGGAGAAAGAAAGATTTTGAGTTTACTTGTTAAGTGTTTGAGTTTGTGGGTTATGGAACATCAGAACAGTGAGGTCCAGTAGAAAGGAAGCTCAGAAGAAATATCATTTTGTAACTGTAGGAGGCATTAGTCTAGTCGAGAGTGCGAGCCATAAGAGTGGCGGATGTCATTTCTGAGAGCATGGATAGGGTCACCTGAAGAGACAACCTCGGGACAGCACAGTCCCTCTGCCTGCAAATCCCTTTCCTACGTCACTCCATTGGTGAACTTCTCTTTGTTGATTAAGACATTGTTTAAACTTCATTTTCTCTGTGAAACATTCCTCTGTTCTTCTGCTTTCCCTGCTCCCCTTGCTCCTCTCCTTCCTCCTTCTCTCCATTATGATCCTGATCACTATTACTTATCTAGTGTTTATCTGTGGCAGGCACATTGCTGAGCACTTCATGTTCTTAGTCATATTCAGTCTTCACTGCAATGCAATAAGGCAAGTGCTTCTATTATTCCTTATTGTGCATGAGAAAATTGAGGTATAGGTAGACCTGGTAATTGAAGAAAAGCAAGAGCACATAGCTAGGAAATGGCAGAGATGAGATTTGAATCTAAGTGTTGTCTGATCCAGGGACCATGCTCTTTCTTTTAGGTCAGTTGTTTCATCCTCTGGGAATCAAAGCTGTTTATTCATGCGACTGACACAGCACTTGGCATATGGAATTGTAAGTTATCTGGTCCCATAAGGGGGCTGGGAATTCCTTATGAGTAGAGATGTTCTGATTAATTTTCGTGTTTTCTGGCAGGCAAGAATAAAAGAATGAATGTAGGAGTGAGTATTAAAGGTGTGGGCTCAAGAAAATTTGTCAGGGAAAGAGAATATCGAGCAATTTAGAGTAAGAGAACAGGAAAAAAAGGAAGAAGAGTTTCAAGAATGATCAACAGTATTGACAGTTCTTCAGAGTTATGACTTAGCATTCTTTATTCTTTTGATATTTTTTCCATTATTGGTGTTTTTTTGTCTGTCCACGTGCCTTCTGTTATTCTTCAAGATCCACAGATCCTGATTTTTATTTTTTTTAAGTTGTCGAACACGTCAACTAAAATCTAAGGTGGAAGGTAATACATATGTGGAAAACCTGAAAGTTGAGTCCTCTGGTTGGAGGGTAGCACTCTTTGAGCTCCACTCCCTTTTCCTTTCTTTCACTATCCCAAAGCAGGCCCTGAGAGTTTGAGAAAGTATCTTCTTGATCTTTCCCTCCATTTACATTTGCTGCTCCTGCTTTGAACATCCCTCACATGTCAGTTACGCGCGCAAACTATAGGCATTCTTCCTTCCTTCCTAAGCCTGTATTTTTAAACATGCTCTTCTCTCACCTCAAAATATCGCAGCTGGCTTACCCCTACTTCCTTTCTACCTGAGTGACTTCTGGTCACCTTTCAAGATTTAGTTTAAAGATGCTCTTCTCCATACAGGAGTCACTCATCAGCACAGTCTCCTTGGGTCATTAGATTACCGCGTAACTTTAGAAAAGCCCTCTAAAGTGTCTGTGTATGTGTGAGTGTGTGTGTGTGTGTGCGATGCAAGCACGCAAACAAACATTTGTGTGTTTTTTGGTGGCTGTTTATTTATCTATGTTTTGCTTTTTCTCAAAATTATAAGATTATTAAGAAGTCCTATCTTTACTTTTTATAACTGTAAAATATAGTACTTGCACACAATAAAAGCTCGAGCGTGTTTTTGAATGAAAGAATGAGTGAATGCATTAATTCACAAGTGAGTATTATTAATTATATTCTGTAATCTTCACATTTTCTCTACCCAAACCATTAAATTCCACATTTTGCTATCAAGAAAATCTAAGATCTCTATATATTTTTTTGTCAAGAAAATCTATGCTGGGCTCCTCAGACTGCTTTTTTCCCTTTTCTTTTCTAGTCCAATCCAACTCTCTGTCTTTTCGGGAAGTTTAGAATTTACTGTGAGTCACAGCAACTAACAGGAAGTGTCAATGCTGATTTCTACAAAATTCACCTCAATATTGCGTGACACAGAAGATACAAATGTTTGGAAAGTGAGAAGATGATGAAATTAGCTTTCATGATCAAATCACTGTTTTCCTATACAAGTTTTTTATTCCTTATCAAAAAGTTGTATGTGTGTGTGCAGGTATGTGTGTTCATGTGAATATCATTTAAATATGGTGAAGGAAAATGCTCAAATCTTTTTGTATATTTCTAGATACCTCCAGTAAGTGAAAGGCCAGTTGTTTTCTTTGAAATGGTATTTTCCTGAGCATTATTGAACTTCTGTTATGCTTAAGTGCACTTGATTTATTATATGGGATGAACGTGGCAGTGCAAAATCAGAAAACCTACTTGTTTTCTTTTTTTTTGTCCTATCACTAGCACCAGGCTCAGTGAAATTTCTTCCATTCTAATTGGTGGCATTTCAGGCACACAGCACAGCTCATCTGATTCTTTCTATCTCTCAGTCTAGTTCCAGAGCACCTGGGTCAACTTAATTACCTTCCATTTCAGATCCAATTCACATTTCTTCTTCCTTCCCCAGATCAGGTCTGGTGGGAGATAGAGGGCCTATGCTGGTCAAAAGGAGTTGGGTCTGATTTTGTTATTGTTGTTGTTTATCTCAGTGATATTCCTCATCTACCACTCCTGTGTGGGTTTTAGCTTCTCCGGTGTCATGGTCAGGGCCAAGGGAATAAATGATTAGAAGAAGACGTGTATGACCAGTGTTATGGCAATTAGACTTTCCCTTCCCTCTTTGGAGCAGAACCAAAATGATGTTTTCTCTGTGCTATTTATTAGGTTCTTAAGCAAACATTCTAGTTCCTTCCCTGGTGCAACATCTATTTCCTGGTTATAGTGTTGCATTTTCTGGCTAATCTGTCTCATTTGTCTCTCAACTGCTCCACATTGAAGGCAACTAGAGGGAGGCAACTATGCCTCACTCATCAGGTAGTCTTTTTTAGTGGAATACTTTCAAAACCACCAGATTCTGATACTTTGATGAAAGAGAAAACTCACACTTGCCTCTTCAAATGCTACTCCTACTCTCCCCTTTTCTGTTCATCCTACCATTGTAGGCTACTCCAGCCTGTTTCTTATTTTTTGAGACTTCTCTAGGAGGAACACATTACCATTGGTCTCAATGCTCCACAAATTCCAGAGGACATATTTAAAACTTTTTCTGGAATATTCTTTCACTGTGCTCCTGTGGCAGCACAAGACAGACTAACAAATTTCTCTACAAATATCCTGCTGGGACATAAGATCCTGATCTGCCTTCTTTAGAACTTCATGTTCTATCTGTGGCTCACTCGGGCAAGTAAGGGGGAAAGCCAGGCAGTCTTAAATGTTACCAGTCCTGTCGGTGATGGGCATTAAGGAGGGCACATGATGTGATGAGCACTGGGTGTTATACGCAACTAATGAATCATTGAACACTACGTCAAAAACTAATGATGTACTATATGTTGGCTAATTGAATTTAAATTAAAAAAGAGAAATTTCCTTCAATTACTCTCTTGCTTTGTCTTACATCAAATGAAGGAAGGAGTTAGATTGATGGAGCAACTTGGTTATCCTTTGGTATGTCTTTCAAGTGTGTCTAGGGCTTCTCTTTAGAAGTTGAAGGTATCTGGGTGCCTGGGTGGCTCAGATGGTTAAGCATCTGCCTTCGGCTCAGGTCATGATCCCAGGGTCCTGGGATCGAGTCCTGCATCGGGCTCCCTGCTCGGCAGGGAGCCTGCCTCTCTCTCTCTCTCTCTCTCTCTGTCTCTTATGAATAAATAAATAAAATCTTTAAAAAAAAAAAAGAAGTTGAAGGTATCTGTCATTCATTGTCCTCAGATTTGATGATTTAGGTGAAATTCAAGACAATAGGGAATTTTTTTTTAAATCTTGTTATAAAAGGTAATTATTTCCTTTATTTCTCTGAATTCTTCTGACCCAAAGCACAGTTCCAGATGCATGGGTAGAAATATAGAAATAGTAGATGGCTCAGTAGGCCTACCTATTTTAAATAAATTAGCACATCTCAGTCAAAATATATATAGAAAACTATTTGGTGCAAATTTTCCTCTCACTGTAATTAAAAATTTCTATTGTAAGAATATGGAACTGTTGTTTATTTAAGCAATTAATCTACATAAGCCTTTTCTTATCCATAGTAATTTGTATTCATTGAAAAGCACATGTCCTTGGGGTTATTAAGCACGGCATAATGACAGTCCAAGACCTTGATGCACCATTTCTTTCCTCCTTATTTAACTGGGGATTTAAAGATGGTTTTCTGTACATATTCATTTCTATATGTCTATGTACAATGTAAAAAAGAAGACTTTTGTAAAGTAAGATGAATGGACTTTATGGAGATAAAAGTAAACTAATCAGAATCTATAATTCATTCATGTGAGCCCACAAATCTGGGTTTTGCAAGATATTAAGTTAGATCCTAAATAAATCAAGTTGCAGAAAGGAATTATAATGACAGTTGAAAGCATTTCCTAGCATTATTACTATATAAATATTTTTATTACATACAATATGAGATTTATCACTACTATGAAAATGGCAAGTGTGGTGAAGGGCGGATGAAGATTTTATGGGTCCCTAGATTTAAACAAATTACTTGTAAAGCAGTCTACATTGATTTTAAAAATCAACCACATTTTTATTAATAAAATCAAAACTCTAATTTAGGTCATACTAAATCTACTGTTTATCAAGGTTATTTTGACCATTTCAGAGACTAAGTTTCATGCAAGTGTAGCTATTGGCTCATTAACAGAACTGAAATATCTACTTTTTCTCGTTATTCAGGATGAATATTTTTATCTTAAACCTCCTTTTCTTTTTCTATCCTGTCATAATATTTAAAATTAAAGTCATGATTGTGTTATTATCAAATATGATTTGATTACATTAAAAATTAAAAACTGGATGGGTCACATTTAAGTAGTTCAATGCTTTTCTGAATAACTGATACAAATCGTCTCAATCACCTGGTGAAAAAAATGGATTTTTTTGTATTATACAGTAATGTAGTACACTATACTGTACTCTAATCTGTAGATCAATGGTATTTTAAAGCAGGATGTGATAGGAGAGATCATCTACTGATACCACCAATGAATGGTTCCTAAATAGAGAAGGAAGTAGTGCTTATGAGAGTGATGGAAAATTAGTACCAGGCAGTTAGTTTCTGGATCCCTAATAATGGCAAAGTTTCATAAGTGAATCTTACCACCCTCCAGCTGCTCATGTTAAATAGGAAAAACCTTTTATTATAGTGATTTCTAATTATAGAAGGTACATTGTAGCTTCTTTTAAATCATCTTGGATGATAAGTAAAATAATGTATTAGAAATAAAAAGTTAACATTTCTGCCTTTTAGGTGAAATGTAAAAGTTCCACTGACATTTAAAAATCAGTAATTTAAAATGGTTATTGAAAATGGATGTGAAACAATGCTAAGATCATTGATATTTAAGTTTCTTTGTATGTGATGTTTTAACACAAATAGTAGTGTAGCATTCACAGTCTTTTTTTCAACGTGTTCAACTGACTGGCTGAAGCCCAGCCATATTATGAAAGTTTTAATCAAAGTTCACTGATCTGAATATTAATCACATCTTTAAAAAATACCTTCATGGCAACATCTAGACTGGTGTTGGACCAAATATCTTGGTGCCATTGCTTAGCCAAGTTGATACATAAAACTAATCATCAGACTAAGTCTGAGGTAGGGCCTGAAAGTCTGCATTTCTAATAAGTTCACTTCTCAGTGCACTATAAATCCTTTTATTTGGCTTGCCTGGGCCTACTTCAATTTTGTGCCTTACCCTAGATCGATAATAGCTGTCTCGGCAAATGCCATGAACCAATTGGCTTAATACCATCACAGTTATGTTAGGAAAAATGAAGACAATGGAAATCCTTACTGGACAACCAAGTGATTTGCTACAAAATACATTCGCATTAATTGCCCTGTATTAATATAGGACAGAGCATATAACTTCCCGTAAATTAAAGATTGTGTATACCTTACTAGGGCCATTCTTTCCTAGGGTTCAGGTATTTGAAAAGCCAAATTAATAATTATGACCTGTCAGCATACTGGGTATATTTTAAAACTGTAGTGAGGCTTTATTTATGCCATATTTGTGACCTCCAGGCAGAATTCATGTGGTCACTGGGCTCCACCAAATGATGATCAGATAACATGGCTCTTTATTTCAGAATAATTTTTTAATTATGATCAGTACTTAGGAATCTTCTTGAGGGAAATGCCTATGTTGTTGGGGCCACAATGAGTCTTCTATGTAGGATTTTTGAGTGTTGTAAGAAGTGGACCACAGGAAGAAGCAATTGTTTTTGCAATCTAAATCCTTCAAACATTTAAGCCATTTTTCCCAAAAGCATACTTTAACAAAAATCAAGCAGCTGTTATTCAGTTGTCCAGAACAGACTACAGATAACACAATCTCAGTGGTGATCAATTATTACCCTTTATATTGCAATATAAAAAAAAAAAAAACACTTCCTGTCAATAATCTTATATTGCAAACCTACCTAATACACCTCCCCACACTCTTTGCCAGGGAAGTATTACAGAGTCATCTGTTATGAGTTCATGGTCCCCCAGGGTCATAGCATTTCCTCATGAATCCTGGATGGACATAGAAGAATCAGTAACCAAACGGTGGGACAAGTTTGAGGTATGTTTCATTCTCTCCATGGTGGGTACTGATGGACCATGCCAGCTTCTGGTGTGAAATACAGATGTATTATTGCACATGAACACTGTCACATCAGTCTCACAAAAAATTACAGTTGTCTGTGATGCATACCAAGTTTATCAATATTAGTGGATATTTGTTCAGTGTGGCTTCTCAAGCTTCTTCCTTATCTCTTGCAAGATGTGCTCAAGGTAGAGCTCATGGTAAGCTGGTAGTCTGCTTAAGGTGATCTTTCAGGTCCTGGGAATTTCCAACTGAGAGTTTACCAATTTCCTTGCATGCCTAATCCCATGATCTTAATAGTCCAACATAAATAACTCACATGGTTTTTAAAATGGCATTTAATAACCATTAAATAGTTAGCAGGCTCTTTTGTCCAGGTTCTATAGTAATTGCTTTCTGTGCCCCAGATCATTTCAATGTGTTATGAATAGCATGGCATCTGGACAGTCACACTGCAAGTGTGGAACCACTATCCAACTGCAGGTAGGAGAGATGCATTCTCTACCCGGTACAAGGCGGTCTAAGCAAAAAATTCTGAGAGTTTGCCTTTCTACCTGTCTGACAATAACAGAGGTACCACCTATTGAATGACTTACAAGTCATAGACATCACAGTATATACTTCTTGTTTCATTAATTTTTAATTAATTTCACTTAATTTTTATAACTGCCCTGGATGAGAAATATAATGGGGTTATCTTAATTTTAGGTAGTACATTTAGAAGTACAAAAATAAAGTAGTTACTTTCTTTTCTTTTTCTTATTCCTTCAAGTATTTAATTCCAGTTAGTTGACATACAGTGTTATATTAGTTTCAGGTGTACAATATAGTGATTCAAAACTTCCATATATCACCCTGTGCTCATCAAGACAAGTGCCCTCCTTAATGTCCACCACCTATGTAACCCAACCTCCCACTCTCCTCCCCTCCAGTAACCATCAGTTTGTTCTCTATAATTAAAGAGTATGTTTCTTGATTTATCTTTCTTTTTTTCCCCCTCATTTATTTTGTTTCTTAAATTCCACATATGAGTGAAATTATATGGAATTTGCCTTTCTCCAACTGACTTCCAGTCCATTATATATAATATATATCTCATATATATATCTCATATATATCTCATACATATATCACATCTTCTTTATCCATTCATCAGTTGATAGATGCTTGGACTGCTTCCATATCTTGGCTACTTTAAATAATGCTGCTATAAACTTGGGGTGCATGTATCCTTTTGAATTAGTGTTCTTGTATTCTTTGAGTAAATACCCAGTAGTGCAATTGGTGGATCATAAGGTAGCTCTATTTTTAACTTTCTGAGGATCCTCAGTGGCTGCACCAGTTTGCATTCCCACCAGAAGTGCAAGAAGGTTTCTTTTTCTTCACATCTTGCCAATACCTGTTGTTGTTGAGTTGTTGATTTTAGCCATTTTGACAGGTGTGAGGTAATATTTCACTGTAGTTTTGATTTGCATTTCCCTGAAGGTAAGTGATGATGAACATCTTTTCATGTGTCTGTTGGCCATCTGTAGGTCTTCTTTGGAAAAATGTCTACTTATGTCTTCTGCCTATTTTTTAATTAGATTATTTGTGTTTGGGGTGTTAAGTTTGATAAGTTCTTTATATAGTTTGGATAATAATCCTTTATCAGATATGTTATTTGCAAATATCTTCTCCCATTCTGTAGGTCGCCTTTTAGTGTTGTTGATTGCTTACTTTGCTGTGCAGAAACTTTTTATTTTGATGAAGTCACAATTTACTTTTGCTTTTATTTCCTTTGCTTTAGGAGACATATCTAGAAAAAAAAAACTGCTATAGCCGATGTCAAAGAAGTTACTGCCTGTGTTCTCTTCAGGATTTTTATGGTTTCAGGTATCACATTTAGGTCTTTCATCCATTTTGAATTTATTTTTAGGTGTGTAATAAAGTGGTCCAATTTCTTTCTTTTGTACATTGCTGTCCAGTTTTCCCAACACCATATGTTGAAGAGATTGTCCTTTTCCCATTGGATATTCTTTACTGCTTTGTCAAAGATTAATTAACTATATAATTGTGGGTTTATTTCTGGGTTTTCTATTCTGTTCCATTGATCTGTTTCTGTTTTTGTGTAAGGGCCATACTGTTTTGATAACTACAGCTTTGTAATATAGCTTGAAGTCTGGAATTGTGATGTCCTCAGCTTTGCTTTTTTTTGTTTTTTGTTTTTGTTTGTTTGTTTTAAAGATTTTTATTTATTTATTTGACAGAGAGAGACACAGCGAGAGAGGGAACACAAGCAGGGGGAGAGGGAGAGGGAGTAGCAGACTCCCCGCTGAGCAGGTAGCCCGATGCGGGGCTCGATCCCAGGACCCTGGGATCATGACCTGAGCCGAAGGCAGACGCTTAACGACTGAGCCACCCAGGTGCCCCTCAGCTTTGCTTTTCTTTTACAAGATTGCTTTGGCTATTTGGGGACTTTTGTGGTTTCATACAAATTTTAGGATTATTCTAATTCTGTGAAAAGTGGTGTTGATATTTTGAAAGGGATTATATATTAAATATGTAGATTGCTTGGGGTAATGTAGACATTTTAACAATATTTGTTCTTCCAATCCCTGAGCATGCAATGACTTTCCATTTCTTTGTGTTATCTTCATTCTTTCATCAGTGTTTTGTAGTTTTCAGAGTATAGGTCTCTCATCTCTTTGGTTAAGTTTATTCCTAGGTATCTTATTGTTTTGGTGCAATTATAAATGGGATTTTTTTTTCTTAATTTCTCTTTCTGTTGCTTCATTATTGGTATATAGAAATTCAACAGATTTCTGTAGATTGATTTTATATCCTGTGACTTTACTGAATTCATTTATCAGTTCTAGCAGTTTTTTGGGAGAGTCTTTCAGGTTTTCCATTTAGAGTATCATATCATCTGCAAATAGTGAGTTTTACTTCTTCTTTATTGATCTGGATGCATTTTATTTCTTTTTGTTGTCTGATTGCTGTGGCTAGGACTTCCAGTACTATGTTGAATAAACGTGGTGAGAGTGGACATTCCTGTCTTGTTCCTGACTGTAGAGGAAAAGTTCTCAGTTTTTCCCTATTGAGGATGATGTTAGCACTGGGTTTTTCATAGATGGCCCTTATTATGTTGAGGTATGTTCCCTCTAAACCTACTTTGTTGAGGGTTTTTATCATGAATTGATGTTATACTTTGTCAAATGCTTTTTCTGTGTCTATTGAAATGATCATATGGTTTTTATCCTTTCTCTTATTGATGTGATGTATCATGTTGCTTGCTTTGTGAATATTGAACCACACTTGCAAACCAGGGGTATGGGTTGATCGTAGTCAATGATTTTTTTCATGTACTCTTTGATTGGTTTGCTAGTATTTTGTTAAGGATTTTTGCATCTACGTTCATCAGGGATATTAGCCTGTAGTTCTCTTTTTCTGTGGTGTCTTTATCTGGTGTTGATATCAGGATAATGCTGGCCTCATAGAATGAATTTGGAAGTTTTCCTTCCTTTTCTATTTTTTGAAATGTTTGTTAAAATTCAACTGTGAAGCCATCTGGTCCTGGACTTTTGTTTGTTAGTGTTTTGATTACTGATTCAATTTCATTGCTGGTAATCAGTCTATTCAAATTTTCTATTTCTTCCTGTTTCAGTTTTGGTAGATTATATGTTTCTAGGAATTTATCCATTTCTTCTAGGTTGTCCAATTTGTTGGCATATAGTTTTTCACAATCTCTTATAATTGTTTGTATTTCTGCTGTGTTGGTTGTTATTTCTCCTCTGTCATTTGTGATTTTATTTATTTGGGTCCTTTCTCTTTTTTTTCTTGATAAGTCTGACTAGAAGTTTATCAATTCATTGGTTTTTTTTTTTTCAAAGAATAAGCTCTTGGTTCATTGATCTGTTCTATTGTTTTCTTAGTTTCTATGTCATTTATTTCTGCTCTAATCTTTATTGTTTCCTTCCTTCTGCTGGTTTTGGGTTTTGTTTGTTGCTCTTTTTCTAGCTCCTTTAGGTGTAAGGTTAATTTGTTTATTTGAGACTTTTCTTGCCTCTTGAGGTAGGCCTGTATTGCTATCAATTTTCCTCTTAGAACTGTTTTTGCTGCATCACAAAGGTTTTGTTTTCATTTTCATTTTCATTTGAAAATACGTTTCCTCTGTGGTTTTCATTTGTTTCCATGTACTTTTGGTTGACCCATTCATTGTTTAGTAGCCTGTTATCTAATCTTTATGTATTTGTGGCCTTTCCAGATTTTTTTGTGTGGTTGACTTCTAGTGTCCTAGCGTTACGATCAGAAAAGATCCATGGTATGACTTTGATCTTCTTGCATTTGTTGAGCCTTGTGTTGTGGGCTAATATGTATCTATTCTGGAGAATGTTCCATGTGCACTTGAAAAGAATGTGTATTCTTCTGCTTTAGGAATGTTCTGAATATATCTGTTAAGTACATGTGGTCCAGTGTGTCATTAAAAGCCATTGTTTCTTTTTTAACAACAACAAAAAAAGCCATTGTTTCCTTGTTGATTTTCTGTTTTGTTGCTCTGCCCATTGATATAAGTGGTATGTCAAAGTCCTTTACTATTATTGTATTATTATGATTATTTCCTTTAATAACAAATGTTATTAACTCTTTTATATATTTGGGTGCTCTCATGTGGGGTGCATAAATATTTACAATTGCTATATTTCCTTGTTGGATTGTTCCCTTTATTATTAAATAGTGTCCTTCTTTGTCTCTTGTTATAGTCTTTGTTTTAAAGTCTATTTTGTCTGATATAAGTATTGCTACTCCAGCTTTCTTTTGACATCCATTTGTATGATAGATATTTCTTCATCCCCTCACTTTCAATCTGCACATGTCTTTAGGTCTAAAATGAGTCTTTTATAAGTGACATGTAGATAATGTCTCGTTTTTTTCTTATCCATTCTGTCACCTTATGTCTTTTGATTGGAGTGTTTCATCCTTTTACCTTTAAAGTAATTATTGATAGATATGTATTTATTATCATTTTATTAATTGTTTTGTGATTGTTTCTATAGATTTTCTCTGATCCTTTCCTGTCTTTTGTTTATGTTTTGCTGATTTTCTTTAGTGATGTATTTGGATTTCTCTCTAGTCTTTGCATATTTTTTAGTGGTTTCTGATATGTGGTTACCATTAGGTTTGTATATAACTTCTTCTGCAAATAGCAGGCTATATTAAGTTGACGGTTGTTTAAGTTTGAACCCATTCTTTACTCCTTCCTCCACTTTAGATATATCTTATTACGTTTTATATCCTTTTATTTTGTAAATTTCTTGACTGATTTTTTACAGAAATATTCATTTTTACTGCTTTTGTGTTTCCTACCTTACACTGTCACTTTTGATCTCTCCTTTGCACTCAGAGTCCCCTTTAATTTTTCTTGCAGGGTTAGTTTAGTGGTCATGAACTCCTTTAGTTTGTGTTTGTCTGGGAAACTCTTTATTTTTCCTTCTATTCTGAATGATGGCTTTGCAGATTTTTCCCCATTTGGCACTTTGAATATATCATGCCACTTTCTTCTGGCCTGCAAAATTTCTGTTGAAAGATCTCCTACTGGCTTTATATGGGTTTCCTTGTAGTTTACTGTCTTCTTATGTTTTGATGCTTTTAAAATGTTTTCTTTATCACTATATTTTTCCAGTTTAATTACAATATGTCTTGGTGTGGGCCTGCTTTTGTTGACTTTAATGGGAGTTCTCTGTGCCTCCTGGATCTGGATGTCTGTTTCCATCCATAGATTAGGGAAGCTTTCAGCAATTATTGTTTCTTCAAATAAATTTTTCACCCCATTTTCTCTCTCTTCTTCTTCTAGGAGTCCTATAATATGAATGTTATTATGTTTGATGGAGTCACTGAATTCCCTAGGTCTATTCTCATTTTTCATAATTCTTTTTTTTCTGTCTTTTGTTCTGCTTGATTACTTTCCATTACTGTCTTCTAGGTCACTAATTCATTCTTCCATTTCATCCATTATGCTATTCATTCCACCAAGAGGGTTTCTCATTTCATTTATGGAGTCCTTCATCTCTGTTACGTTATTCCTTATCTCTGTGTTAAGGGTTTCACTCATATTTTCCACTCTTTGTCAAGTCCAGTGAGTATCCTTATGATCATTGTTCTAAATTCTCTATCAGGGATGTTACTTATATCTGTTTCATTTAGATCACTGGCCCTGGCCATGGCCCTGTCCTATTTTTTCATTTGGGATACATTTCTTTGTCTCCTCATTCTTTCTGCCTCTCTGGTCTGTTTCTGTATTTAATGGAAGTCAACTACGCCTTCTGTTCTTGGAAGTAGTGCTATTATAAAGAAGAGGTCCTGGAGTGCCCTCCAGTGTGGTGTTCCCTGCTCACCAGAACCTGGCACTTCAGAAGTGTATCCTACCTGTGTTGCTTATACCATGCTGTTGTGTGTGAGTCTCTTTTTCTTTCGGTGAAGTTTTCTGCACTGACTCTCTGCCTGTTGTGAGGTATGCTTGCTCTCTTTGGAGTTAGTAGGACCTGGGCAGGCCAGATGTGAGGGGACATGCCTTTCAGGAAACTTGGGAGCAGGGTGGTGGTGTTAGCAAAATTTGTGGAGGGCCACTAGTCCTTGCTGGATCCCTGAAGTGCTCTGGTGTCTGGGAGCTCAAGGCTGAGTGCAGCACACTGCAATGGCTGGGTGAGGCTGGTCTTGGTACACAATACAGCTGAGCAGGAACTGTGAAAACAGCAGCTGGGCTCAGCATGCAGGGAGCTTTAATAAAATTTGTCTTGTGCTCAGAGCAGAGGCTAACAGGCTTGAAGTGCCCACCTCTTTAGGAGAACTTGTGGGCATTGTGCATTGCTATGAGGTTAGGTAGCAAGTGTCTGTGCAGCTCTGCCTCTTGCAGGTGTCCTTGTATTTATGCTGGGGGGCTGGGGGAGGAAAATGGCACCTGCAAGCTCCCCCGTTTTCAGAGAAGCCCCCCAACATGCTCCAAAATGGGTATGAACAGATCTGTCTCCTGTTTGCCCCCATGTTGTGTAAACTGTCATTTTTATGTTGCCTTTCCACACAGGCGGCTGTCTCTACAAGGGCAGGACCCAGCTATCACTCACCCTCCCAGCTTGCCCAGTGCTGAGTCAGCTGGCTTTTAAAGCTCCAGGTTCCAAGTCCCACTGGTTATACAAACTCATGGAATTCACCCCCTCTGGTTTTTAAAGCTAAATGTTATGGGGATTAGTCTTCCCCATGTGAGCTCCTTGGTGCCATGCCTGTTTCTTTGCCCTCTCCACATGCATAGCTCCCTCCCTCCTGTAGGCAGCCTCCCTCCACCTTTCTGACCTTCTTAACCTTTCAGATGCAGCTTCTCTATAGTTGTGGAGTTTGTTCTGCCAGTTTTCAGACTGCTCTCTGGTTTATTTACTTGGTTGTGAATGATACCTAGTTGTAAACATAGGACAGGGTGAGCTCAGGGTCTTCCTACTCCACTATCTTCCCAAGGTCCCCAAGTAGCTACTTTATTTTCTTATAATTGATTTGTCCTTCTTTATAAAACCTACATATTAGTAGAAAATGAGAATGATTCAAGAGGAAACTAAATTTATTCCCATTTGGGAAATTTATCTCAGTTCAGCCCCAACATTTATATCACTTCCAGGTAAATTTACAGACTTTTGGTTCTTCTCTCTCTTCCCCAGCTCTTCTGGTTGCTTGAGGAGACAGGCTAGGAACATTATATGACCAGAAGGCAGCTGGAAGGAAGAGGTTTTGGGACCTGTTTATTGCACATTCATTTGGATTCTTGTTACCCTGCTGATACTCAGAATTTCAATCCTGAGTTTGTCAATCAGACTGTTATGTCTCAGCAGAGTCATGGTCATTCTTGTGAATGGTAGTCTGCCTTTGGCTTGTTAGTGCTGCATATGCCTCAGACTAAAATTTTCTGACCTACAATATTTGGCTAAAGGACCTCAGTCTCCCCTCAAACACTACTCCCTTACAACCTCCCTCCCCCCATCTTAGCAACTCTTCATGGATATTTTCACTAGACAGTGATGTCAGCTATTTTAAGTACTTGTATTCTTCTCTAGGGCACATATAAACCACCAGAGAGCTTTAACAATATATAGGAACTGTACAGGTTACTCTGACAAGCTAAACTCCTGCTGCATTGTTGGTTTTACTTTGCGGCAGCTACCCTATTTCAGTGTATGTATGTGGGTTCTCTGTGAGGTGGTTTCTTTCCAGAAATTCTGATATGACATATATTGGCCCCCATATTCCATTTCTACTCTGGACTTTCATCTTAGCCTGTTTAACTTATTTCTCTGCTCTGAGAATTCTATTTATATAAGATCATTGTGTTCCTATAAGTTTAGAACATATGTATCCATTGCCTCTCTCCCCTCTCCATCACCTTCTTCTGCCTTCCCGTGAAACTTTATCACAAGATAACACTGGACTCAACCCTATCCCTCTGACCCTTTGGGTCTATATGGCAGACTCTTAAATGGCTCCCAATGAATCATCTCCTTGTGTCCATGACCCTTTGCAAATGACTTTGCTGTTTCTGCCAAAAAGAGGAGTCAATTCATAACTTCTAATATCGCTTTTTAAAGAATGAAGACAAAAAGGCTAGAGGTTGACCATTTATTCACAGCTATGTAGCTAAATAGTGGATTGGAGCTTCAGCAGGAAAGACTCCAAGGGGAAGGTGGACAGAGATTTCTTTGAAAAATTAATAATTTTAGAATGTCTAAGTGGTCCCATTTCTCCTTTTGATTTATAGCATTTTTCCATCCACATATATCCCATATTCTGTTGATGAAATCATTAATTTTCAAACCCAAGAATCTTGATTAAAGCATTAATCACCATGTAACAAATTAGCTTAAGCCTTAAGATAAAGAAAAAAAGCGTGTTAGTTTGTGTTGTCTATTTTCCAACCGATTGCTGCCTCTGCATGAAGAAAACAACACCTTAGGTGTGAAATATTAGCACAAAATATCACAGCATCCTGGTAAATGTTATTTTCTACCCAAACACTTCTACCCAAAGTGTTTCAACCAACAGTTCTACTATTTAAAACGCTCTCATTTTCCTCAGTGGTTAATGTTCTTTGTACTTTAGTTTTAGTCTTAAAAAAAAAAAAAATCAGGCTTTCTCTGCAGAACTCTGCTGGGTAACATAAATCCGTACATTGTTAATGCTTAGAATTGTCAAACAGAAATAGCACATCTTTGAGATAGAAATGCCTCCATGCTAGAGATATTATTTGGTTGTGGAAATTTTGCCTTTGAAATGACAGTTTAGATCTTTGCCTGATTAAAGAAAATTGATATCCCTGAAGCATAGAAAAAGATGTTATGAAGTAGAAGTAGAGACTTTCATTAAATTAAATTTAATATAAGCATTGGCAAACCTTAGTCACATATTAAAAATAAAATAAATTTGATATTTTGAATTCTCTTGATAATTTATAAATTTATATTTATTGTAAAAATGATTTACTTTGTTTAAAATAAAGAAAAAATGGGGATCCTCCAAAGAGGTGAATTAAATTAGATTATTTTATAGAATTAAATTGATCTTTTTACCTCATTCTGTTTATATGCTTATATGTTTTAGCTGGAGAGAAACGTGTAATGATAAAATTTGAAGACAGTGCTTCCTTTTCCTAAATGTGATTTTTTTTTGTAATTATAAGTTATAAATGTTTTATGTCTTTTTTCAGAAGAGTAAAATAAATATTAAAGGAAAGATGAAGACTCCAGAGTCTGAAATGATGAGTTTTGCTTCAATAAAGAATTCATTATAAAATAATTCTTTGACTTCTAGTTAAAAAAGATTTACAAATTGATTTGACATTTTCTTTATAATAAGTTTGATTCTTTGAACTTACTAAACACTTTTCTTCGTTTGAAGAAACTCTTCGTTTTTTTAAAGCACTAAATGAAGACTTTAAGTACGTTAAGTGGGAGGATAAACTAATTGCTCCATTTCATAGGTTTGGAACAGACTGAGTGAAATATCTCCACAGGCTTATGGGGGCAATGTACTTCATAGATCTACTGTCTTAATCTTCCTTATAACTGGTCCCTGCACAGTCTCCAAAATGGCACCTTGCCATAATCTCTCTTTTTTTAAAAAGATTTTATTTATTTGCCACAGAGAGAGAGAGCACAAGCAGGGGGAGCAGCGGGCAGAGGGAGAAGCAGCTCCCGGCTGAGCAAGGAGCCCAATGTGGGACTCGATTCCAGGACCCTGGGATCATGACCTGAGCCGAAGGCATATGCTTAAACAACTGAGTCACCCAGGTGTCCCACCATAATCTCTTAACATACTTGTGCAGGATGAGGCAGAGTTGGACCATAATGTTAGAATAGTCGGAGTATGGAGTAAGGTAGCATTATAAAGGGAGACATGTAAGTGGAGAACTGAATTAATGATTGAGCTGGCACCTGAGGAAGGAGAACAGCAGTCCAAATTATGGTTTAAAGACTTGTGTCAGACCAGTTCTGTTTCTCTATGCAATTTTTAATTGGTCAGTGGGATGGATATTAAGTATCTTCAGACGGCAGTGGTATGTGGTGTCCACTGAATGGCAGCATTAGATAGAGTGCCTAGACCTAAAGGGGATAGCCCTCAGGAAGATGTGTCTGCTGTGAGCAAAGCAGATGTCAGACATTGAAATCTCAGCAAGGATTTAGTCCTAGAAAGAAACTGTAGTTCCAGAGAAAAACTGAGGGAAAAAACCCCAATTATTGCACTTAAAACTATCTAATCAATTCCTAAGCCTTACATTTGCAAGAACAGAAATTTATTGCCTGTCTTTATCAGGATGGATTTAGGGAGTAAGTGAAGTTTGGCATTATTCAAGATGACAGTGCTTGTCATTAAAGTGGGGTTGGAAAAGAAGGGTAGTATCACTGTGGCTTCTGAGGATGAGGGTGTTGGAAAATGGAGGGGTTTAAGAAGAATTTGCTTCCCTTAAGTTTATTCTGCCAAAGCATAGCCTTCTTAAAAGGAGAGACACATTGGCACTCAAATTGTGGCTCTTTTTTATGGTATTGCTGCCCTGAAGATAGAAACTCCCTATGGTTCGGGCGCCTGGGTGGCTCAGTTGGTTAAGCAACTGCCTTTGGCTCAGGTCATGATCCTGGAGTCCCGGAATCGAGTCCCACATCAGGCTCCCTGCTCAGAAGCAGGGAGTCTGCTTCTCCCTCTGACCCTCCTCCCTCTCATGCTCTCTGTCTCTCATTCTCTCTCTCGCAAATAAATAAAATCTTAAAAAAACAAAAAAATTTAGAAACTCCCTATGGTTCTAAAAAGGGGCTCATGCTAAAATGTAACCTTTCTAATTTTTTTTTTCTCTAATGCTACATATGTTAGACTCTGATGGATTCTTTGACAGATAATCCTGGGAAATTTTTGCAATTAAATTTTACCTGCATTAACTATAGGTTACATCTATATAACTTGAGCATTAATTAACTTTTGTGAATTAACACACTGACTAGTTTATAATTTTAGGAAAGTTTTAATTTCATTTTATTAATTGTCCTCAGATGCCAGTGACCCCTAAATATTTTTGGTAATATTGACTCATAAACAATTGTACAGGGATGTTCTCTACTTACCTAAAAGCATTTTTGAATTTTTTTGAATTATGTGACATTTTGAATTGGCAAATTGAAGATTCAGATCATTATCTTTTCCTAAAACCGTATTTTTGAAATTGATTCTTTTTAAAACAAAGCATCAATATGCCTTTTAAAGATCTATCTTTTATTATAAAGTTGGAATCATATTGAGTATATACAATTTCCAATACTTAGTATTTCCTCCAGATAATATACAAACAGTGGATTCTTATTATTCCTAGATTCCATATTTGCAAATTTACATGCAAGTTAAGATTTATCTCTAAACCCAAGGTTAATACTGGCAGTGTTTTCATGGTCATTCATGGACATGCTTAGAACAGTGAAAAATTTGAGTCACCCAATGCTCATCTTCCCAGCTGTGGCTGAAAATGATGATGTTCTGACTTTTGGTTTCAGCTCTAATCCTGTAAACAACTGCCCTTTCTGCCATCTATTTTGTGCTATTTTTTTGCATTTTTGTGCTTTCTGTTCATGACTTTGCTATTTAAAATGGCCCCCAGGGATAGTGCTGAAGTCCTGTCTAGTATTCTTAAGCACAAGAATGCTGTGATGTGCCTAACAGAGAATATATAGGTGTGAGATAAGCTTTGTTTGGGTGTGAGTTATAGTGCTAGTGACTGTAAGTCCAATGTTAGTGAGACAACAATATATCATAAATAAATAGTCTTTAAACAGAAACACACATAAAACAAGGATATGTCTTATAAAAGTGTTGTTACCAGAAGCTCACAAGAAACTAACTCTGCATTTCCCCTAGAAACAATGGATCAGCATTCGCAAGTTCAGTGTCCATGGTGACTTGGTGAATATTCTCTGGCTGTTTTCCTCTGAGAGGATATATGTCGAAATCCCAGCTATTCCCAAATCTTTTCTTTTAATCCAACAAAATATCATAAAGTCTTACAAGGCTTGCCACAATTATTGACATTATCTAACATATTATCTAATTCCACGATTCCCTATATACCTTGACATTAAGTGACGTGGCTCTAAGATAGTCACCTGTCATCTTTGCCTGGATTTTGCTGCCACCATCTGCACCTTTCCTTATTGCACCACAGAAAAAAAGATAATTAAAAGCTCCAGCCCCAGTGAACTGCCTCATAAGAACCCGATGATTTATAATTCTGTTCTGAATTGGGATTCATGAGGTAGGTCCATTTCCTTGGATATCTCTGTCTTTGAGGTAGAAACTGAATTGATTTTGAAGAGGTATATAGTTACCTCTGGCCAGCTCCCCAGCAATAAAAGCAGAGTTTAACATTTTCGGGATGGCTTACAGGTTGTCACCATCTACAGGGACTGTTTGAATTTTTCTCAGCAAAATGTACTCTTAAATCAATAGGGAAATGTTGTCACTGTTCTTTAGTTTCTATTAACTGCTACCAGAAACCATTAGAAATACAAAAATCTCTTGACGCTGAGATCAATCTACTAGAGTAGTACTGGAAATGGGTAATGGTAATTTCAAGTTTAATGAGGTCATTAGCTTTTATGGAATCCTGTCTTCTAGGCATTTATTTATTCATGGAGATCATCTTATTTAATCCTCATAACAATCGGATGAAGTAGATGTTATCATTAACTTTTTCAGTTCAGGAAACTGAGTCTCATAGAGGTTCAGAAGCATGTCTAAGTTCATGGAGCTAAGCAGTCTGGATTGGGATGCAGAGAGTCTGACTCTGGAACTAGTATTATTCAAAACACTCTTATACTCTACTGTTTCATTTATACAGGTCCTTCCCAAATGTATTGAGCCCCAGATATCTCACACAATTATTAAAATATAAGGGCATGTTAACATTAACTTGAATAATAGCATCTTGACACGTGGACAATTCTAAAGCACATTTTAAAGAAATAAATGCTTCCAAGGGAAGTCAGTGCCTTCCTCACTAATACTTTATTTTCCCTTAACAACCAGCACCAAGTGATTAACTGAAGTCAAAGTCTTTCCTTGAAGCTTGTCCTCAATCTCTGGACTGGCTCAGTTTCAAAGTTACCCAGGGCTGCTTATCTTTAACAGATGGCTATCTTCCCTCCGACTCAGCTGCAGTGGGTTTGTTCACCCTATTTAGGCTATTTGAAGCCAATGAAAAAGATGACTAGATCTTTCTTTTCAGGCATTAAGAGACTTGGGTACATTCTCCAGCTTCCTGCAGAGAGAGAGAGAAAAAAAAAAAAAAAAAGAAGAAGAAGAAGAAGAAACGGCTATCAAGGACATCTAGTTACAGAGGACATTAAACACCTGTGGGTTTTTTCCACCAATCTGAAAAACGGTTCATTTCACATGCATTTATCTCCACTATCCCAATAGATATTTCAAAATGGAGAAAGGATATAGAATATTTGTTTCTATCTCTATCTGCCTATGGCTGTGCTTTCAATTTGTAAATGGCCTCAGAGTTTCGAGACCTATTTTCTTAGATTCATACTTCTTATATGGGCCAATAAATTGTAGACAAAATGAAATAGAAAACTAATTTTAATATGGTACTCCTGAAAAAACTCTGGATATGTTATGCACTGGAACAATTCTTAGAACAGGTAAGTATAATCATGGATGCTGTGATTTCCTCTGATTTTTTAGGAAAATACCTTTCTAGGAGTATATAGAATGACAATGAGAGAATTAGTAAAGAATTATAATAATAGCAGCAGGTATTAAATCCTTCTTCTGTGTCAGGTATAGTGTTGTGACTTTGTGTAGATCATCTTAGGTATAGCTTTTTGTCAGGGCTGGATTAAGACTATGTGCAGCCTCAAACTCCTACAGTATCTGAGAAACCCCTTTCTGAACAAGAATACAAAATTATGTATAGAAGTAAATGTTTATTCAGGATGAGAAAAAAATCACAATAAATTACTGATTTTTAAAAGCTCACAAATAAACATCACAAAAAATGTTTTTGATGGAAGACTGATATTCTTTTCATGTGAAATGATGTTGCACTATCTTTTATCTGTAGAAAAAAATGAGGATGTCTAGTATAAGATTTTAAATAGGACTTATCATATTAACATATATGATATGATATCATATTAACATATATGATTTGACATAATAATGTGTTTATGGACTGACAGCTTCCTGAAGAAGGGGGGTGGCGGTGCTGTTGATTCTAGGCACAGAGGATAGTGACTGACTTAGCAAATGCACTGATCACCTGTTCGTGGAATAAAGGGATAATTAAACTACAGAGAAGGGTTAAGTTAAAAGGTAATATAGTTCAGCTGGGAAATTAACTACCTCTTCAGATGTTGCTAAGAAGTATTCCCTATGCCTCCCTCTTGTCCATGGAGTATGGAATGCACAGGAATCCTAATGAAGTCTCCCTCAAGCTCAGCCCATGCCCACCTGAACAAATCAATCTTTTGTGGTTAAGCCAGACCCTGACCCGGATGTGCTATGTGACTGCATGTATTATTATGTGACAGAGGAAAATAAGTAATGGGTACAAGTTTCTGGTCTTTAACAAGGTAATATGGCAAACACATTCCTGCAGAATGTTCTATTCTCATGACACCCGCTCCAGTCTAACCACCTAAATAATTTTTGTTGGCATTAGCTCAATGGCCTTTTCAAATTACCATATACATATGTTTTCATTGAACCTTTACAGAATCTATTCTGGCAATGTAAAAAATGAAAGAAAACAAAAAGAAAATGTGTTTTGTAAGATAAAGTGTTTCTCTTTTTCCCTTTAAATAAAATGAGCGGGGAAGAGGCAGAGAACTTTTATGATTCGGTAATGGCCAAGATATGATACCCTCTAGCTCACAAATCAAAGAGCCACAAGCTGCAAAAGCTTCAATCTGAACAGAACAGCTCAGGGCCAGGCAAAATGTCATCCTTTTTATAGGTTCAACAAAATTCTTGTTTTTCATCCTGCAACTCAGGCATTAGATCAGCTCTTCAAGTCCCTGGGATGTCTGGAATACTGACTTGTGTGCACTTTCTAAAACATAGGGTCAAGTGCGAATAAATGCTACAGAAAAAGAGGAAATAGCACTAGAGAGAGACCCAAAATGCCTGAGTAAAATCTTGACTGAAAGAATATCACGTAGAGTCCTTTGGTGTCACATAAATGCCCCCTAGGGCTTATCAACATGTGAACTCACACTAATGAGAGTGGCCAGCTTAGAAGACAGTGGGGTCTGCAGACAGCATCATGTTACAGTCTGTTCTTAGTCATTTAAAATTTGGAACTGAAGGATAAAACTGTCGCTGAAGGTTTAATATTGAGAACAAAATGTTTCAAAGAAAGAGCAGGCTTTGAACTCAACCTAAACTTCTTATCCACTTATGTTTTCTGACTTCCATGATGACACCTGCAAGTCTGGTATCCCGTAAGTATGCATTGAAGGAGTCTCCTTTTCTTAGTCATTGGATTTAAAGATTATAATATTTCTCTGTTTCAGTTAACTTTTTCTACTATAAAGCTTTATTTTTGCATTTAAAAAATGGAAGTAAGCAGAATTAGGTACTACTTTGAAAAGGAATGGCATAATGATTGACCTTTAGGTATCCATGAAGCAGATACACCTTAATTCACAATTATTTATTTATTCCTTTAATAAATAGTGGTTGAAAACCCATGTCCCACTTTATATTTATTACTGTACTGGTACATAACCAAATTAATAGTTCAAGATCCATGTTTCCTACATACATTGGAATGGTTTAAGCTTAAAAATTTAAAATCAGACTCCTAAGCCTATGTGGACATTGATAGATTAAATCTAGTAAATAATAAAAACTAAGATATTGCATGTGTGCAATTATTTGATAAATATTAATCAACCACCTTTATGCATCCTACAGTGTGATAGGTACTCTAATGTATACAATTGTGTAAGACACATGTTTTGCCCTTAAAGATAACAAATTCAAGAAAGTACAATAATGTCATAAACAGAAATAACCATGACCATGGACTCAAAGCATTGCTCTTGCATAGTGAATTAGTGAACTGCATAGGGAAAAGGAAGTGTCTCTTCTGTCTCTATGATCAGGAACGCCTTGGGTAAGAGATATATTTGTGCTGAGCACAGGATAGATAAGCTTTGGAGAGGTGGCAATGGGGAGAGGACATTCTGTTCATCATGAGCAGAGAGAGAGCGAGAAAAACTCAGAGCAGGCATGGGGACAGTGAGAAGACCATGTAACTTGAAATGGGTTAGTGTCAAAAGCTAGTAGGGGATGAAACTGGAAAAGTAGATTGTCATGGGATCAAGAACCCTGAATGCCAGGCTAAGGAATCTGGAATTTATTCTATGAAAATTGAAGGCTAGTCAAAGGAATTATATGAACAAAGTAAAATTTTAGAAAAATATTTGGTTATTATAATATTCCAGCCATAAGGTGTTCAGCATCTGAGCTAAGTGATGGTGGAGGTAAAGACTAGAAGGGGGATAAGCAAGAACTTTGAGACGTTCCTAGAAGACTTGATAGTTTTCCAGGTGTTAAAATGAACTACAAGGTCTTGAGATGGATGACTGGGAGTATGATTAACATCTTTTTAGGGTCTGGAAGATATTATTTGTATGTTTTTCTGACTAAGGTTATATTGAAATTTTCCCTCATTGTTTTCATTGATGCACTTTGGAGATGGGCTAGACCTCTACTGCCTTTTAGCTAATAACCTTAAGGCATTTATTATGACACTAACATAGGCATTATTAAGAATGTTTCATATTTAATGTTCAAAGCATCCTAGTGAAGTCATCATTTTTCTTTTATTTTTACAAATTAAGAAATGTAACCTCAGAAAAAGAGAAAAAAATTTCCCAAAGTCTCTGGAAGGGATTTAGACTCAGGTCTTTGTCTGTAACCCTTTCCTTCTCCATCCCTACTTGGAGTTAGGTGTTTCATGCTTTTGCTTTGTTGGAAATATAGCCCTGTATGATTCCAGGAGTGTGGGTTAGAGTTCAGCATCATATAGTGTAATTCTTGTATCATTTAACTGTCAATTAAATCATATTCCACCTGTGTTATTTCTGAAATTATTTAACTCGGATATTGCTATTGAAATTGTAAATGGTATCTATCACCACAAATTCACTCAATACTCTGGCCTTCCACACACTGGCTTATAAAAACTATTCACTGAATGAAATGCATTCATGAATTAGAACAGAACCACCATAAAAATATAGCATCAAGTTCACCTCCCCCTTGATCAGACAGGAATAATATAGGGAGAGGTGTGGTCCTCATCCATATTGTCTTGGGTTGGGTTCCCTGGAAGTGAAGTGTAAGGAGGGGATATGTGAATAAGCATTTTTTTTTTCCATTAGATTTAGGTATACAACATAATGATTAGATAAATGTACAAATTGCAAAATGATCACCACAATAAGTCTAATCAACATCTAGCAGCACACATACAGAATTTTCCTTTCTTGTAATGTGAACTTTTAAGACTTACTTCTTAGCACCTTTCAAATATACAATACCGTGTTATTAACTGTAGGTACAGTGCAGTACTTTATACCCTCCCAGGACTTATTTATTTTATTACTGGAAATTTGTGCCTTTTGATCACCTTCATGCATTTTACCAACTCCCCATGCCCCACCTCTGACAGTCACCAATCTGTTTTCTGTATCTATGAGTTTGTTTTTTTGTTGTTGTTTTTTGTTTTTAGATTCCACATATCAGTGAGATCATATAGTATTTATCCTTCTCTGGCTGACATTTAGGTGGTTTCCATGTCTTGATTATTGTAAATAGTGCTTCAGTGAACATGGGTATGGGTATCTTTTTTAGTTAGTGTCTAAATTTCCTTCAGATAAATAACCAGAAGTGAAATTATAGGGTCACATGGTAGTTATATGTTTAATTTTTTTAGGAAATTCTATACTATTTTCCAAAGTGGCTGTACCAGTTTACATTCACACCAACAGTGCAGAAGGGTTTCCTTTTTTCTCTACATCCTCATCAACACTTGTTATTTCTTGTCTTTTTTATAATAGCCATTCTAAAACATATGAGGTGATATCTCATTGTGGTTTTGATTTGCATTTCTCTGATGATAAGTGATGTTGGACATCTTTTTATGTACCTATTGGTTATCTATATGTATTCTTTGGAAAAATGTCCATTCAGATCCTCTGCCCATTTGTAAATTGAATTTGTTTTGCTACTGTGTTGAATGAGTTTTTAAATATATTTTGAATATTAACTTCTTGTCAGATATATGATTGGCAAATATTTTCTCCCATTCAGTAGGTTGCCTTTTTTTTTTTTTTTATTTTGTTGATGGTTTCCTTTGGTGTGCAGAAACTTTTTAGTTTGATGTAGTCCTACTTGTGTATATTTGCTTTTTTTTTTTTTTTTTTTGCTTTGCTTCTAGTGTCAAATTCAAAAAATCACGAAGACTGACGTCAAGAAGCTTACCATATATGTTTTCTTCTAAGAGGTTTTTTTTTTCCAAGTCTTTAATCCATTTTTAGTTGATTTTTGTGTATCGTGCAAGATAGTGGTCCCATTTTATTCTTTTTTCCCCCTGAGATTTATTTATCTATTTGGGGGGGGAGGGGCAGAGGGAGAGGGACAGAGAAACCCAAGCAGATTCTACGCTGAGTGTGGAGCCCAATGTGGGGCTCTATCTCATGACCCTGAGATCATGACCTGAGCCTAAGACAAAAGTCACTTAACTAACTGCATCACCCAGGTGCACCTCATTTTATTCTTTTGCATGTGGCTATACAGTTTTCCCAGCACCATTTATTGAAGAGACTGTCCTTTCCCCACTGTATATTGTTGGCTCCTTTGTCATAGATTAATTGACCATATATCTATGGATTTATTTCTGGACTCTCTTTTCTGTTCCTTGATTTATGTGCATGTTTTAATGCCAGTACCTTACTGTCTTGGTTACTATAGCTTTGTAATATAGTTTGAAGTCAGGAAGTGTGATGCCTCCAGCTTTTTGCTTTTTTCTCAAAATTGGTTTGTCTATTAGGGGTCCTTTGTGGTTCCACACAAATTTTAGCATGGTTTATTCTATTTCTCTGAAAAATGCCACTGGAATTTGATAGTGATGTTATTGAATTTGTGGAATACTTTGGATATTATGGACATTTTAAGAATATTATTTCTTCCAGTCCATGAGCACAGAGTATCTTTCCATTTGTGTCTTGTTTAATTTCTTTTATCAATGTTTTATAGTGTTCAGTGTACTGGTCTTTTACCTACTTGGTTAAATTTGTTTTATTTTTTGATGCAATTGTAAATGGGATTGTTTTCTTATTTTTCCCTCTGATATTTCCTTATTAGTGTATAGAAACACAATTGACTTTTGTATATTGATTTCATATCCTGCAACTTTATTGAACTTAATTAGTTTCAGCAGTTTTTTAGTGGATTTAGTGTTTTCTACATATAATATCTTATAATCTACAAATAGAGACAGTTTTACTTTCCTGTTTTGGATGCCTTTTATTTCTTTTATTTTTTTTTCCAACTAATAGCTCTGAGTAGGACTTCTATTGCTATTTTGAATAAAAGTGGTGAGAGTAGGCATCCTTATCTTGTTCCTGAGTTTAGAGGAAAAGCTTTCAGCTGTTCATCACTGAGTATGATGGTAGTTGTGGGCTTGTCATATATAGCCTTTATTATGTTGAGGTTAAGTTCCCTCTGTACCCACTTTGTTGAGAGTTTTTATCATGAATGAATGTTGAATGAGAGTTTTTATTATGAAGGAAATTCAACATTTGTTCAGATGCTTTTTCTGCATTTATTGCGATGGTCATATGATTTTTATCCTTCATGTTGTTGAGGCGGTGTATCCCACTGATTGATTTGTAGATGTTGAAACATCCCTGAATCCCTGGAATAAATCCAATTTGATTGTGGTGTGTGATCATTTTAATATGTTGTTTAATTTTGTTTGCTTATATTTTCTTGAAGATATTTTCATCTATGTTCACCAGGGATATTGGCCTATAATTTTCTTTTCTTGTAGTGTCCTTGTCTGCTTTTGGTAGCAGGGTGATGCTGGCCTCATAAAATAAGTTTGGAATTATTCCCACCTCTTCAATTTTTTTTGGAAGAGTTTAAGAAGGATTGGCATTAATTCTTCTTTAAATGTTTGGTAGATCTCACTATTGAATCCAGCTGATCCTGGACTTTTGTTGGGAGGTGTAATCTATTAAGTGAGTTCTGTCAGGGGAAACCTGCAGCGGAGTGGAAGGAGCATAAAAGAAAAGAAGAAAAACTTGATCCCAATGGGGGACGTGAGTATAGATTATGCCTGAAAACTTATTCCACCTTAAAGCAGAGGTACCCTCACACTATTAAACCTTGGCTACAGGCCAGACTGGGAGTGGAGTGGGGTCTAGTATAATCCACACCTCCTTGGGGTGGGAAGGAAGCTCTAGTCTTCCAAGAACAACTTGCTGGAGAAGGTTGAAGGTGTGGGTTCACCAAACCAGTAAAAGAGACCCTAGGCAATGTGGGCAGGGCACAACATCATCTCCTTCATGTAAAACCTGGAAATAGACACATTTAGAGTTAATTTACTCAAATGCAAAACAAATTTCTCTTCTCATAATTTTTCTCTTCTCCTGCCCAGCTGCAGGAATAGTAAATAGTTTCCTACTTTGGTGCTAAATCCAGTCAATTGTCAAAGGTATCCTGAAGTTTGTGTTAAGGTATCTATTGAGGCCATATCTGTCTAATAGCGCATGTCCAACATCAAACATTGATCCCAACCCCATCCCCCAAACTGATATCTCTCATGATTTTTCTCACTTTAGTTAATGGCACTGCCAACCTTTAAGTTGCTCAGGTAAAAACCTTAAAATCATCATTGATTTTTCACTTTGACTCAAATCCCACATGCTATCAGCAAATCCTATTTGCCCTACTTCCAAATATGTCCAGATTCTAAGTCCCTTTTCACTACCTCCTCTGTTTTACCACCATTGTCAAAAGAATCATCTCTCATCTGGATTATTGAATAACCTTCTGTCTAATCTCCTTGCTTCTGCCCTGCCTGCTGCAGTCTATTCCCAAATAGTAGCCAGAGTGATTTTTAAATGATGTTATTAGATCATGTTACTCCTCTTTAGAAACCTCTTCTGACTCATTAAAGTAAAATTCAAATTCTTACCAAGATCCACTCGGCTTTGGGAGACAGAGGCTTTATATTCCCAACTCTTAGGTATTATCTCTTCTCTTCTTCCCATCACTCAGTCCACTCTGGCTACACTGCCACTCTTGCTGTGCTTCAAGCACATGAAGCATATACCCAACTCAGGTCCTTTGCATTTTTGTTCCCTTTTCCCAGAACACTTTTTTCCCCCCAGCTACCTGTTACCTGCTTCCTTCAGGTTTCTGCTCAAATGTCATCTCTCAGTGACATAAAATACAATTGCAATTCCAAGCCCTCCTTATAACCTTAAAAGGCTTTAGGTTTCTCTATAGCACTTGACTATAACCATTTGATGTATTACATAGTAATTTATTTTCTGTCTTACACTATCTAAAGGCTTGGATTTTATTTTGCTCACTGCTGGATGCACAAAACCTAGAATGGTTCTGTCACATACTAAATGCTCAATAAATATTTTGTGACTGAAATAATGAATGAGACAAATAACACAAGTTTTGTGGGAGGATTGTAGTATACAATTAGTAATTCCTGCCACGGCATCTTAAGGAGCAAAAAGGCCAAGGCTTTCATTTTGTTTGCTTTTAACATTCCTGTAAAATTGTATATTTGAGATAGGAGTACCTGATTAAATTTAGACACAACATTCAGTGCAGAAATGTATATATACAACAGTGCATATTTATGCACAAATAAATGGCAACTGAAAGATTCATAAATGTTGGCAATTAGAGACACACTGAGATATAGCCAAGTAAAACGGAAAAAGTAAAATGGGATATAGTATAAGCTAGAATATAGTAATGCTCAATAAATGTAAATACATTGTTTTGCCATATATATTCATGAAGACATTTCTACCATCAATAAGAAAGAACTGAAAGAATAAATAGAAATATGGGAGATATAGGAAGAGATTGGCTGAAGAATTTTGCAAGTAGAGCATTTTGGCAAGCTGTTTTTGTTGCACCTAGAAATAATGGAAAATTCCTCAGGGTTTACTTGTACTTTAATTTTTGTATTATGATCAAATACATCTATAGCCAGATATAGATTAATTTTCTACACTTGAAAGATCATATATAATTCTGTTTCTCTGTCAGCATCAAGACAGCTTCTTCATCATTTTTATTGACTTCCAGGTGATGTCTAACTTAAAAAATTACTTCTTAGTCTATCTATGCCAATTCAATCCTCAAAAGGAAAATAAAATGCATATTTTAATAGAATAAAGATATTTTTAAAAGTCTCATCATTGAATATTTCAAAAAAATAGTTTGTCCATGTCATTATAAAAACTGAAATTTTACAAATTAGTCTGTTAAAAATGTTTGGAAGCCAAATATTCATGGTGAAGTGCCTTGGTCATTTGAATTGAAATCAACTTATTTCATACAATCTTGGAATATATTTATTTAATAAAAATAAAAGTGATGACAGTCATTCAGATCAGAAGGAATACATGAGTATACCATGTATTGTGTTAGACTCTAGAAAACACAAAAGATGAATAAAACATGGTGTTTCCCCCACCACAGGGTTGATACACTGGTGAGGGAAACAGATTAAAATTCTTAGCATTGTACTATTCAATCTAAGGCTATTTAGGGGTGTGGGGGCAGGAGTAGATGATGTCTGAACTGGAATTTGAAGAATGTTAAAGTTAGCCATAAGAAGAGAGATAGGGGGCATCATAAACAGAGGATCAAGATGTACAAAGACACTGACCCATTGAAAAGTAAGGGATGTGAAAAATTACAAGATTTCAGCATAATTTGGTGGGTGTGGCAAATTAAAGATGGTCACAAGTCTTTGACTGTTCTCCTTTTGACAAGTGGAGTCTATGTCCCTCCTCTTCAATTCTGCAGTCTTTGTCTCTGTGAATTCAGATAGTATATGGTGGAAGTGAAATGGTGCTTGTTTCTGAACCAGGATTTAAAGGACAGGCAGCTCCACTTCCCAAAACTTGGAATACTTGTGGTAGAGGAAGCTAGTCACCATGTAACGAGCTTGATTACCTTAATGGAAAAACCACATGGAGATGCCCTGAGACTATGTGGAGAGGATGAGGGCCTCAGCTGAACATAGCCTTCCTGACATCTCCAACAAGGTCCCAAGAATAAAAACCATCCTGGACCCTCTGGACCAGACTAGTTGGATACCATCAAGTGACCGTAGTCAATGCCAGAATAACTTAGGTGACTTCTTACAGAACTCCTGATCCCATACAATCATGAGATACAATATCATGAACGTTGTTTAAAGCTATTCAGTGTTGGCTTGGTTTGTTGTACAGATATTGAAAACCAGACCAGTGGAATATGAAGTAGAAGAGCAATGCAAGTACAAAATGATAGAGGGCCTGAGATGCTAGTTTAAGGATTTTGGATAGTTCATCTTACGTTTCCAAGTCTAAAATGGTAAAATTACCCCCCAAAGCACATACACATATAAGGTTCCCCAATTTATCATTTGTCAAACAAGGCCATTTAAAAAATCACTACCATATTCTATCAACATAATTTCAGAAAAGGAAGGTAAATTTAACTGCAAGAAATCTGGACAGACAGAACTGTAAAGTAATGACAGTAGTCAAGTTTATAACGTTTATTATGTGTCAGACGCTTCTTTAGGTGTTCTGCATACATTAATTTACTTTATCTTTATAGTAATCCAATACGGTAAGTAGTAATATTCACCCAATTTTATAAATGAAGAAACTGAGTCATAGAGCAGTTACAAACTTGGCAAGGCAACATAGCTAACAAGTAGCAAGACCAGGAATTCAAACCTAGACAGTCTGGATCTGCTATGTATGTGACAGGGGCACTCTCTTGTCTCTTGTAGGAAACAGCTATATTTTCAGCAGTTTTCTCTGACATTTCAATCTAGTTCAGGCTACCATATTAAATTAGTGATGCTATGGTCTCCTTTATAGTTCTTAAATCATGTGTGTAAATGTAGGGTGTAATGAGAAGGGTCTTCTTCAATTGACTGTGAACTCCCCAAGGGAGAGGCAGAGGCACTTTTCCTTTTTGCTTATCATTGTTTTCCTTGTGCTTATCCTACTGACCATCACATAGGCACTCAACAAATACTTGCAAAATGTCTGGATGAATGCATTAATGATGGAATGATTCCTTAAATTGAATAAGCTGAGTTGTAGGAAAAACAGCATTATCCCTATTATTAGCATGCTGTCATGGACATGTGCAAACTTGAGAATTACTGCTTGTTCTCAAGACAGGTTAAAAAAAAAGTGAAGCAGAAGTGAATTCTTTACAGGGACCATGGATCAGACCAGAAATGAAGGAAGGGAAGAATTTGAGGAAAGGCTGGGCAAACTGGCAGGGGCATATTAAAAAAAAAAAAAAAAATGTTTCAGTTAAGAACTGTGGGAAGAAGGAGAAATGACACCATGCTAACATCTTAAAAGTCTAGTGATAAATGAGTAGCAAGGTGAAAGTGACAGTTCAGTGTATAGGAAAGAGTTCAACAGAGAAATCAGGAATCAGACTTTTTTTTTTTTAAAGATTTTATTTATTTATTTGACAGAGAGACAGCGAGAGAGGGAACACAAGCAGGGGGAGTGGGAGAGGGAGAAGCAGGCTTCCCGCTGAACAGGGAGCCTGATGCGGGGCTCGATCCCAGGACCCCGGGACCATGACCTGAGCTGAAGGCAGATGCTTAATGACTGGGCCACCCAAGCACCCCAGGAATCAGACATTTAAAGACATCAAGTATAAAGTACTCTAAGGAATCAAGGTAGGCCCTCAGTGAGGAATTGACGTTTAAGATGAGACACAAAGGATGACTCTGAGATAACTGGATGAGTGGTGGAGAGGTGAGTGTCCTAGTGGAGGGACCAGCATTGCCAAATCTCCAATACAAGAAAAAGAATGGCTTGCTCAAGGCAGTGAGATGGCGGATGTACAGGTTAGAAGTGTTGAAAGTTGCGGCTGGAAAGATAGAGAGAGGTCAGAATGCTGCCGACAGTATAGTGGATGTTAGGATGCTGCTTTTTTCTTAAAGGCTGTGTGAGGCAATTGATGGGTTTTAAATAATGGAGTGACATGATCTGGTTTGCTTATTTGCTGTGTGACTGCACATCTGAGAGCAGATATGATTTTACTGAGTATATTATATCAATAGTGACTTCGCGTGGCAACAGAGATGCAAAGAATCAAAAGATAACATCATGATCTGACCAGGGTATCAGGACCTGTACACAAAAAAAAAAAAAAAAAAAAAAAAAAAAAATTAAAAAGCTTGTATGATCTTTTAGCGTGTGCTAAAGGATAATGTGTGATGAAGGACTTGGGAACATGAAATAGGGAGAGTGGATTAAGGCTGGAAAGAGGGTTGGAAATGGAAGACAGAAAAAGCAAATGGAGATACTAGAGGGAATGGGAACAGCCTTACAGTTGGAAAAATTGAATTTGAAAGTCCAGAATGAGAAATGTATAGAATCTTAATTCAGTCTGTGCTCCTTATGGTATGCAAAGAAAAGGCAGCTCTTCTTTGATCTTAGACTCCATGCTCCCTGGGAGCAAAACACTTAAAGTGCGAGCTTTAGGATGTGGAGGGGCAGCTACTTTTTTTTTTTTTAATGGACTCATTGGTCTTATAACTTGGTGAACATCTCCTCTGTACAGAGGAGATGGAGATGGACTACTACATGATTAAGTGTTCTGCCTCTGGCTCTTTGGCATTGTGCCCTAAGCTCAGGTCTTCACAATTTTTATGACTTTATTTATTTATTTATTTCAGAAAGAGAGAGAGCACAGAGGGAGAGGGAGAAGCAGACTTCCTGCTGAACAGAGAGCCTGATGTGGGGCTCGATCCCAGAACCCTGAGACCATGACCCCAGCTGAAGGCAGACACTTAACCGATGAACCACCCAGGCACCCCAGGTCTTCACATTTTTAAGAATAGAGTTGAGGCCAGAAGAACTAGATCTTGTCCTAGCTTTTCCATAAGATGAACAACTAAGTATTCTTGTTGCCCAGCCTCTGATTGATGAATAACTAAGTGACCTTGGATAAACTCCTTAATCTCTCTGTGCCTCACTTTATTACTTTGTATGATGAGGTAGGTGAAATAGATGAGTTCTAGTGTGTCTTCCATTTCTGACAACATTTCCACATTTCTCCTGTTCATTCTGGGCCAAGATAGGTTAAACCTTTTTGTGTATCATTATTCGTTAATGATGACTGTTATCATAATAGCTTTCTTTCACTGAGTCCCAGTCCCATAGCAGGCTTTGCATTTATTTCTTCACTTAATTTTCATTCTCTTATTCATTTAATCCCCACAATATTAGTTATTTTATGGTCAAGGAAATTGAGGTTAGATGAGGTTAAGTCCTTACTCAACGTCATACAACTAGTAAATGACAGAGCCAAGATTTTAACCTGGTTTTCTTTGATTCTACAGCTATTCATATTTGTAAGAGCTACAATGACATTGGCTTAAACTTTTTTTTTAATATTGCAATGTAACTGAAGTTAAAATAGATTTTTAGCAGAGCAGCCAGTGGGGTATGAATCTAGTATTACTCTGAATACTACTTCTCCCTCTCCCTCTTCTTTTCAGAAGAAAGTCTTACTCAGCTTCACACATAGTATGAATAATGGCATCAAAAATGTTCAGCATAAATCTCCCCCGGACCTAAGGCCTGGATTAGTATGCTAATGTGTAAGCTGTTGCAATATTTCACAGCTAGGAATAAATGGCTAAATAAAAATGTGTATTTAAATGTGGATGGATGTGCCTATAGAGGCCCTGAAGGCACTACTCATATTATCCACATTTCTTTATCCATGGAGGATGGAAGCCCTTTGGAGTCAGGAGTGAGGTGGGATGGTCTTGTTGCTGAGCCTAAAGCAATCAGACTCTGAGGCCAGATGAAATAGAATCAGAGAGTGCTTTAAAAACCTAGTAAGAGCTGACATCCCTGGAAGAGAATGGCAGTGGCTTTGCAGTTATTAGGCATCCGATGGCCCAACACCTTGATAAACCAGCACAGGTGAAATCCAAAGTCAAAGCCAGCCTGAAGGAAACATCAGAAGAGTAGCATTCAAATGCTTTCATGTTTAACCTTCAGTTAATAGTGGAAAAAATGCCAACAGAGCACTTGGAAAAAGAAGATGTATAAGCAATTTATCACAGTGGGCTCTGGCTGGTGTGAAAATCTCAGGTTCTCTAAAGAGATGGGCAGGAGTAGGTTTGACAGAAGAGAGATGTATTAGGTCATGTTTGGCTTGTCCCTACTCCCCAAATTTGGGGGCAGGGGGTTGGCAAAAAAACAAGAAAATGAAAACAAATAAAAAGATGGTCCCAATAGGAATCAAGAGTAGATTATTATTTTTTTAAATTTAAATTTAAACTTTATCTTTTTGGCACATGGAACCTTTGGTAATCTTGATTAGGCCTATGGCTCGCTTCTTAGAACAATGTATTAAATATATAAAATGACATATATAGGATTTCAAAGGTCACCAGTCATATGCCTTACAGTCATCAAAACATTTTAAGAAGTTTATGACCTAGTAAAGAACATGATTTTTTATTCTCACAATAATTAATAAGATTCTGGTAGTGATTGTAATTTTTACTATAATTTCAAAGTCATGTTGAAAGTAAATGATATTTGATGTCTGCAAAAAGTGCAGTGTGATATGAAAATATATGTAATTCCTAACAATGCCAAGTCATAGGTGCTGTTAATACTAGCCTGGTTTGTTGCCTGTGTTTATAAAAAATTCTAAATTTCACTAAGGTTTTTTTAAGGTGTCAGTTTTTCCCATTTGAATCTTTGGAGCTTTAGGAGTCTAAAGCCCATGAACCCTAGGTTAAGAATTTCTGTACCTTTTGCAGATTACAAAACAGATAATCAAGTTACCTTTGGGTAAATAATATCAGATACTGTCACGACTTTTGTGTTGTACCAACTGCAGCTGATAGATAGGTTTCCTTATTAGACCAAAGATTGTGGTTCTGAAAATGCCTTTTTTTTTTTAAAGATTTTATTTATTTATTTGACAGAGAAAGAGATAGCGAGAGAGGGAACACAAGCGGGGGAATGGGAGAGGGAGAAGCAGGCTTTCTGCTGAGCAGGGAGCCCAATGCTGACCTGAGCCGAAGGCAGATGCTTAAAGACTGAGCCACCCAGACACCCCTGAAAATGCCTTTTTTGCATTTTGTTTTCAAGTAACAAACTGTAGTATCTACAATTGCTATTTTTCACAAGTGAGAGTTTTATTTGGATCCTGGAATTTACCTAGCCAGTGGGGCATCCTAATCTAGAGCTGTGGATCATATGAAAGGATGAATAGTCAGTCAGTCACTTAACATGAACATACTGCTATTAAGTCTAATCTTTTTCCAACAAATATGCCCAATACAGATGCATTCCATGCTTTGTGACCTTCCTGCCCTCCCATGCTTTTTCCTCTTACAGTGATTCTCTAGAGTTCCCCTCTCTCTTCATCCACTTTACATTATACAATGGTAATTTCTATGCATCTTTTAACACCTGCTCAGGTCTCCTGGTCCTCCCATCACTCTTCTCCAGGATGGGTTAGATGCACTTTTCATATCAGTGTCCGTAATATCTTGTGTTTGTTCCTGACATTGTACTGACTACTTTGCCTTGTTATTGTTGGGTTATGTGTTTGTTTCCAGTTTTAGACTCTGAGCTGCTCACAAGTCAGTATTAAAACTACCTTTTTAGGCACAAATCACCCCATGGTGCTTAGCACAAAAAGGTTTCTCAACAAATGTTTATGAAATAAATAGGCAAAATTATGCTAAGGTTGAGGGTGTAAGAATGTATGCAATACAGCACAATAGCTCAAGAAGCTTAGACTTAGTGAGAATTGAAATTGGTGTGTGTTTGTGTGTACAGGCACATGCAAGAGTAAGAACATTAAGAACAACTGGTGTGAGGTTCAGGTGCCAAATGCTAAATAAGTAAAATAATAAAATAAATGAAATCTCTATTTTAAAAGGTTCAGAGAAGAAATATATTAATTGAACTGGAGTTTTACCATAAAGTGTCCTGCAGGGGGTGAAAACTGCTGAGATTAGGAATGTAGTGAGTTAAAGAATGTGAATGGAATAGGAATGGAGCCATTATAGTTTTTCATCGGGTTTTTCTTCTCCAGTTTGCAGACCTCTAGTTCTTTTAACTGTTTCTTTTATTACATGATTTTTAGAGCCCTTTATTTTTTAGTGATTTTCCTCTACTCATTCTCGTTTCTGTTATTTTATTTATTTATTTTTGTAAAGATGGGTGTCTGGAACAGGATGCAATAATTTGGACAGGACAAAATGGTTCTATTATCCCTGATTTAAATACTGCATTCACTGTATTATCATCTATAATTGTGTTGGATTCATTCATTCATCTGTGGTACCTTACTTGCAAAATGAGCAGGAGGTTACCTAAAACCCCAGGATATTTTTCACATGAACTTCCACAAAGAATTTTAAAATTTTTTTGTTATTTCACTTATTAAACCATTCATTCATTCATTCATTCATTCATTCCATATAAATTATTAGAATCCTACTATGGACAAGGCATTACTCAGTAGATTAAGCCCAAACATGAATTTTTCATAAATCTTTATTAAGAAAAATTGTATTTACTTTATTACACATCTATCTATCTATCTATCCTTCTGTTCACTGATCAAACCATCTTACTTTATAATGCATTTAAAAAAAAAATGGCATAGGAGCGCCTGGGTGGCCCAGTGGTTAAGCGTCTGCCTTTGGCTTGGGTCATGATCCTGGCTTTCTGCTCAGCAGGGAGTCTCCTTCTCCCTCTGTCCCTCACCATGCTCCTGCTCTCTCTCTTTCTCTCTCTCTCTCAAATAAATAAATAAAATCTTTTTAAAAATAAAAATAAAATAAAATGGCATATACAAATAATCACCTCATAAATTTATGCATTAATACCCCAGCATGTGTACCAAGAACTAGAGTTCAGTATGTTTGTTTGAGCCACTTCTCATAAGATCTATACCAAAATTTCATGGTGAAGTTTCCTGTGCAAAACAAAATGGTGTCCTATTTCAACTATATAACAACCCTATTCCGGTCAGGAAAATAAGGTAATGAGAAAATTACTGTGACATTTATTTGTATTTAAATTTTAGATTTAAAAAATGTGATACCAGGGGCGCCTGGGTGGCTCAGTCGTTAAGCGTCTGCCTTCGGCTCAGGTCACGATCCCAGGGTCCTGGAATCGAGCCCCGCATCGGGCTCCCTGCTCGGCGGGAGGCTTGCTTTTTCCTCTCCCGCTCTCCCTGCTTGTGTTCCTGCTCTCACTATCACTCTCTGTCAAATAAATAAATAAAATCTTAAAAAAAAATGTGATACCACAGTGTACTTGTTCCTTGAATTTTAGTGGGTATTTGAAATGATAAATGCTGTTAATTGACTTTGAGGGATAGCTTTGTCATCTGATACAAATCAGCCCAAACTCCTATCAAGATTTAGAATATTATCATCATCCCAGAAAGTGTCCTTATGCCCCTTTCATATGAATTTAAATTTTTCCCAGATGATTTAATTTGCTTATTATGTTCCAATATTCAACCTGTCTATATTGTTTTCAATCTTGATTTTGAAATTTGTATATCATGCATAATATCCAGCTTAGTGCCATTTACCTATGTTTTTTGTGCACAGCAAAAGTTGTTGATTAAAAAGGTAAAAATAGTCAAAGTTAGCAAGTTCAAACAGAAATCCCTATGGTATATGACTAAAAATTTCTCCTTGGTTGCCACTGGTTCATTATTATACAATGGGGTCTATCCTTTGCAATGGCTATGTAGACAGCACAAGAGACTTGGTAAGAGATTATTTAATGGACTAGTTAAATACCAAAGTAATCTGATACGATGAATATTGTTTAGGCATTTTGGTGTATAACTGAATTGGATTCAGACATTTTTTATGTGTCTTAATTGTTGATAAATTTATATATTTTTTAGAATAACAAAATATCAGACTTGGAAAGAAACTAACACATCATCTGGCCCATTGTTTTAGCAGACATTTTAAATATTAATTTCCAACATCAGAATGAGTGCTCTCATTGTTCCTTCCTGCATTTCTCTGGAAATGCAACTTGAGCTCTTTATAAGGAAGCTCATTTTAGTGAGTAAGATGGTTTATCCTCATTGAATTATGAGGTTTTACCCTACTATCACGTGTCACAAGGACCTAAAGTACATAGAGGTTAAAAAAAAAGTATTATTATTTATACCTAAGAAATAGATGCTGAAATTTGAATAATAAAATGTTCTTAAAAGGAAGACTCTTTATAATTATTACATGACCTAGGGGCCGGTTAGTATTATTATAGGTGCAAAATATCGTATGTTTTAAAATTAGCCATCAGTTATGGAAAATGTTCCCTAAGTTTTTATATCTTATACCTTTTAAATCTGCTTATACTTCCTTAATTATTAAGAGACATTCTTGATTTACCCCAATTTTAGATGAAACTTTTATAATTTTCAACCCAGGCTTAGCAGTTAGTACAATAATTTATCTCTGCCAATCACAAATGAAAATGTTTGTAAGTAAGAAATTTGCTAATTTGCATCAGATTATAAAGCTACCCTCTAGGTCAATTAGTAATAATTTACCACTTTAAATATACCAAAAATTCAAGGAAAAAATACATTGTCATCTCTCATTTTTAGAAGATCTAATTATAAATAAATGCCACAGTAATTTTTTTTTATTGTTTTATTTTCCTGACATGAATAGGGCATCTAGTATAATTGAAATTAGATACCATTTTGTTTATAGGAAACTGCGTTACGAAGGTTTGGCATACATCTCTTATAAAGTGGTTCAAACAAGAAATTTACCATTTAAATCCACCCAGCAATTTGTCATGCAAATAAATAAAGGCTTACTGCATATAAACAGTAAATATTACTGAAATAATGAAACACACTGCTACTCCATTGATCAGTTCTGTGGATAAAATTATGGTACAAACATAGAAAGGTATCACTTGAATAGACTGAAACTAACCTAAGACTGCATTAGACCAAGGTTGAAATTCAATATGTTCAATTTGTTGTAGCCGGCAGCCCAACAACTTGATCTTTTGTCACTATGTGCACCAAAAATGATCATATATCTCTTGTGCACTTATGTCAGGAAAAGCACCACAACCTACTTATCATACTTTCAAAACATTTAAGAAAACAAGGCAAGTTCCCCCAAAGTATTTCAGCTTTTGGTAAGGGTTTTATTATTGCAATCAATTGCAACATTGTCAAAACTGACAAATTGAAGTTCCTAAATAACTGACGCATAACTGGATCTCCTAGGTCAAGGAGGGTAACATGCTCCTGGCCCTTGATGATTTTTATATACAGCTTTGAGAATCATTTACACAAGGGTTATGTAGGTGAACTGCAACATAAAAAGACCATCAAAATGGTAGACTCATTTTAAAGCTTAATCTAACACGGGATAGCAGAAATATTTTAAGATAGGGTGATGGGTACTAAGGAGGGTGCTGTGATGAGCACTGGGTGTTATACGTAACTAATGAATCACTGAACACTACATCAAAAACTAATGATGTACTATACAGTGGCTAACAACATAATAAAAAAGTAATACATAAATAAAATAATGAATAAAACAAAACAAAACAAATTCCATTGATAATACAATAAAATCAATCCAATAGGAAACATTCACTAACTTATTTAATACAGGGTGATTAAAATATCACTCTTTGCTGTGTTCCTGTTTCTTATGCTTAGTGCTATTGTAGTGATTTGATAGAGTCACTGATGATTATATTGTTGCAAAAGGTCGCAGCAACATGGAAGACTGCATGTAAACATGCCAAAGTATCTTTTCCAGTACATTCTGGGCTTTAAGTGTTTCAAACCTGTGTGTGACTTCAGATCTTATTCTATTTTTAACATTTGGAGGTATGAGTAGCAAAACATTTTTTCTCTTTTTTTCTGGAATGATATAATATCTTGTACATTTTGCTTACCACAGGACTTCTTAGAATGAAGTGGCAATATATATATATATATACACACACACACACACACACACTTTGGTCTGTGAAAAACATCAGAACAGAGCTAATGTCTTATTTATCACTGTATTCTCACACCATGTTAACATAAGATAGTAGTAAGTCCTCAGTGAAGTTGAATGAATGAATGGATGGATGAATGAATGAATGAAATGAAAATGAATGAATGAAAATATGGAGCGTGTAATACAGTGTGTGGTAAACAGCATCAGTGCTTCCATTTTTTCCACCCTTCCTTATACTCCTTCTCAGGAGTGTCCTGGTAAATGTTTAACAACTGGCTCTCAGAAACAAACAAGCAAACCCTCTGGCTTTAGCATTTGCTGATATGCATGGTGTAAATACTCCCATCATGGCCAATTTCAAGCTACCAATATGACATCACTGAATTCAGAGCAGAGCAGAGATCAGCCCTCACGGGGCAGCACAAGCTGGCTCCAGCACACCACCATCTCGCTTTTCTGTAATATGTCTTTTTTTTTAATTGAAATTATCTGGTAGTTTATTTACTTATTTATTTATTTTCTTATGTTCAATTAGCCAACATATAGTACATCATTAGTTTTTGATGCAGTGTTCAATGATTCATTAGTTGCATATAACACCCAGTGCTCATCACAATACGTGCCCTCCTCAATACCCATCACCCAGTTACCCCATTCCCCCACCCCCTCCCTTCTGCGACCCTCAATTTGTTTCCCGAAGTCCAGAGTCTCTCATGGTTTGTCTGCCTCTCTGATTTCTTCCCATTCAGTTTTCCCTCCCTTTCCCGGTGGTCCTCTGAGCTATCCCTTATGTCCCACATATGAGTGAAACCATATGATAATTGTCTTTCTCTGCTTGACTTATTCAATTAGAATAATCCCCTCCAGTTCCATCCATGTTGATGCAAATGGTAGGTATTCATCCTTTCTGATGGCTAAGTGATATTCCATTGTAAAGTGTCTTTTTATTTTCTCCCACTGTAAGCAGAGATTACTTCCTCACTACATTGAGGTTGGGTTTGTTCATATGCCTTGCTTTAGAAAATGGAATGATAGTGGACAAGCCAATGCTTGAAATGTGCTTGTGCATTTGTGTTTGCTATTTATGCTTCTTCAGTCGCCACCAGAAAAAACATGGAACTGGTAGAGAGGAAAAGAGATACACGGAGTAAACCTATACATAATTCATCACTTAGAACCAAGCCCTGCCTTAGTCAGCCAAGCCTCTACCAACCTACAGATGTGAGAGTGAGAAATCTGTGTTTATTGTGTTACCCACTGAGATATTTGTGGTTGTTGTTACTGACACCGAGTACAGTGAGAGTGAAGAGTGAAGTAGAACAATCTGGTAAAGTATTACAGTAAAAGGCAATGACCCCGGGCTCCATTTCTTATTCTGCTTGTGTGTGTTTTTTAAAAAATGAACTAATATGTGAATTATTGATGGTCTACTTTGCATTTTTCCTACTGAAAATAAAGACCATAAACACTTCCTTCTTAATAGTGGTATTATGAGCTGCTCTATAATTATAAAGCATTGGTATTATTGTCGCCATTGTCATTTAGAAACCGGGAAATAGTCAATTACATCTTTAATTTTTTCCGTTCATTCATTTTTACAATCCATTCACATGTAAGTAATGGTTACTATATCCATGAACTATGCTGTGCATAAATATTGTTTTCTTTCTTGAGGAATACATTTTTCCCAACCTCTTAACTTCCCGTGTACTGGTATTTTCATTCTACTAATCTATTGGAATTTCTATCCATTGTTACTAGTTATTACTAATTGATATATTTAAGGACTCTCTCAGTTTTCAGTCTTCCTGGATTTTTTTCATAGTTAGCAGTTAACAATTTAACTCTTCCTTATCATAACTCTTCATACATAATGCCTGTAGAACTTCAGTTTTTTCACTTTTAGCCTCTCTTACTGGTTCTAATTTCCCTCATGGTAATAAGAAACCAAAGTTAGTCCTCAGTTCTCTCTGCACTTCTTTTTTTTTTTTTCAGTACTCTCACTCAGACGCACTTTGTCCACCATCTCTGATTAAGCTATCTTTTTAGTTGCTGTGCCTCTCAGTTCCACATCTCTGTCCTGACCTCTGTAGGACTATCACTCCCACAGCATGCTGAATATTCCCACTTAGCTCCCTATAGAGCTATTGTTTCCAAATGAAGATGTCTTTTTTTGAAAAAGACTTTATTTATTTATTTGAGAGAGAGAGAGCACAAGCAGGCCGAGCAGCAGGCAGAGGGAGAGGGAGAAGCAGGTTCCCCACTGAGCTTAGAGCCCAATGTGGGACTCAATCCCAGGACCCTCGGACCATGACCTGAGCTGAAGGCAGACACTTAACCAACTGAGCCACCCAGGCGCCCCATCCAACAGAAGATATCTTAAATTGAATTCATCCTCTTCCTATTAAAAGCAGTTTCTGCCTTCATTTCTATCATTGGCTCCATCATTCCTCAATTAAGAAAAAAATCTAAATCTTTAGATAATATTTTATTGTTTTTCCTGAGTCTTCACTTCCATTACAATTTAGCCATATAGCACTCTTGAATTCATCTAGGAAATATTAATATTATTCACTAATATTTGCAGTTCTTCCTAAGGAAGGTGGGATTCTACCTCCCTAGCCTTTTGAAACTAGATGTGGCTTCATAACTTTTTTTTTTTTAAAGATTTTATTTATTTATTTGACAGAGAGAGACACAGCAAGAGAGGGAACACAAGCAGGGGGAGTGGGAGAGGGAGAAGCAGGCTTCCCGCTGAGCAGGGAGCCCGATGCGGGGCTCGATCCCAGGACCCTGGGACCATGACCTGAGACGAAGGCAGACGCTTAACTGACTGAGCCACCCAGGCGCCCCTTCATAACTTGTTTTGACCAATGTAGCATGAGCAGAAATGTGGTGTGCTACTTGTATGTAATACAAGCATCCAACTAAACATCTAATTTAGGGGATGCTTAGGACTGAGGCAACAAGCATGGATAGAGATCTACACATTATATATTGTGGAACAGAAAAAAAATAGATCCAGATAAGAACCAAGATCCTTGATGGCATTACCAACTCCTCATATATACTCTAGATGACTTATTCCTGGATGTTTTGCTGAATAAGACAAAACCACCCTTTATTTATTTAAGGCCTTAGTGAGATTTTCTTTGTCGAACACATTCCTATCAAGTACATGCGTTAAACCTCATCTTCTGAAATCTATCCTGGGTATTGATTCAGAACAGAGGTACCTTTTTATCACATCTTAGTCTTTTTAGGTCCAAAAGTAGGATAAAGCCTATTCCACTGTGTACTAAATGTTAGAGACTCATTTGAGCCTAAACAGCCATTTGCATATTTTTCTTCCTTTAATTTCCTGCTACATTGCGGTAGAATTAGAACATTTTTTTTTTTTCCCCTAAAAGAGATCAGAGTAAGAAAAGATCATAGTGAGAAATACTGTTTTAGGGAACAGATGCAAATATATTCTGAATACATTTCCTATTTCAGGTTTATAGACTAATTCTCTTCTTGTTAAATACTAAATCTTTAAGGATTCTCCAATTCCCCCCATCCCCAACCCCACCTTGAGCATAGCTTACCTTTCATCTGCCAAAAGAATTTAAGGTTATACTTTGCTAATGAAGAGCAAGTTGGCTGGAATTATACTCGTTTATTCCTTTGAGATGGCAAAACAAAAAGTAAAGGCAAGCTTTGCCCTATTTAGGTAACAATGAAATCAGAGTCAAAATAATTATTCATGGAATGAAGAAATCACCTGCAAGGCAATTTGTCAAAGTAGTGAGATTTTGAGTTAGAGAAAATATTCAACTAACACGAATTACAGATGACAAGAGCTTAAGAGCAATATAGAGTGATTCGTTTTAGTCGCAGAAGTGTCTTCATCTATTGTGCCCTAATGTCTTGTGAATGTGGCTGATAAGGTTATCAGAAGTGCAAGACTGAAGTGTTGGATTTTCTCTTAGGTCTGCATTACTATTTGGCTATGTATTATATTTTAGGACTCTGAAGGGAAATAAAATATAGCCATCATTAAAAACCTCTTTCTACATAATAAGCACATGCTGAAGGGTTATCATCAGATACGGGTATATAATTGGATAGATGTTCCAGAGGCTTCTGCTGCCTCCTCAAGGTTATGAACAAATGATACATATCTAACATGGATCTATGGATGTTTGCAGAGACATTCTTCTCTAAAACATTTTAAATGTCAAGAAATACCAATATAAAGCATAACATTTTTTTTTACTAACTCTATTCAGCACCTCAATAATAAGAAAAAGGGCTTAAGTAAAACAAAGGCCTAACACCACACTATTTTCAATGGCCTGAGAATGTAAAGAGGATGCAACTTCTATAGCTTGAGTCATCACAGTATAATGATTTGTCTCAAATTGTTTGAGATTAGTCTCGAGACAATTCATCCCCCTCTCTCAAAGAGACTGTGCTTTTCAGTCTCACTACTCTCTGTTTAACTGAGGACAGAGAGAATCACATTTAGAGCCCAGGCTTTCGTTTGTTCTGCGTTTTCCACAGGATGAAGGCAGTAGAGGTCTGGCAGATGGAAAACTCATGAATGCTGGCTGGTCTTGGAGACAATTCACAAGTTAAGTTTCCCAAAGAGGGGAAAAAAAGGATGGATGTTTATAGAAAGATTTTAAGAGGAATGATGTGTTCCCAAACTTCTGGAGGTGACGCCAGCACCTGGCAGATTGAACTGATAGATTAAAGAAAGACAATTATAGCACTCCGCAGGGATGATAATGAAGGCAAGAACAAGGTTACTAATATTCTCATGAATGTGGGCTCACCTGACATGTAATGTCTGAATAGGGGGATTAAAAACAACAGATGTTAAACTTTATAAAGTTATGTTAATGACAGTCAAGGCAAATAAGTCAATTGTTTTTTTTATAAAAATGTTTCTTCATTTTTAAAACAAATAACAAATATTTAAAGTGGATGAGAATTTCTTTTAAAATATCCTGAATATAATCCAACCTAAACACAAATTCTTTATAGTTACACTAACTATAACTATAGTTTCCTCTCTTCTTAATTATTGATTTCTTACATTTCTCCTGGGGAGAAAATTGAAGAGGAACTAGAGGCTAGAACTGGGGAAAAGATATATAGGAAAGTGAAGTGTTTCACAAAATTGAGCAGATTGTTTGAAAGTCACTTTGGGGCAAGACAAAGGAGCTGAGATAAATGTACACCTAGTTCTTGAAACTGCCTTCAGTATGTGCTGGGTTTGGGAGGCAGGGTGATACGGAAGACACCCGCTATACGTGGATCAATATTCTGATGGCGGAGTGGAAAGAGCTAAAGATTCAGAGTACCCGGTCCAGACTGTTTGTTCTATCACTTAGTAACCATATGCCATTGGACAATTTTCTTAACCTCTGGAAACCTCAGTTTTCTCATGTGTCAAGATGAGGGCATTGAACATTGTTATTTACTAAAACTGGTGAAAGAACTAAGTGTGATACTGGATTTAATACTCTTAGCCTGGTTTCTAGCAAAACCTTATGTGACGTGTTATTATGGTGGTGTGCTTGCTGTGACATGGTCACAATGGACAGGAGTAAGCCTTTATTTAACTACTGAGGTATCATTTTTTTTTATTCTGAGGACAAAAGAGTAATGTGAATTTCTCTCACACTTTAAGTGTAAACTGTTCTGCTGTTAGACTAGCACTAGCAATTTAAAAATCTTTTTAAGCCCAGATGACACCCATCACCTCCTCCTTCTGTTCTTTGGAACAATACAATACATTTTGTTTCTTTTCCACTTATCTCTATTTCTAGTTTTGAAGACTGATCTTTCCCCCTCAGTTTTCTGAATTTATCCAAATTGAGCAAATTTCTTTACCCATTTTTCTAGATTTATACTAGCCAGTATGGTGGTCACTAGCTACCTGTGCCTTCACTGGACACTTGAAATGCAGCTAGTTCCTTTTGAGGTGTCCTATAGTATTACCAAACATACTGGATTTCCTACTTAGAATGAAAACCAAAATATAAAACTCTCAATAATTTTTTTCATACTGATTACATTTGAGAAATATTTTAGATATATAGGGTTAAATAAAATATTAAAATAAATGTCATGTTTCATTTTTTAATGTGGCTGCTAGAAAATTTATAATTACATATATGTCTCATATTTATTTCTTGCTTGTATTTCTATTAGACAGCATTGATCTACATAGGAGACATGTGGAATTGAAATGATTAAAAAATTTACCAGAAAAAGAAAGGAAAAAAATGTGGATTTTAAAAAAAAAATAGACTGCAATTTTAAGACAAATACCAAATATTTGTCACACATTTGTTATAATTTCTCACAAATCACATTTCAAACTCATACATTTTCCAACATATATGTTCATAAACTAATATGAAACACGTTAAACCAGGGTTGTGTGGTCCTAAGGGAAGCCTATGTGTTTAGCTGCTCACAAACCTTCTTCATGGAGCAGTGAGACTTCTGTCAGTCACTGTCACAGACACTTAGAAGCTAGAAACTTAGAAAATTTATCCTTACCCCTAAAAGCCCCTTATGAAGATCAGTCGAAATTTCTTCAACTGAAAACCTATTTTGCTGTGCCTCAAACTGTAGGTAAATTATAGGAACAGGAAAGATGACACCGTTTTCATTAATCTCTGAAGACAACATGGATATTTCAAAGAAGAAAATATCTCAAAGCCTGGAGAGATTTAAACTAATCTTGTTAGTTTTCTTTTAGATAGAACTCTACTATACAGCTGAAAAGTATTTCAGAAAAATTAAAGGAAGGAAGGCCACTATAAGCACTATTAAATGCATTTACTTTAATTTAGTTTAGTTCTGATTTTTATAAGGCTATAAACTGCACATGGCCAGTGTTTGGTAAATTATGTTCCCAGTGCAGTTCCCTAAAGTACAACAGAGTCTTCAGCTCGGCATCTATGTTTACTTGATTTTATTGTGGGGCTCTAACATTTCTTCCAGCCTGAACTTCTTAAATAAATATATTGTTTGTGCTTCTTGAAAGCATCAGTAGGCAAGGTTTTAAAATTATTTGGAGTATTTTATTCTGAATATCTGAAGTAAATTTGTTGGAGTACCTTTCAATGAACATTTATCAGTCACCAATATATATATGTTAATCTAAGAATTGAAAAAAATTTTAATTTTAGATGAAAAATTAACCAGTCAAGACAGCATAAATGAAACATTCTTAAAGAAATTGTTTAAATTTAATAGAAATTGTCAATCTTAAATGGAAAATATATCAGTTAAGATAGTATAAATCAAGGGCGCCTGGGTGGCTCAGTCGTTAAGCGTCTGCCTTCGGCTCAGGTCATGATCCCAGGGTACTGGGATCGAGCCCCGCATCGGGCTCCCTGCTCACCAGGGAGCCTGCTTCTCCCTCTCCCACTCCGCCTGCTTGTGTTCCCTCTCTCCTGTCTCTCTCTCTCTGTCAAATAAATAAAATCTTAAAAAAAAAAAAAAAAAAAGATAGTATAAATCAAGTGTTCTCAGCTTTGGCATAATTGATATTTTGAGCCAGAGAATTCTTCATTTTGAGGCTGTTCTGTGCATTGTAGGGTGTTCAGCAACAGCTCATGGTCCCTGCCTACTACATGTCAGTAACATCCCTGTCCCCAGTTTGCAACAGCCCAAAATATCTCCAAATTGTGTCACATGTCTGCTGGGCAGCAAGTTCGTCTCTAGTTGAGAACTACTGGCTTAGGTTTTGCTATGGTTAGGAATATAAAGAAGCAAATCTCACAGAATAAACACAGCAAAATTAGATTCCTCCATTCTCAATACATGTCCTATATAGGAAATCTCAGCTCATGGTGTTCACTCAGGCTTCAGTGCTGTCTGTACCTGTTTCACACACACACACACACACACACACACACACACACACACAAAGAGGCAAGAAAATGGGAGAATTACTTGCTGGCCCTTACTCCCATCTCTGCCACTAATTGCCCTTCTGTTCACATTTCCTTAACCAAAACAAAATACCTGGGGGAAAAAAGTCTGGGAATGCCTAATGTCAAAGAGACAAGCAGTTTCAGTCCTCCCATGAACTATGAAGGGAGTGAAATGGGATATTTGTAAATAGCCCTAAAGACCACTACAAGAAGTTTAGGAAAGAAGGTGAAGAAGAAACGAAATCTGAAGACAGCATGGAAGAAAAAGGCTTGTTTGGAAAAGACAACTATAAGGCAGGAACGGTCATTCTAGGAAGAAGAAAGAGTATGAGCGGTGATTGATGAAGAATGGCCATTTTATGGACAATAGCTTATAGCACTTTCCTTACAAGAAAGTGCTGTGGGGACAAGGGTTAACACTTCAAAGTTGTGGTTCCAAATGTATTTGAATATCTTTCTATTTTTATGTATAAAACTTTTATATGTATCTCAAATTAATTACAATAAAAGTTAAAATTATTGAATGTTTACTGTGGCAGTTAAGAGTCATGGGCTTTCCATTGGTTATCTATGTTAAATATTTATAACCCTAAATCGTTAACACTGTTGATATCTTTTTATATGAGAAAACTGAAGATAAGTAATTTGGCATAGTCAAACAACTTGTATATGAAGCATTGGGTCTAAAACCCAGGTTTTTCTGATTTTAAAATGTACGCCCTAAACAATTACACTATAGCCCAATATAAACTATAGCTATATAGCATGAACCCTAAGATGCACATTTTTCTTCCTTTGTAACATCTCTCATATCTACAAACATCTTACAATTAATGTTGTGTCATAGTTTAATTGGCTACTTTTTTCCTTTCCCCAGTGGTACATAAAATAATAGTATGTTTTATAATAAATAGCATCTTATATTCAATAAATCTTTGGGGCGTCTGGGTGGCTCAGTTGGTTAAGCGACTGCCTTCGGCTCGGGTCATGATCCTGGAGTCCCGGGATCCAGTCCCGCATCGGGCTCCCTGCTCAGCGAGGAGCCTGCTTCTCCCTCTAACCGTCCCCCCTCTCATGTACTCTCTCTCATTCTCACTCTCAAATAAATAAATAAATCTTTAAAAAAAAATAAATCTTTAGGACAGCCTCATCCATTAAGGAAAAGACAAAGTCATTTCCATGCAGAAGCCATTACCATCTAATCTGAGACTTCAGAGCAAGTCTTGCAGACTTTTTCTTAACTCAAACAACTGTTACTCAATGGCTCAGATCAGAGGCTTCTGACTTCTTAGGAGGGGTACTCATTTTCCTGTTTTTCAGATTCATCTTCATTTGCAATACAGCTTCTTCCAAGAGCAGGGACATTCCTTCCCCAACAGCAGTAGGGACATTAATATGGGTGAAATATCCAAGAGGACTAATGGAAAGGAAGAATAAATAGCTATTTTTGGCAATAAATATTTTTGGCAAAATGGGATTTGGAGCAGAGTATTATTTACTGTTTCTTTGGGCAGTTCATCACCCTTTCTTTCTTTCGTAAATGTACCTGGTTTTAGTTTTGCGTTAACCATTCCTCCCCAACCGTAGATTCAGTGTCTGTGGTTTCAGTAAAGCTGATTCCACTCCCACCTATGAGGGTAAGACGTACTTCATAAAAGATTAATGCCTCCAACTCCCTGGCCACGGTAATTGACTACAGCCATTCCAGTTGGTCCATTCAGAGTTAACCACTCAGGCTTTACCTAAGAAACTAGGAAATATTTGAACAAAACAAGATGCAAAATTTAGAGATGCTGAAGCCATCTGGCTACTTCCCCGAGAAGAGAGACATCTAAATGGTCACAAAGACAAGAGAGAGACAGACAGAAACCAAGTCCAGGGAAAATCAGTTGACCTCCTATCATAAATCACACTCAAAGTCAGCCTTTTCTCTGGGCTTCTCAATTATGTGAATAAATTCTCTTTTATCATAAGCCAGCTTTAGTTATGTTTTCTGTCACTGGCAACTGAAGGCGGCCTAATTGAGACAACCACTATTAGCTTTATAAAAATGGTTTCCAAAGTACAAGAAGATGCAGAGAAACATACAATTGGCTTGCAAAAGGGAACAAAACAGCTTCAGAGCATTAAAACTGTTGTGGGCAAATCATGTTATGCATATAAGATAGGGAAATTATCTTGGGTCAAAATCTGTAGTAAATTTTTTCTCAAAACTGATTTTCACATCTTTAAGAATTAGAAGAAAACTGTCACTGAACTGTCCTGGTCAGTTCAGACCAGAAATGAAAAATAGTTAACTAGAACTGTGTGCCTATAGCCAAAAGAATAGAATTGGCTGGGTAATTACCAGGGCAAATCAGGATACAAAAATGGATTCATCATTTTATATCATTTTGTTTATAAAGACAAACCTTAAGACATAAATAAACATAGCACCCATTTTTCCCTATCCAGATTTTGTTTGATATCAAAGTAAAATGAATAAGAGTACAGTTATGTAATGATTACATATATTTTTTGGAAAGCTGAATGAAATGAGTGGGTGCATAGGGGGAGGGAAGAGTAAAGAAAGAGAGAGAGACAGAGGAAGAGAGATGGAACCTGATAGTGGATGTTTTAACTGAATCAGAATTTTGGACGGTCTTTATAACAGAGTCTCCACTGAAGATACATTTTTCCTCTGTTGGCAGTCGCTGTCATTCTCTTCGGACCCCTTGAAGCCATGACGGGCCACATCCACATCTTCCGTCTCTATGTGTCCATCCATTCTATATTAGGATTCAATGAAGTATATGATGCCCTTTACAATGTCAGACTGTTTCTGCCTGCTACCTAATTGCCTACTGATTTTTCACTCTATTTCCTCACTCATTCTCTTGCAAACATTATGAGCTTTTGTACACCTTGAATTTTAACACCCAGAATGATGGCTTTTTGTGCAAGTATAACTTCTCATCTGTACAAACTTTATCAGATATTAGAAATCAAAACTGTTGGCCAGTACTAAATAAATGGTAGAAAAGAAGGCCTCTGTGGCAGAAAAACACACATTGCAGAACATGCTCACATCAGAGAGGTGTGATGAACTGCTCATGGCTGAGGATGTTTGTGGAATAGTGCACTAAAGCCTCTTGGCAGAAAATTTACAGCACAATCTGCCATACTAGCTCTGGCTCTCATCAGATGAGAGGGTGTGCTCGTTTCCCAAACTTGGGAAAGATATATAATAGACACACACATATATAAATATTTTAGGAAACTCTTCAGAGACAGTAGCATTATAATGAATCAGAGCTGGGCAAGGTATTACTAAATGCAGTAAGTATATATTTGAAACACAAACAACCCAAGTTTAAGTTTTCAAAATATAGATGAGTTAAGCAAGATAGTTGGATCTCTTTCACTTTTCTAAAATGTCAAAAAGGTAATTTAGGTAGCCAAAATACTTACATTTTAGCTCCTTATTTTGAACCCATATTTGAGCATATTCCTGAGTAAAGACTGATGTGTGTGATTTCAGTATCTATAATTATTTGGGTATGGATACACTTCTAAGGAGACTGAAGATATCAAAGATAGATTTCAATCCAATTCGTTGATATTCTGCTTATTAATTTGGTGTGCAAGTCCAGCTTAACAGGTTGATGCCTGGGATAGATATTTTTTGGTGTTTAGTTTGCTGCTTAATAAGGCATACATATTAAATACAAATTTTGTCATGACGTGGTATAGAAATTACACAGCAAAAATAATATCTAAGATGTGAAGAGTGGCTTTTATGAATTGCTTACCACTTCTCTGGAAATGTCTGGTTGCTTTACAAAGATGATCTTGTGATCCTTATAATGGTTCTGCAAGCTATATATCATTGTCCACATTATAAAGATGAGACAATTGAGGCTCCAAGAAGGTGGGTTTTTAGCAACTTAAGTATCTTCAGGGAAGTCTGTCTGTCTCCCAAACCTATTCTTCCAACTCTGGCATGCTGCTGGTAAACATCCAGTTCTTAGCTCTCCTTCACAAGGCTCTATAAAGATGCCAGAAGAGAAAGTTATTTAACCTTGACAAGAAGGAAGGAACTTGAAGAAGAAAAAGGGTTTTCCTTTAAAATAAGATTCTAATATCCAATTCCCAGTAGCCCTGAGGACCGATGATCTGTACTAAGTTATTACACACCCTAGTGATTCTCATATGCCCACTTCTGCCTCAGTAGAAACACATGAGTTGATCAATTCCATTTGTAATTACATCTGGGAAAAGGGATTATAGAGACAAATATACTCAGCTGTTTTGTTCCCATGAGTACAACATGAAATTAATCACTGGACCAATCTTTCCCTTGCTCCAGTAGTATTGATCAAGGCAAATCCTCTGCTAAGTTTGGCACATACCAGTCCTAACACAGGAGTATTTAGAAGAACAAAATGAAAATGTTTACTTCAAAAACCAATTTGATCTCTTAATGCGAAGATTACCAGTAATGATTGTAAACTTTTAGTAATAGTGACTAGGTATGAAATTACTTGGCCCATACTGTTTAGTTATTTTTGCATTTTAACTATAATTGTGCTCGACAGTGATTCAGAAGCACAGCCAATTTTTAAATTTATAATGGTCATTTCACCAACTTCTCACAACCCATAATGCTGATCAGCTGCTTTGACAAACATGACTGAGAGGAATTCCTAGGAGACTGATGCAATCATTTGCTTACTTCACATTAAAATTGATAGGATATTAAATGTAGCTCAGATAGTTAATACTTTGAAAGAAATAGATACTGTGCATTCTTTCAGTTAATTTGTACATAGACAAAAAAAAAAAAAAAAAAAAGATTTTTACTGCCTTTCATAAAATGTCCAAGGAGATTCATTTCCCTTTTGTGACCATTCTCTAGAGTTTGGATTTGTGGTGTGTCTCAGAATACCAGATTGTGGTATGGTATTAGTTTTGTATCATGCATGAAAGATCTTATAGGTAAATATATTTTCGGGAGATATATGGTCCAAAAACATTAAAGATTTCACAGAGTCTTTCAAAGACATAGTCTTTCAATGTTTTTCATTATATTATCAAGTTAGAATTCTTCAAAATAAAGTGACGATTCTTCAAAAGGTTAGAAATAAATTCCAACAAATTTTCACTGCAGATTTTTGTCTCAGAGCCTGTTACAAGATTGGTGTTCTGTAGTGCACAGCTTGAGAACTATTCTCTAGGATATACAGAATACAGAATCTCTGCAATGCATTGTCTTATACCCTCTAACTTGAATGGTGGGTCAGGATGATGAGCAAATATAAAATATTCTAAATAGAAATCAGTCTCAGACAAACATGCTAAAGAGGTATATTAGAAATAGGTATATGGATTGCTTTTCTCCTCATATTACCTGGTATTGTTATCATATAATCTAATGTAACCCTCAAAATGCAACAGCTAATTGGATACCTATGATATTCCAGGCAATAGGCATGACACTTTTTTTAAAAGGTCATAAAAGTAATACATGTTCATCGGGGACAATTTGGAAAATGTAGTACAAGGAAGAAAAACGATCTTCTGTAACGTAACATTTATTCTTATATTTTTTGCAAGTTCTTTTTTTTAAACGCAAAGGTATCAGGCTAATTAAGAATCTGAAAAATGAATAGCATTTTTTTCAAGGTTAAATATTGGTATTTGATTTATGCCATTCAGAGACAATGAGACATAATGCAAGTGCAGTACATAGACCAATTGATTGGGAAGTGTCAGCGGGGTCAGGAGATTCACATTCTGTCTTCGATTTCAAAGTTTAGATAATATGATGTACCTTTTTAAACATTACTGTAAGTGATTTAAGTAGAATAATGTTCACGAAAGACTGCTGAACATCTTGCATTAAATTCTTCACAGATTATACTCTGCAACCAAAAAAACCAAAACTGTAGGTGGAAGTAGTTTGTTTGTTTCTTTTTTCCTGCTCCATCTTGGTTAATTCCCATTATCAAATAATGTTTAAGATAACAAGCATTCTTTTTTTTTTTTTTTTTAATTTTTTAATTGTTATGTTAATCCCCATACATTACATCATTAGTTTTAGATATAGTGTTCCATGATTCATTGTTTGTGCATAACACCCAGTGCTCCATGCAGAACGTCCCCTCCTCAATACCCATCACCAGGCCAACCCATCCTCCCAACCCCCTCCCCTCTAGAACCCTCAGTTTGTTTTTCAGAGTCCATCGTCTCTCATGGTTCTTCTCCCCCTCCGATTTCCCCCCCTTCATTCTTCCCCTCCTGCTACATTCTTCTTCTTCTTTTTTTCTTTCTTAACATATATTGCATTATTTGTTTCAGAGGTACAGATCTGAGATTCAACAGTCCTGCACAATTCACAGCGCTTGCCAGAACACATACCCTCCCCAGTGTCCATCACCCAGTCACCCCATCCCTCCCACCCCACCCCCCACTCCAGCAACCCTCAGTTTGTTTCCTGAGATTAAGAATTCCTCATATCAGTGAGGTCATATGATACATGTCTTTCTCTGTTTGACTTATTTCGCTCAGCATAATACCCTCCAGTTCCATCCACGTCGTTGCAAATGGCAAGATTTCATTTCTTTTGATGGCTGCATAATATTCCATTGTATATATATACCACCTCTTCTTTATCCATTCATCTGTCGATGGACATCTTGGCTCTTTCCACAGTTTGGCTATTGTGGACATTGCTGCTATAAACATCAGTGTGCATGTACCCCTTCGGATCCCTACATTTGTATCTTTGGGTAAATACCCAGTAGTGCAATTGCTGGATCGTATGGTAGCTCTATTTTCAAATTTTGAGGAACCTCCATACTGTTTTCCAGAGTGGCTGCACCAGCTTGCATTCCCACCAACAGTGTAGGAGGGTTCCCCTTTCTCCGCATCCCCGCCAACATCTGTCATTTCCTGACTTGTTAATTTTAGCCATTCTGACTGGTGTGAGGTGGTATCTCATTGAGGTTTTGATTTGGATTTCCCTGATGCCGAGCGATGTTGAGCACTTTCTCATGTGTCTGTTGGCCGTTTGGATGTCTTCTTTGGAAAAATGTCTGTTCATGTCTTCTGCCCATTTCTTGATTGGATTCTTTGTTCTTTTGGTGTTGAGTTTGATGAGTTCTTTATAGATTTTGGATACTAGCCCTTTATCTGATATGTCATTTGCAAATATCTTCTCCCATTCTGTCAGTTGTCTTTTGGTTTTGTTGACTGTTTCCTTTGCTTTGCAAAAGCTTTTTATCTTGATGAAGTCCCAATAGTTCATTTTTGCCCTTGCTTCCCTTGCCTTTGGCGATGTTTCTAGGAAGAAGTTGCTGCGGCTGAGGTCGAAGAGGTTGCTGCCTGTGTTCTCCTTTAGGATTTTGATGGACTCCTGTCTCACATTGAGGTCTTTCAACCATTTGGAGTCTATTTTTGTGTGTGGTGTAAGGAAATGGTCCAGTTTCATTCTTCTGCATGTGGCTGTCCAATTTTCCCAACACCATTTGTTGAAGAGACTGTCTTTTTTCCATTGGACATTCTTTCCTGCTTTGTCAAAGATTAGTTGACCATAGAGTTGAGGGTCCATTTCTGGGCTCTCTATTCTGTTCCATTGATCTATGTGTCTGTTTTTGTGCCAGTACCATACTGTCTTGATGATGACAGCTTTGTAGTAGAGCTGGAAGTCTGGAATTGTGATGCCGCCAGCTTTGCTTTTCTTTTTCAACATTCCTCTGGCTATGCGGGGTCTTTTCTGGTTCCATACAAATTTTAGGATTATTTGTTCCATTTCTTTGAAGAAAGTGGATGGTATTTTGATGGGGATTGCATTGAATGTGTAGATTGCTCTAGGTAGGATTGACATCTTCACAATATTTGTTCTTCCAATCCATGAGCATGGAACGTTTTTCCATTTCTTTGTGTCTTCCTCAATTTCTTTCATGAGTATTTTATAGTTTTCTGAGTACAGATCCTTTGCCTCTTTGGTTAGATTTATTCCTAGGTATCTTATGGTTTTGGGTGCAATTGTAAATGGGATCGACTCCTTAATTTCTCTTTCTTCTGACTTGTTGTTGGTGTATAGGAATGCCACTGACTTCTGTGCATTGATTTTATATCCTGCCACTTGACTGAATTCCTGTATGAGTTCTAGCAGTTTTGGGGTGGAGTCTTTGGGATTTTCCACATAAAGTATCATATCATCTGCAAAGAGTGAGAGTTTGACTTCTTCTTTGCCAATTTGGATTCCTTTGATTTCTTTTTGTTGTCTGATTGCTGTGGCTAGGACTTCCAATACTATGTTGAATAGCAGTGGTGATAGTGGACATCCCTGCCGCGTTCCTGACCTTAGGGGGAAAGCTCTCAGTTTTTCCCCATTGAGAATGATATTCGCTGTAGGTTTTTCATAGATGGCTTTTATGATATTGAGGTATGTACCCTCTATGCCTATACTCTGAAGAGTTTTGATCAAGAAAGGATGCTGTACTTTGTCAAATGCTTTTTCTGCATCTATTGAGAGGATCATGTGATTCTTGTTTTTTCTTTTGTTAATGTATTGTATCACGTTGATTGATTTGCGGATGTTGAACCAACCTTGCAGCCCAGGGATAAATCCCACTTGGTCGTGGTGAATAATCCTTTTAATGTACTGTTGGATCCTATTGGCTAGTATTTTGGTGAGAATTTTTGCATCCATGTTCATCAGGGATATTGGTCTGTAATTCTCCTTTTTGATGGGGTCTTTGTCTGGTTTTGGGATCAAGGTAATGCTGGCCTCATAAAATGAGTTTGGAAGTTTTCCTTCCATTTCTATTTTTTGGAACAGTTTCAGAAGGATAGGTATTAATTCTTCTTGAAATGTTTGGTAGAATTCCCCTGGGAAGCCATCTGGCCCTGGGCTTTTGTGTTTTGGGAGATTTTTGATGACTGCTTCTATTTCCTTAGTGGTTATAGGTCTGTTCAGGTGTTCTATTTCTTCCTGGTTCAGTTTTGGTAGTAGATACATCTCTAGGAATGCATCCATTACTTCCAGGTTATCTAATTTGTTGGCATAGAGTTGCTCATAATATGTTCTTATAATTGTTTGTATTTCTTTGGTGTTGGTTGTGATTTCTCCTCTTTCATTCATGATTTTGTTGATTTGGGTCATTTCTCTTTTCTTTTTGATAAGTCTGGCCAGGGGCTTATCAATCTTGTTAATTCTTTCAAAGAACCAGCTCCTAGTTTCGTTGATCTGTTCTACTGTTCTTTTGGTTTCTATTTCATTGATTTCTGCTCTGATCTTTATTATTTCTCTTCTCCTGCTGGGTTTAGGCTTTATTTGCTGTTCTTTCTCCAGCTCCTTTAGGTGTAGGGTTAGGTTGTGTACTTGAGACCTTTCTTGTTTCTTGAGAAAAGCTTGTATTGCTATATACTTTCCTCTTAGGACTGCCTTTGCTGTATCCCAAAGATTTTGAATAGTTGTGTTTTCATTTTCATTGGTTTCCATGAATTTTTTTAATTCTTCTTTAATTTCCTGGTTGACCCATTCATTCTTCAGTAGGATGCTCTTTAGCCTCCATGTATTTGAGTTCTTTCTGACTTTCCTCTTGTGATTGAGTTCTAGTTTCAAAGCATTGTGGTCTGAAAATAGGCAGGGGATGATCCCAATCTTCTGGTACCGGTTGAGACCTGATTTATGACCTAGGATGTGATCTATTCTGGAGAATGTTCCATGGGCACTAGAGAAGAATGTGTATTCCGTTGCTTTGGGATGGAATGTTCTAAATATGTCTGTGAAGTCCATTTGGTCCAGTGTGTCATTTAAAGTCTTTATTTCCTTGTTGATCTTTTGCTTAGACGATCTGTCCATTTCAGTGAGGGGGGTGTTAAAGTCCCCCACTATTATTGTATTGTTGTCGATGTGTTTCTTTGCTTTTGTTATTAATTGCCTTATATAATTGGCTGCTCCCATGTTAGGGGCATAGATATTTACAATTGTTAGATCTTCTTGTTGGATAGACCCTTTAAGTAGGATATAGTGTCCTTCCTCATCTCTTATTACAGTCTTTGGTTTAAAATCTAATTTGTCTGATATAAGGATTGCCACCCCAGCTTTCTTTTGGTGTCCATTAGCATGGTAAATGGTTTTCCACCCCCTCACTTTCAATCTGGGGGTGTCTTTGGGTCTAAAGTGAGTCTCTTGCAGACAGCATATCGATGGGTCTTGTTTTTTAATCCAATCTGATAGCCTGTGTCTTTTGATTGGGGCATTTAGCCCATTTACATTCAGGGTAACTATTGAAAGATAGGAGTTCAGTGCCATTGTATTGCCTGTAAAGTGACTGTTACTGTATATTGTTTGTGTTCCTTTCTGGTCTATGTTGCTTTTAGGCTCTCTCTTTGCTTAGAGGACCCCTTTCAATATTTGTTGTAGGGCTGGTTTCGTGTTTGCAAATTCCTTTAGTTTTTGTTTGTCCTGGAAGCTTTTTATCTCTCCTTCAATTTTCAATGACAGCCTAGCTGGATATAGTATTCTTGGCTGCATATTTTTCTCATTTAGTGCTCTGAATATGTCCTGCCAGTCCTTTCTGGCCTGCCAGGTCTCTGTGGATAAGTCTGTTGCCAATCTAATGTTTCTACCATTGTAGGTTACATATCTCTTCTCCCGAGCTGCTTTCAGGATTTTCTCTTTGTCTCTGAGACTCGTAAGTTTTACTATTAGATGTCGGGGTATTGACCTATTTTTATTGATTTTGAGAGGGGTTCTCTGTGCTTCCTGGATTTTGATGCCTGTTTCCTTCCCCAAATTAGGGAAGTTCTCTGCTATAATTTGCTCCATTATACCTTCTGCCCCTCTCTCTCTTTCTTCTTCTTCTGGGATCCCAATTATTCTAATGTTGTTTCGTCTTATGGTATCGTTTATCTCTCGAATTCTGCCCTCGTGATCCACTAGTTGTTTATCTCTCTTTTTCTCAGCTTCTTTATTTTCCATCATTTGGTCTTCTATCTCACTGATTCTTTCTTCTGCCTCATTTATCCTAGCAGTTAGCGCCCCCATATTTGATTGCACCTCATTAATAGCCTTTTTGATTTCTACTTGGTTCGATTTTAGTTCTTTTACTTCTCCAGAAAGGGTTTCTCTAATATCTTCCATGCTTTTCTCAAGCCCAGCTAGTATCTTTAAAGTGATGATTCTGAACTCTAGATCTGACATCGTACTAATGTCCGTATTGAGTAGGTCCCTGGCAGTCGGTACTACCTCTTGTTCTTTTTGTTGAGGTGATTTTTTCCGTCTTGTCATTTTGTGCAGAGGAGAATAGATTAATGAGAGAACAAAATGCTAGCAGGGTAACAACGTCCCCAGAAAATATACTCTAAACAAATCAGAAAAGACCTGAAGCAGTGGGAAAAGAAAGGGAAAGAGAGAAAAAAGAAAAGGAAAGAAAAAAAGAAAAAAGAAAAAAATAAAGATAAAAACAAACAAAAGCAGAACAAAACAAAACAAAACAAAAACAGAATGTGATCAAATATGATCAGGCTGGATTATAGATCAGTGCCACACACTAGATTTTGGGTGTATTTTGGTCTGTTAAAAGAAAGTCCCTCCCAAAATTTTAAAGAAAGAAAAACTTATATATGTACAAAAATAAGGGTTGATATGATGAGGGGATGGAATATGACTGTAAAGATGGAAATTATAAAAAATTTTAAAAAAGGATTTGATAAGTTGTTTGAAAAAAGAAAGAAGAGGATTAAAAAAAAAAAAAGAAAGAAAATAGGGAGAGAATGTGATCAGGCAGGGGAGTAGAAAAAAACCATACACTAGAGATTTAGAGTATATTTTGATCTGTTAGAAGAAACTATCTCAAGATTTTAAAGAGAGAACAACTTATATATATATGCCAAAAATACGGGTAACTACTATGAAGGGATAGAATATGACTTTAAAAATGAAAAATAAAAATGTTTTTTTTTAAAAAAGGGATTGATAAGATGTTGGTTGAAAAAGGGAAAAAGAAAAATTCAAAAAAAAAAGACAAAAGGAAAAAAGAAAAAAAGACAGTTAAAAAAAATAATTAACTTTGAAAGACTAAAGAATCATGGTAAAAAAGCCATGAATTCTATGTGCAGTGTTCCCCTAGCGCTGGAGTTCTGCCGTTCTCATTGATCGGTAAACTTGGTCTTGGCTGGCTGTTCTTGCTGATCTTCTGGGGGAGGGGCCTGTTGCCGTGGTTCCCAAATGTCTTTGCCGGAGGCAAAATTGCCCCGCCCTTGCCAGTCCGGGCTGAGTAATCTGCTCGGGTTTGCTCTCCGGAGCTTTTGTTCCCTGCAAGCTTTCCGTACAGCTTTGGAGGCGGAGAGTGAAAATGGCGGCCTCCCAGTCTCCAACCCGGAGGAGCCGAGAACTCGGGGTCCCGCTCCTCAGCGAGCCCCCAGAGAAAAGCAGTCAGTCACTCCCGTCTCCCCGGTCTCTGGCCACACTCCGCGCTCACCCGGCCTGTGACCGCGCCTTTCTATCTGGCACCCGAGCCCGGGTGGAGTCTCCAAACCCAGCAGATCCCCGCGGTGCACTCCCGCACCTCTCCTCCCGGGGGAAGAAGGTGAGTCTCCCCGGATCTGCCGCTTGTTGGGTCCCTGCTGGAGGAGCTGTGGCCCGACTGTGCCACGGATCACGGTTTATGACAACCCCGAGCTGAGAGCCCGCGCCTGGGCTCCGTCTCTCCAGCCGGCTTCCCTGCTCCGATACCTGGGCGCTCTGCCGCACTCAGGCACCCCCAGTCTTTCTGTGACCCCGAGGGTCCTGAGACCACACTGTCCCGCGAGGGTTCCACCCCCCACTTCGCCACCAGAGTGACGTCCCTCAGCGGAGCAGACTTCTAAAAGTTCCGATTTTGTGCTCCGTGGCTCTATCACTTGCCAGAAGCGGCCGTCGGAGGCCCCTCCCCCGCCGTCTATCCTCCCGAATATCGCCTCGGATTCACTTCTCCGCACGTCCTACCTTCCAGAAAGTAGTCGCTTTTCTGTTCAGAGAGTTGTTGCTCTTCTTTTCTTCGATCTCCTGTTGAGTTTGTAGGTGTTCAGAATGGTTTGATCCCTATCCAGCTGAATTCCTGAGAGGAGACGAAATCCAGGTCTCCTACTCCTCCGCCATCTTGCTCCTACCCTCGATAACAAGCATTCTTTAGCTAAGTTCTCAATCACTTTATCTCCAAAAGTTTTTTTCTCAACATTTTTCGAAAGAACAGCAACAATTGCTTCAGTAACTGAATCTTAAATAAGAGAACCATGCTGTACTAAGATGATCTTCAAGAGTTTTGCTTCTTTAATTATCTGTAGTGAAGAGAAGTTAATGTGTTCTTTTCTTGTTTTTCATTATATTTTGTCTTAATGGTCTAAAAATTTCATGATGAGTACTTGTCAAGTTGTTCCCATTTTAAAAGCTCTCATTTTTTAAAGCAAATAGTACTTAACTCCTGTGAAACAAATGGTGCACAAACTATCATTTTTCTTCTGAAGTTCGTCTTATATGTTGTGGTCATAAACCCATCTTTACTATATTAAGCATAAAGGGCTGATTGAGACAAATACTTCTTCCCCAGTAATCAAGACTCAAGTATCATTTAACCTTGTACATCATATTTATTTTTGCCAATTTTGGTGCAGACTTGAGATCTTCCAAGGTCCAAAAAGTTTTAATCTTCCATCATGACATCATCGCCAACATTGTGTCTCATTTTTAACAAAGAAAAACTGGTCCAAAGTAAGATTAATCCATCTTCTAACACAGTGCCAGAACAGCAGTCTCCTTTATCTCAGTAATATGTCCATATAAGTATCCAGCATAAAGGGCATATTCAGTTGTGACTTGGTCTAGAAGTTCAAGATCCTAATTTGTGTAGTAGCTTCATTAGTAGATTATTTCTAACATAACCAGCTACATTGCCACAAGGTGAAGATATTTAATAAGAACATTCTTCCTGTTAAATCTTACAATTACTGGAGGGCTCTGGGTGGTTGGGATTCATTTAAAGCACCAGGATGAATTTCAGCAAACGTCAGTTTTTGTTTTTGTTTTTTTTTTTAAAGATTTTATTTATTTATTTGACAGAGAGAGACACAGTGAGAGCAGGATCACAAGCAGGGGGAGTGGGAGAGGGAGAAGCAGGCTTCCTGATCATGACCTGAGCCGAAGGCAGACGCTTAACGACTGAGCCACCCAGGCGCCCCACAAACGTCAGTTTTTTATTGGTTAACTCAAAGTAGCCCATTATGTCTGGCCTTAGAACATAAGTCTCTCTATGAGCTACAGAGATACAACATTTCCACCAAATATCTAGAGCTATAGGAAGGATAGATGTAGAGGTTTTTATTTGAATCAGACCCCAAAACTGCAAGTAGTGCAACTTCTAGCACTTTGAGATTCATGGGTGGCTTTCCACATCTTGAACCAAGGCATGTGTAAGACATTCAAAAGAATTTTAAAACATCGTAGTTTAGAATGGGTGCTGGTTTCTTTGGTAATGTCTTCATGACTTTTCTGCTTCAAGTACATTCTGTTGCATCCATGTGTCAGCACCAACTCTTGGTTGTTTGAAATGTAGTAAGTCCAAAGGTAATGCTCACAAATCTATTAATTTCTAAGATATCACCTTCAAATTCATAATACAAATAGCAGAAATCTAGACAATATAATCGCCTGTAGATGATTCTGTACTCAATTCAAATATATATTTTTTAAAATACATTAGCTATGTGTCTCCCATTTTCATTGAAGCTTGTCGGTGGTGACAGAAATCACATTCATAATCAGTCTTCGCTTTTCCTAGGATCTTGGCCTGTGTGAAGGATCCATTTTCCTGCCTCAGCAGACTCTGTTTCAAACTTTTTGATGATTACTTTCTCTATGTTTTTAAGTAGGTGGCTGGTTGTGGTAGGCTTTTCATAGTATATCTGTTCAGTCACTCTAAAGCTGAATTGGGTCTTTTGCTTTCACACTTTTGCATTGAATTTAGTACTGGATTTTATAAAATCTGTGGTACTAAATTTGTTGAAAGAAATTTAAATGTTCTGTAAGGTTTTTAATGTAGATAATTAAATTCATTGTATCTCACTTGACAAGCTGCTTGGACTTACCCTCCTTAACCTTGCATGTGAAAATTCACTTCAAAAAAGAAAGCTGTGGAATTCAGCTATGCTCCTCTCTCCTTCTTTCTCACTTCAAGGGATAAAATATTTAAATGGTTTACCAAATTACATATTGATTTGAGTTACAAAACATTGATCTAGTTTTACTTGCACATATCTGTATTTCTAGGGGTGCCATTTTGCTTTCTGAAATCTTATGTTGCCCCGATATATATTGCACTCCCTGCTTTTTATCATCTAACTTCCTACTTACTACAATTCCTAGAATACTGTGATTTGCCAGATTAATATAAGGATGTGATTTTGTGTTTCAATATACCCTTATAAGTTATCTTTTTGTCTTTTTACGTGTCAGTTTCTGTTTTAGATTTTTAAGATATTTTACCAAGTCAAATGCATTAACAATTAGTCCAGGTTGGTCAGCTTCCACTGTAAATACATGGCTATTGGATTCTATCTATCTTCAGGATTACTTGGCCTCTAGGGATAGATGAAACCTTAAAAAATGTGATGTCCCCAGTCTCTGACCTCTAGCACTTCACTTACTCTATTTGTATGGGAAAGAGGAAGGAAGAAAACCTTTAAAGGAAGAATAAGACTTCTGTATCTGCTAGGCACTTGATGTACATTTCCTCACAACATTCCCATAATAATCCTAAAAAGAAACTATTACTCTCTACTCTCTAGATGAGTTAATTAAAATTTGGAGAAGTTAAATACCAGCCCCAAGTTCTTACAGTTAATAAGAGACAGTCAGGATTTAAATATAGTTCTCCTGACTCCACAGCCTGGCTCTTCTCCACTAATCAGATTACTTTCCTTTTATAGTTTTACATTCTAGCTTACCTTATGTTTTCGTTATTTATATGCATATTATTTCTCCCTTTTAGGCAGTGATTTTCAAAGCATGGCTTAGGAAGTATTAGCATCAGATTTGCCAGGGTTAGTTTGAGTGCAGATTGATTCTTGGTTGCAGTCTTAGATCTACTGAATTGTAAAATCTTAGCAGAAGGCAGAATCTACCTTACAGATACAAGCCCTTGGTAAATCTTATGCACAGTATAATTTGAAACCAGCCTTCTAAAGAGTCATGTTCAATATATCTATTCGTTTTCTGCATTTCCCAGTTTAGTGTCAGACAGATGGGTGATGCTCAATAAGTGCTTATTATATCAGATTCTGAATATAATCTTAGAATCCTTGAGAAAGAAGTTTAATTTTCTTTTATACCAAGTAACTGTTCATGATATGGCTACCAGAACTCTCCTATAACTCCTTTAATGCAGCGCATTGGGTTCCAGGTGACATGTAGAGAACACAAAAGACCAAATCACAGAAGTTTAGGACAGTATATTGACCAAGGGATATGCTTTGACATAAAAAAAAAAAAAAAAAAAAGAAGAAGAAGAAAATGGCAATGCAGTATCTCAAGTCTAGTTCAATGAGTAGCTTTGCAGAAATTTATATATGAGGTACGGCCCTTCAGTAGTGTCCAATTCACTCCTAATTTCTCCATTCTTTTTCCTTCACCATAAAAAAATTATATTCCCTGAGATATTATTAAGGGAGATGGGAACAGATGGGATTTTATTAGGAGAAATGGAAAGGATAAGGCTAAAAATAAAACTTTTGCTTTCAATGCAAACATATTTTTCTTCAGGAATTATTTCTTAATATTTTTGAAGCTGTAGAATTTTTAAAATTATAAATGGGTACTGAAAACTTCCCACTAATTTCTGGGCTCCATGAATATCTCGGTACCATGGGAATCATTTGGATCTTCCTCCATATACTGAATTAATTAATTCAAAGAGTGTCAAAATTATAGACAGTTTACATATCAGCTAAGATTGAAGGGAATGCTCATCTTATTTCCACTAAGATGTTTGGTTTAATAGGTGAGGCTCATAGTGCCTACTCCTCAAGATCAAAGATACCATTAAAGTGAGCCTTCCTCTAGACTTTTTTAATTTTTAATCAGAGAACCCAATAAGTTCTTCCAATTTCAAATGATTACTCATCCCATACATATTAAGGCCCTTTCAATATCCATATGTGAAAAGATGGAGTTATTTTCTGCCATTCATACACCAAGGTAATGAAATCCATTATTTTTCCTACACATCCCTTTACTATTATATTTGGTTTATAAGAGAGTGACATTTGAAAATAACAAAAAATTTCTTGTGTGCTATTACCATACCTTATAGATGGATCTTTGTAGTACCACAGTATTCTAATAACTTGTTAATCATTTCTTCTTAATATATTTGCAACATATGTTAAATGCTTAGAAATTTTATAGAATTTCTAAGTTGAATGGATAGTTGAATGGTGAATAAATTTATGAAGTGAAATAATCCAAAGTAAACAGTCTTTTTTTAATTTTAATTTTAATTTTATTATTTTTTTATTTTATTTTTAAAAAATTTTATTATGTTATGTTAATCACCATATATTACATCGTTAGTTTTTGATGTAGTGTTTCATGATTCATTGTTTGCGTATAACACCCAGTGCTCCATCCTACACGTGCCCTCCTTAATACCCATTACCAGGCCAACCCATCCACCCACGCCCCTCCCCTATAGAACCCTCAGTTTGTTTTTCAGAGTCCATCGTCTCTCATGGTTCGTCTCCCCCTCCGATTCCACCCCCTTCATTTTTCCTTCCTGCTATCTTCTTCTTTTTTCTTTTTAACATATAATGTATTACTTGTTTCAGAGGTACAGTTCTGTGATTCAACAGTCTTACAAAATTTACAGCGCTCACCATAGCACATACCCTCCCCCTGTCTATTGCCCAGCCACCCCATCACTCCCACCCTCCACCACTCCAGTAACCCTCAGTTTGTTTCCTGAGATTAAGAATTCTTCCTATCAGTGAGATCATATGATACTTGTCCTTCTCTGATTGACTTATTTCGTTCAGCATAATACCCTCCAGTTCCATCCACATCATTGCAAATGGCAAGATTTCAATCCTTTTGGTGGCTGCATAATATTCCATTATATATATATACCACATCTTCTTTATCCATTCATCTGTCGATGGACATCTTGGCTCTTTCCATAGTTTGGCTATTGTGGACATTGCTGCTATAAACATCGGGGTGCACATACCCCTTCGGATCCCTACATTTGTGTCTTTGAGGTAAATACCCAGTAGTGCAATTGCTGGGTCGTAGGATAGCTCTATTTTCAACTTTTTGAGGAACCTCCATACTGTTTTCCAGAGTGGCTGCACCAGCTTGCATTCCCACCAACAGTGTAGGAGGGTTCCCTTTTCTCTGCATTCTTGCCAACATCTGTCATTTCCTGACTTGTTATTTTTAGCCATTCTGACTGGTGTGAGGTGGTATCTCATTGAGGTTTTGATTTGGATTTCCCTGATGCCGAGTGATGTTGAGCACTTTTTCATGTGTCTGTTGGCCATTTGGATGTCTTCTTTGGAAAAGTGTTTGTTCATGTCTTCTGCCCATTTCTTGGTTGGATCATTTGTTCTTTGGGTGTTGAGTTTGATAAGTTCTTTATAGATTTTGGATACTAGCCCTTGATCTGATATGTCATTTGCAAATATCTTCTCCCATTCTGTCGGTTGTCTTTTGGTTTTGTTGACTGTTTCTTTTGCTGTGCAAAAGCTTTTTATCTTGATGAAGTCCCAATAGTTCATTTTTGCCCTTGCTTCCCTTGCCTTTGGCGATGTTTCTAGGAAGAAGTTGCTGTGGCTGAGGTCGAACAGTTTGCTGCCTGTGTTCTCCTTTAGGATTTTGATGGACTCCTGTCTCACATTGAGGTCTTTCAACCATTTGGAGTCTACTTTGTGTGTGCTGTAAGGAAATGGTCCAGTTTCATTCTTCTGCATGTGGCTGTCCAATTTTCCCAACACCATTTGTTGAAGAGACTGTCTTTTTTCCATGGGACATTCTTTCCTGCTTTGTCGAAGATTAGTTGACCATAGAGTTGAGGGTCCATTTCTGGGCTCTCTATTCTGTTCCATGGATCTATGTGTCTGTTTTTGTGCCAGTACCATACTGTCTTGATGATGACAGCTTTGTAATAGAGCTGGAAGTCCGGAATTGTGATGCCACAAGCTTTACTTTTCTTTTTCAACATTCCTCTGGCTATTCGGGGTCTTTTCTGGTTCCATACAAATTTTAGGATTATTTGTTCCATTTCTTTGAAAAAAGTGGATGGTATTTTGATAGGGATTGCATTGAATGTGTAGATTGCTCTAGGTAGCATTGACATCTTCACGATATTTGTTCTTCCAGTCCATGAGCATGGAATGTTTTTCCATTTCTTTGTGTCTTCCTCCATTTCTTTCATGAGTATTTTATAGTTTTCTGAGTACAGATCCTTTGCCTCTTTGGTTAGAATTATTCCTAGGTATTTTATGGTTTGGGGTGCAAATGTAAATGGGATCGACTCTGTAATTTCTCTTTCTTCTGTCTTTTTGTTGGTGTATAGGAATGCCACTGATTTCTGTGCATTGATTTAAAAAAAAAGAAAATTAAAAAATTAACTTTGAAAGACTGAAGAATTATGGGAAGAAAGCCATGAATTCTATGTGCTGTATTCCCCTAGTGCAGGAGTTCTGCCGTTCTCATTGATTGGTAAATTAGGTCTTGGCTGGTGGTTCTTGCTGATCTTCTGGGGGAGGGGCCTGTTGCCATGGTTCTCAAATGTCTTTGCCGGAGGCGGAATTGCCCCACCCTTGCTGGTCCGGGCTAAGTAATCTGCTCGGGTTTCCTCTCGGGAGCTTTCGTTCCCTGCAAGCTTTCCGTCCAGCTTTGGAGGACGAGAGTGAAAATGGCGACCTCCCAATCTCCGTCCTGGAGGAGCCGAGAACTTGGGGCCCCACTCCTCAGTGTGCCCCCAGAGAAAAGCAGTCAATCACTCCCATCTCCCCGGTCTCCGGCAGCACTCTGTGCTCACCCAGCCTGTGACCGAGCGTTTCTATCTCTGGCACCCATCTCGGTGTGGAGTCTCCAAACCCAGCAGATCCCTGCAGTGCGCTCCTGCACCGCTCCTCCCGGGGGAGGAAGGGGAGTCTCCCCAGACCTGCTGCTTGTTGGGTCCCTGCTGGAGGAGCAGTGGCTCGACTGTGCTGCGGATCACGGTTTATGGCAACCCTGAGCTGAGAGCCCGCGCCTCGGCTCCGTCTCTGCAGCCGGCTTCACTGCTCTGATACCTGGAGGCTCTGCCGCACTCAGGCACCCCCGGTTTTTCTGTGACCCCGAGGGTCCTGAGACCACATTGTCCCGCACGCGCCCCCCCCCCCGCTTAGCCATTGGAGCGACATCCCTCAGCGGAGCTGACTTCTGAAAATTCCGATTTTGTGCTCCGCTGCTCTATCACTTGCTGGTAGCAGCCAACGGAGGCCCCCTCCCCCGCAGTCTATCCTCTCGAATATTGCCTGGGATTCACTTCTCCATAAGTCCTACCTTCCAGAAAGTGGTCCCTTTTCTGTTCAGAGAGTTGCTGCTATTCTTTTCTTCGATCTCCTATTGAGTTCATAGGTGTTCAGAATGGTTTGATCCCTATCCAGCTGAGTTCCTGAGACCAGATGAAATTTAGGTCTCCTACTCCTCCGCCATCTTTCTCCTCCCCCTCCAAAGTAAACAGTCTTTAGGTTTTCTTCTATCCCTAAGATTTCCACATGTTATGGAAGTTTTGTGTTCACAGTTATTGTCAAACCCTCAAAAGACAATTGAAGCTCGGGAGAATCCTCATGCGTAGAAATTTGGGCATCAGGTGCAGATATGTGCTTAAAGATTACCAAGTACCACAAATCAACAAAATGGGTATTTTCTCATGCATTCAGAGAAACATTTAAATAAAGGGAACAGAAGCTGCTGCTCCAGTAATGGTTTAGCCCCGATGAGATAGAGATAGCCTGCACCCTGACAATCATCAATATGCACATTGATTGCTAATCAGGCTCATGTTTCTCTTTCACCGTTGTTGGGTGCTCCTAGCACACTGAGACACTGCATTAAGGGTGAATGTGGTGTGGTGGAGGAGCCAATGGACTAAAGCCTACAGGGTATTTTTTATTAGACTAGATTGCATATAAAAAAATGACTTTGATTGTAAAAGTATTCTAGATTAGATTGAACTTACTTCAGAGTGTCTAGATGATATTTTCCACTATCAGAAAAATGGAGTAATCATCAAAAAATAGTCAATTATAAAAATATATTTTAAACAATTCTGAAAGTTAAGGCTAGTAGTATTTGAATTTCAAATGCTGAGTTTATATGTGATTATATGTTAAATCATATCTATCTCATGCTGCCTTTTACAGTTTCCTAAAGGCGGGTAACTTTATCTAACATGATCTGTTTAATTTTAAAGAGTATTTGGTCTAGTAAATGACAAATGGATATTCATGGAAATACCTTAAGGAAAGGGAACCTTGAAAAAAAAGTCAAATAGAATTTCCTGCTAGTAAGCTGTTGATATTTTGGAGCTCTTTGACATGTAATATAACAAATGTACTTATGCAAATGTTAGTAATCTTAGAATCTGTGTCACATTTTAAAAATTAACTAACCAAATTCTTTATTGTGGCAGACAAGTTTGACTGTCTAATCCAATAGTCATTTCCTATAGGGTTTGCTTTGCTAGTCTGCACCATGAGAGTTAGAAAAGCAAAACACTGTCTTTTAGTCTCCCTAGCAAAGTAGGGTAGGTATGTGACATATTCTCATTAATGAGATGTAAGTGGAAGTCTGTTGGGGGCTGGTACGAAAGTTTTTACTTCCTGAAGCAAGCGTTGTATATCATCCAATCTCTCGATCTTTCATTCTTTCTTGAGATTGGTCATGTGGTGGGATCTTCAGCAGCTACCCGGTACAAAGGAAGTATAAGAGAAGGAAAGACCAAGAGAATCAGGGCTGTCAGCACTAATATTATTGGTGACCTAATGCCAGAGGTTCTATAACTATAGACTTATTTCTTTGAGAAAGGCAAAGGAGGAGAAAAATTACTATTTTTATAAGCCACTGTACTTGTTATTTACAGAGAAATGTATTACAAGTGATACATTTAACCTTTACCTGCAGATACATGATATATTTGGATATCATTAAAGATTTTTCTTCTGAAACTTTGGAATTTCATATGTTTGTGAGACTTTTTCTTACAATCATAATTTACATAAATTGTGAAAAAGCATATTTATCCAAGAAAAGAAAACAGAATGACTCATGAAAAAAAATCACATATTTTGGGTAGTTTTGCATTATGTTTTTATTCTTGCAGAAAATGGAAATACCAATAACAATAACAGCAACAAGAATAACATATATTTTAAAAATAATTTATTAATGTTAGGAGTAAATCAACATTCTGATTATGTTGTAAATTATTTCTTAAAGTAGTGCACCACACTTATTTTATTCTATTTTTTTTTAAGATTTTATTTATTTATTTGACAGAGAGAGAGAGACAGCGAGAGAAGGAACACAAGCAGGGGGAGTGGGAGAGGGAGAAGCAGGCCTCCCGCTGAGCAGGGAGCTTGATGCGGGACTCAATCCCAGGACCCAGGGATCATGACCTGAGCCTAAGGCAATTGCTTAACGACTGAGCACCATACTTATTTTAAAACTATGTTATGTATACTAAATGCAATGTGGTATTCAGGATTGGATTCTGGAACAGTAAAAAGACTTGTTTGGAAAAACTAGCAAAATCCAAATGAAGTCTTCAGTTTAGTGGTGCTAATTTCTTATTCTTGAAGGGCATGTGGGAACTCTTTGTAAATGTTTCTGTGAATATAAAATTGTTTCAAAGTAAAAAAAAAATGTTTAAAAATTATTACACATGTAAAGATGTGTACATTTCCTCTCTCTGGATAGTGCAAAAGTGCAAGCTACTCACAAATACCCACTGGAAGTATTGTAACAAGCGTGATGACCCTGATTTGTTATGTTGGTGGAAGGATCGTTACTAGCACTGAACAACCTGTGTATTTCAGGCACGAGGGTATACAAGCAATATTTTTAAATAGACACATCCATTTTATAGGCAGAAACCTTGGGTAGTATTTACTCATGTGATATTTCTTCCTAAACCACAGTTACAATACCTGTTGTCACCATGAGTTCACTCTCTCGTAGTTAGGTGTTGGAATAGCAGGACAGTTACACAGACTTTTGAAATCACTGCTTATTATCCTTCCTTAAGCTGAAGAGAACAGCTTTTACTTTCCACATCACTTCCAAACTGAAATGCTCACTCAAATGCTCTGTGGCAAGTAGAATTGATCCTCTGTGCACAGTGGCTACTTCTTGTATGGAGTTTTTATGCGTGTAGGTAGTTTTCAAAAGAATAACACATTCTTCTCAAATACTGAATGAACCCAATTTGTGTTCCTGCTGTTAGAAGTCTATTCCCCTTGCTCCTCAATGACTGCTTTTGATTTAGGTATCATCAAGAGTGGCTTACTGTGGTTTCTTCCAGGAAAAACATGTTCCATGGTTTACCACAATCATTCCCTTTTCCATATTCACATTACTATTAAATAAATATTATGAAAGGAATTTTAACAATTCATGCCTAACTCTTTGCCTTAACCCTCTATGTTTTTTCTTAATGTTTCCTTTCAATCATTTATCATATATATGCAACTTTCACAGTAATAAAAAAGAACTGTTTTTATAAATAAATGATTTGATTTTGTAAGGCCATCACCTTTACAGTTTTAATTGTTGCAGTTTACTTCATTAATTTGATAGAGCAACATTTAATTACATTCAGCATTCAGTTTATTCACGTTTTGCTCCTTTGGCATATATTATGGCACTGAATGTCTGGGTTGAATTATGTTCTTCTCCAAATTCACATGTTGAAGTCCTAACCTCCAGTACCTCATAATGTGACCTTATTTGGAAATAAGGTTGCTGCAGATGTAATTAGTTAAGGTGAAGTCATTATGGCGGGCTCTAATCCAATATGACTGCTGTTCTTATCAAAAAGGGAGATTTAGACAGAGAAAAACACATAGAAAGATTGCCATGTAAAGATAAAGGCAGAGATTGGGATGATGATTCTATAAGCCAAGAACTGGCAAAGATTGTCAGCAAAGCCCTGGAAACTGGAGGAGAGGCATGGGACAGATTCTTCTTCACAGACTTCGGAAGGAACCTAATCTTCGGACGCCTTGATTTCTCACATCTAACCTCCAGAACTGGGAGACAGAACATTTTGTTAAAGACTGAGTCTATGGTGCTTCAGCCCTACCAACCTAATACAATGTCACTGAAATAATCTGTGCGATTGGTATTAACCATTCTTTCTCAGTTTTTTTCAGTGCTAATATTCACATTTGCTTACTCAGAATAACTTTTGATTAATCTTCCCCAGGTAGAGAGGTAAATATGTTTTATAAATCATATATCTACATACTTACATAGACATATGTATTTATATACCAAGTGCCTTTAAAATAATTTTAATATTCATATATTAATGAATACCTGTCCATTTATAAAAATAATGACAGCATAAGTATATCCTATTACAATCATCACTTTTTATATTCAATTATTATTTTGAATACTTTATGTTGATTTTGTTTGTTTCAGTAGCATTATGAATTTATGGCCCTTCATAGATTCAACTACTTTTCATAATGTCCAATTACTTTTTATTTTTTAATTCTAGTATAATTAACATACAGTGTTACCTTAATTTCAGGTGTACAATAGTGATTCAACAACCCTATACATTACTCGGTGTTCATCATGATAAATGTACTCTTTAATCACCTTCATCTATTTCACCCACCCTCCTACCTTACTCCCCTCTGGTAACCACCAGTATGATCTCTATATTTAAGAGTCTGAGTTTATGTTGTTGTTTGTATTTTTTTCTTTGTTCATTTGTTTCATTTCTTAAATTCCACATGAGTGAAATCATATGGCATTTGTCTTTCTCTGACTGATTTATTTTACTTAGCATTATACCCTCTATGTTCATCTACATTCTTGCAAATGACAAGATTTCATTCTTTTTTTTTTTTGTTAAAGATTTTATTTATTTATTTGACAGAGAGAGAGAGAGTGAGAGCAGGAACATAAGCAGGGGGAGTGGGAGAGGGAGAAGCCAGCTTCCCGCTGAGCAGGGAGCCCGATATGGGGCTCAATCCCAGGACCCTGGGATCATGACCTGAGCCGAAGGCAGATGCTTAACTACTGAGCCACCCAGGCGCCCTCATTCTTTTTTATGGCTGAGTAATATTCCATTATATATATATATATATATATATATATATATATATATATATATATATATACACACACACACTCACACACACACACATATATATACATATATATGTGTGTGTGTGTGTGTGTGTAAATATTTTATATATTTTATATTTTATATACTTCTTCTTTGCCCGTTCATCAATTGATGGACACTTAGACTCCTTCCATATCTTGGCTATTATAAATAAATGCGGCTCTGAACATAGGGGTACATATATCTCTTTAAAATGTGTTCTTGTATTCTTTGGATAAATACCCAGTAGTGTGATTGCTGGATCTTAAGGTAGTTCTGTTTCTAAATTTTAAGGAACCTCGATATGCTTTCTATAGGGGCTATATTAATTTGCATTCCCACCAAGAGTGCACAAGTGTTCCTCTTTCTCCATATCCTTGCCAACACCTGTTGTTTCTTGTGTTGTTGATGTTAGTGATTCTGATAGGTATGAGGTGATATCACACATAGTTTTGATTTGCATTTCCCTGAAAGTGAGTGATGTCAAACATCTTTTCATGTGTCTGTTGGCCATCTGTAGGTCTTCTTTGGAGAAATGTCAGTTCATGTGTTCTGCCCACTTTTTAATTTGATTATATGTATTTTGGGTGTTAAGTTTGATAAGTTCTTTATAAAATTTGGATACTAACCCTTTATCAGATATGTCATCTGCAAATATCTTCTTCCATTCTATAGGTTGCCTATTGGTTTTATTGATTGTTTCCTTCTCTGTGCAGAAGCTTTTTATTTTGATGTAGTCCCAATGGTTTAGTTTTTGGCTTTTGTTTCCTTTGCCTTAGGGACATATCTAGAAAAAAAAAAAATTGCTACAACTGATGTGAAAGAGGTTACTGCCTATGTTCTCTTCTAGGATTTTTATGGTTTCAGATCTCACATTTAGGTCTTTAGGCCATTTTGAATTTATTTTTGTATATGATGCAAGAAAAGGGTCCAATTTCTTTCTTTTGCATCTTGTTGTCCAGTTTTCCCAACACCATTTGTTAAAGAGACTGTCCTTTTCCCATTGGATATTCATTCCTCCTTTGTTGAAGATTAATTGACCATCTGATTGTCGGTTTATTTCTGAGTTTCTTTTTTTTTTTTTTAAAGATTTTATTTATTTATTTGAGAGAGAGAGAGAGAGAGAGATCACAAGTAGGCAGGCAGGCAGAGGGAGAGGGAGAAGTAGGTCCCTGCTGAGCACAGAGCCCAATTCGAGGCTCGATCCCAGAATGTGCCCTATTTCTGATTTCATTCTGTTCAATTGATCTATATGTCTGTTTTTGTGCCAGTATGACACTGTTTTGATTACTACAGCTTTGTAATATAACTTAAAGCCTGGAACTGTGATGCCTCCCGCTTTGTTTTTCTTTTTCAAGATTGCTTTGGCTCTTCAGAGTCTTTTTTATTTCCATACAAATTATAGATTGTTTGTTCCAGTTCTATGAAAAATGCTGTTGGTATTTTGATAGGAATTGCATTGAATGTGTAGATTGCTTTGAGTATTATAGACATTTTAAGAATATTTTTTCTTCCAATCCATGAACATGGACTGTCTTTCCATTTCTTTGTGTTGTCTTCAGTTTATTTCATCAGTGTTTTATAGTTTTTTTTTTTTGTTTTTTTTTTTAGTGTTTTATAGTTTTTAGAGTGCAGATCTTTCACCTCTTTGGTTAGGTTTATTTTTGCTACAATTGTAAATGGAATTGTTTTCTTAATTTCTTTTTCTGCTGCTTCATTATTGGTGTATAAAAATGCAACAGATTTCTGTACATTGATTTTTGTATACTGCAACCTTACTGACTTTATCAGTTTTAGCAAGTCTTTTGGTTTTTTTATATATATATTATCATGTCATCTGCAAATAATGAAAGTTTTACTTATTTCTTATCAATCTGAATGCTATTTATTTATTTATTTATTTTGTCTGATTGCTGTGGTGAGGACTTCCACTTCTATGTTGAATAGAAGTGGTGAGAATGAACACCCTTGTCTTGTTCATCACCTTAGGGGAAAGTCTCTCAGTATTTTCCCATTGAGGATGGAGTTAGCTCTGGGTTTTTCATATATGGTCTTTATAATGTTGAGGTATGTTCCCTTTAAATCTACTTGCTGAGGGTTATTATTATTAATGGATTCTGTATTTTGTCAAATGCTTTTCCTGTGTCTATTAAAATGATCATATTGTTTTTGTCCTTTTTCTTAATGCATCATGATTGATTTGCAAATATTTAACCACCCTTACAAACCAGGAATAAATTCCACTGATTGAGGTGAAAAAAAAATTTTTTTTTAATGTTTGATTCAGTTTGTTAGTAGTTTGTTAAGGACTTTTGCATCTATATTCATCAGGGATATTTGCCTGTAGTTCTCTTTTTCTGAGGTGTCTTTATCTAGTTTTGGTATCAGGATAATGTTGACATCATAGAATGAATTTGGAAGTTTTCCTTCCTTTTCTATTTTTTTTTGGAATAATTTGAGAAGACTAGCTATTAATTCTTCTTTCAGTGTTTGGTACAATTCAACTGTGAAGTCATCTGGTCCTGGACTTTTGTTTGTTGGGAGTTTTTTGATTACTAATTCAATTTCATTGCTCATAATCAATGTGTTCACATTTTCCGTTTCTTCCTGTTTCAGTTTTGGTAGTTGATATGTTTCTAGGAATTTATCCATTTCTTCTAGGTTTTCCAAGTTGTTGGCATATAGTTTTTCATAATCTCTTATTATTGTTTGTATTTCTGCTGTGTTGGTTTTTATTTCTCTTCTCTCATTTGTGATTTTATTTATGTGGATCTGTTCTCTTTTTTTCTTGATAAGGCTGGCTAGAGGTTTATCAGTTTTATTGATATTTTTTCAAAGTACCAGCTCATGGTTTTATTGATCTTTTCTATTGTGGGTTTTTTTGTTTTGCTTTTAGTTTCTATGTCATTTATTTCTGCTCTAATTTTTATTATTTCCTTCCTTTTGCTGGTTTTATGTTTTGTTTATTGTTCTTTTTCTAGTTCCTTTAGGTATAAGGTTATTTGAGATTTTTCTTGCCTCTTGTGTTGCTATCAATTTCCCTCTTAGAACTGTTTTCTTGCTGCATCACAAAGGTTTTGGAACTTTGTGTTTATATTTTCATTTATTTCCATGTACTTTGGATGTTTTCTTTTATTTCTTGGTTGGCCCATTCTTTGTTTAGTAGCATGTTATGCAACCTCCATGTATTTGTGGTCTTTCCAGATTTTTTCTGGTGGACAAATTCTAGTTTCATACCATTGTGGTCAGAAATGATGCATGGTATGACTTCAGTCTTTTAAAATTTGTTGAGGTTTGTTTTGTGGCCTAGACTGTGATCTCTTTTGGGGAATGTTCCACGTGAACCTGAAAAGAATGTGTATTCTGCTGTTTTAGGATGGAATGTTCTGAATATATCTGTTAAGTCCATGTGGTCCAGTGTGTCATTCAAAGCCATTGTTTCCTTGTTGATTTTCTATTTAGATGATCTCTCCCTTGATGTAAGTGGGGTGTTAAAGTTCCCTACTATTATTGTATTATTATCAATTATTTCCTTTATGATTGTTATTAACTGTTTTATGTATTTGGGTGCTCCCATGTGGGGTGCATAAATATTTACAATTGTTATATCTTCTTCTTGGATTGTCCCCTTTATTATATAGTGCACTTCTTTGGCTCTTGTTACAGTCTTTGTTGTGAAGTCCATTTTGTCTGATATAAATATTGCAACTCCAGCTTTCTTTTGACATCCATTTGTATGATAGATGTTTCTTCATCCCCTCACTCTCAATCTGGCAGGTATCTTTAGGTCTAAAGTGAATCTCTTGTAGGCAGCATATAGATTGGTCTTGTTTTTGTTTTTTGGTTTTTTTTAAATCCATTCCATCACCCTATGTTTTTTGATTGTAGCATTCAGTCTATTTACATTCAAAATAATTATTGATAAATATGTATTTATTGCCATTCCATTACTTGTTTTGTTGCTGTTTCTGGAGACTTTCTCTAATCATTTCTTGGTTTACTGGTTTTCTATAGTGATATATTTGGATTTCTTTCTTTTTATTATTTGCATATTTATTAGTGGTTTTGATATATGGTTACTATTAGGTTTGTATATAACATCATCTACCTATAGTAGTCTATATGAAGTTGATGGTTATTTAAGTTTGAACCTATTCTTTACTCCACTCCCCACATTTATATTATATTTTACATCCTATTATTTTTTGAATTTCTTGATTGATTTTTTAGATAAATTCATTTTCACCTTCATACTGTCATTTTTGGTCTTTTCACTCAAAGAATCCTCTTTAATATTTTTTGCAGGGCTGGTGTAGTGGTCATGAACTCCTTTAGTTTTTCTGGGAAACTTTATTTCTCCTTCTACTCTGACTGATAGCCTTGCTGGAGAGAGTATTCTTGGATGCAAGTTTGTCCCATTCAGCACTTTGAATATTGCATGCCACTCTTCTCTGACTTGGAAAATCTCTGCTGAAAAATCTACTGCTAGCTTTATTTGGCATGGGGGGGGGGTTCTTTTCTATGTAACTGTCTTCTTTTGTCTTGCTGCTTTTAGTATTTTTTTCTTTATCATTATATTTTGCCATTCTAATTACAATATGCCTTGGTGTCATCTACTTTTGTTGATTTTGTTGGGGGTTCTCTGTGCTTACTGGATATGAATATCTGTTTGTCACCTCAGATTAAGGAAGTTTTCAGCTGTTATTTCTTCAAATAATTTTTTTGTCCTCTTTTCTTCTTCTGGGACTCTTGTAATGTAAATGTTACTACATTTGAAGTCACTGAGTTCCCTAAGTTTATTCCCATTTTGTACTTTTTTTTTTCTCTCTTTTGTTCAGCTTGATTACTTTCCATTTCATTTGTTTGTTCCTTTGCTTCTTCTAGACTGCTGTTCATTCCATCAATCATATTTCTTATTTCATTTATGGAACCCTTAATCTTGCTATGTTATTCCTTTTCTCTGTGTTAGTGTTCTCACTGATGTCCTCTACTCTTTTCTCAAGTCCAGTGAGTATCTTTATGATCTTTGCTTTACATTCATCAGACATGTCACTTATATCTGTTTTGCTTAGATTTCCAGCTGTGGCATGTCCTGTTCTTTCATTTGGGGCAATTCCTCTGTCTTCTATTTTCTCTAAGTCTGTGTGCCTGTTTCTGTGTGTTGGGAGTCAGCTGTATCTCTGGTTCTTGAGGGTAATGAAGAAGAGGTCTTATATTGCCCTTGAGTGTAGTGTCCCCTGTTCCTCAGGGTCTGGATTGTCTTCAGTGTGTGCTGCATGCACTCTGCTGTTGTGTCCTGGTTGTTTTATCCTTCAGGCCAGTCTTCTGCAGAGGCTTTCTTTCTCTTTTTCTGTTGTGTGCAGTGTTTGGTCCCTGGCCTGAATGTGGTGAGGCTTAACTATGTGTGCTCTGGTGTGCTTGTGAAATGAGACCTGGCACAGCTGCCACTGGAACTGAGGCCTTGAAAAACTCTTGGGTTGGGAGATGTGGTGTGGGGTTTGGGCCAGTCTTCTGGGAGAGGGAGCCCGTCATGCTGGGAATGAGGCAAGCATGACTAGGAAGGGCAGTTCTTCTGGAGCTTGGGGCAGGAGTCTTGGTGTAAGCAAGTTAGGTAGCTAGTGTCCATGCTATGCTGGTTTCCACAGGTGGCTCTGTGTTTATGCTGAGGGGTGGGGGAGGGAAATGGCACCTGCCAATTCCTTTGTTCCCTGAGGGGTGTCTCCAAGAACAGGGCCTCCCTGGGACATGTTCCAAGATGAGTAAATAACCTCCCCACTCTGTGTCCCAGATGCATTTCAGCTCACTGTTTCTATGCTGTACGTCCACGGGTTGCTGCCCTGTCTTTTCTCCAAGAGCATCCCCAATGTCCTCCAAGCTCTCCCAGAGCCAAGCATATTGATCTTTAAAACTCCAGGCTTTAAGCCCCACTTGTTGCAAGAACTCATGAAATTCAGGTGCTCTCACTTTCCAAGCCAATTGCTATGGGGATTTCTCCTCCCTTGTGGACTTCTCTGTGTGCTAGTCTGTCTCTTGCCCTTTTTCATGACCATGACTCCCTCCCTACTGCAGCAGCCATGATCTGTTTCTCTCTCAAACTATGTCTCCGCACTTCCTACCTTCTTTGATGTGGCCTCTTCTCTATAGTTGTGGAGCTTGTTCTTCAGATTGATTTCTGGGGTATTTAGGATGGTTTGATAGTTATCTAGTTGTATTTGTGGGATGGGGCAAGCCTAGGGTCCTCTTACTCTGCTGCCATCTTCCCAGTCTCTCCCCAGTTACTTTCTAATTTTTATTTTCAAATTATTTAATTTGGATAGGAGTAGACCCTTTAAAGGGCTGCCTTCCTCTCTCCCACCCCCAGCATTCTCCCTGTCATTCTTGAAAGCAATCTTAATATATAATAATAACTGGAAGTTCCAGACCTAATCGGAATTTTCCTGCCGAATGAAATGGAATCATCCCTCCTCCCTTTTAGTGAAGAATGCTATTAGAGAGGGAAATGTGAGCACAAGCTGTACTCATTAGTGTTGGTGGTAAACACTAGTGTCACTGCAATTGTTGTGCCAGTTTTACTGATAAAAATGGAAAAGATATTTCTTTATGATGTCACAGGTTCATATCTTTCTATTTTCATATTTAACGTACTGTGTTTCTGAATACCATTCTGCTTTCCCATTGAGTGCTCATAGACTGTTTAACTTTTGACTATATTTAAATTAAGAAGATAAATTAAATATCTGTGTACAGAATGGATGGAAGAGGATGTCTTAGAGAGATATGCTTATAAGGATTCTAACTTAAGCAAAAGGGAATTTATTGGAAGGGTCTCAAGTTTGAATTGAGCAAGCCAGGTATGGGAACTCCCAGGAACAATGAAAGCATCATAAGGAAGGATGAAAAAACCTCTTAAAGTCATGTTCCTTTGCTGTGGGGGAGAGTAAGGAGTCCTGATATGTAAACTTTCTAAAAATGCCCATAGTGTACTGAGCAATAGAAGTATGGTAAATGGTGACTGGGCCACCAAATGTATATCTAATTCAGGGACAAAGAGCAGTTTAGGGGCTGTGCAAAAGACCTAGATGATAGTGGACAAAGAGAAAAGGTAATAAATAAAAGAAATCACAGCTGTTTGACTGCAGTGGAAACTCCTTCAAGAAATCCTGAGACAAAACAGCATTTCCAAACATGGTTTATTGGACCACATTTTTCTTATTTTTTCTCCTCTATAAAACCTGCCAGGTCATAGATTCAGCAATGGCATCATTCTACCAGGTTGATGGAAATTACAGGGGAACAAAAGTGATGAAAATTTCATGGTCAGGGTATGGTGTGTATTATGTTCTACATATAAATTTTGTTTTCTTAAAAAAAATGATAATTTTTTAAAAAATGGCTTATATATTTTACTGATGATATATTAAGTTTTCTTGAATTGAATCCAGGATTTTATTATTTATCTTTGTATTTATTTTTTTAAATTTTTTATTGTTATGTTAATCACCATACATTACATCATTAGTTTTTGATGTAGTGTTCCATGATTCATTGTTTGTGCATAACACCCAGTGCTCCATGCAGAACGTACCCTCCTCAATACCCATCACCAGGCTAACCCAGCCTCCCACCCCCCTCCCCACCAAAACCTTCAGGTTGTTTTTCAGAGTCCATCGTCCCTCATGGTTCATTTCTGCTCCAATTTCCCCCCTTCATTCTTCCCCTCTTACTATCTTCTTCTTCTTCTTCTTTTTTTTTAACATATATTGCATTATTTGTTTCAGAGGTACAGATCTGAGATTCAACAGTCTTGCACAATTCACAGCACTTACCAGAGCACATACCCTCCCTGGATGGACTGGTGTCCATCACCCAGTCACCCCATTCCTCCCACCCCACCTACCACTCCAGCAACCCTCAGTTTGTTTCCTGAGATTAAGAATTCCTCATATTAGTGAGGTCATATGATACATGTCTTTCTCTGTTTGACTTATTTCGCTCAGCATAATACCCTCCAGTTCCATCCACGTCGTTGCAAATGGCAAGATCTCATTCCTTTTGATGGCCGCATAATATTCCATTGTATATATATACCACCTCTTCTTTATCCATTCATCTGTTGATGGACATCTTGGCTCTTTCCGCAGTTTGGCTATTATGGACATTGCTGCTATAAACATTGGGGTGCATGTATCCCTTCGGATCCCTACATTTGTATCTTTGGGGTAAATACCCAGTAGTGTAATTGCTGGATAGTATGCTAGCTCTCTTTTCAACTTTTTGAGGAATCTTTTTCCAGAGTGGCTGCACCAGTTTGCATTCCCACCAACAGTGTAGGAGGGTTCCCCTTTCTCTGCATCCCTGCCAACACCTATCATTTCCTGACTTGTTAATTTTAGCCATTCTGGCTGGTGTGAGGTGGTATCTCATTGAGGTTTTGATTTGGATTTCCCTGATGCCGAGTGATGTTGAGCACTTTTTCATGTGTCTGTTGGCCATCTGGATATCTTCTTTGGAAAAATGTCTGTTCATGTCTTCTGCCCATTTCTTGATTGGATCATTTGTTCTCTGGGTGTTGAGTTTGGTAAGTTCTTTATAGATTTTGGATACTAGCCCTTTATCTGATATGTCATTTGCAAATATCTTCTCCCATTCTGTCGGTTGTCTTTTGGTTTTGTTGACTGTTTCTTTTGCTGTACAGAAGCTTTTTATCTTGATGAAGTCCCAATAGTTCATTTTTGCCCTTGCTTCCCTTGCCTTTGGCGATGTTTCTAGGAAGAAGTTGCTGCTGCTGAGGTCGAAGAGGTTGTTGCCTGTGTTCTCCTTTAGGATTTTGATGGACTCCTGTCTCACATTGAGGTCTTTCAACCATTTGGAGTCTACTTTGTGTGTGGTGTAAGGAAATGGTCCAGATTCATTCTTCTGCGTGTGGCTGTCCAATTTTCCCAACATCATTTGTTGAAGAGACTGTCTTTTTTCCATTGGACATTCTTTCCTGCTTTGTCGAAGATTAGTTGACCATAGAGTTGAAGGTCCATTTCTGGGCTCTCTATTCTGTTCCATTGATCTATGTGTCTGTTTTTGTGCCAGTACCATACTGTCTTGATGATGACAGCTTTGTAATAGAGCTGGAAGTCCGGAATTGTGATGCCACCAGCTTTGTTTTTCTTTTTCAACATTCCTCTGGCTATTCGGGGTCTTTTCTGGTTCCATACAAATTTTAGGATTATTTGTTCCATTTCTTTGTAAAAAGTGGATGGTATGTTGATGGGGATTGCATTGAATGTGTAGATTGCTCTAGGTAGCATTGACATCGTCACAATATTTGTTCTTCCAATCCATGAGCATGGAATGTTTTTCTGTTTCTTTGTGTCTTCCTCAATTTCTTTCATGAGTATTTTATAGTTTTCTATTAGCAATAATCACGCCTCAGATAAACCTCATTGGCTACGATACTGCCACTGCACAAAGCTATTTTATAGTTTTCTGAGTAGAGATCCTTTGCCTCTTTGGTTAGATTTATTCCTAGGTATCTTATGGTTTTGGGTGCAATTGTAAATGGGATCAACTCCTTAATTTCTCTTTCTTCTGTCTTGTTGTTGGTGTATAGGGATGCCACTGATTTCTGTGCATTGATTTTATATCCTGCCACTTTACTGAATTCCTGTATGAGGTCTAGGAGTTTTGGGGTGGAGTCTTTAGGGTTTTCCACATAAAGTATCATATCATCTGCAAAGAGTGAGTTTGACTTCTTCTTTGATGATTCAGATGTCTTTGATTTCTTTTTGTTGTCTGATTGCTGTGGCTAGGACTTGTAATACTATGTTGAATAGCAGTGGTGATAGTGGACATCCCTGCTGCATTCCTGACCTTAGGGGGAAAGCTCTCAGTTTTTCCCCAGTAAGAATGATATTCGCTTTGGGTTTTTCATAGATGGCTTTTATGATATTGAGGTATGTACCCTCTATCCCTATACTCTGAAGAGTTGTGATCAAGAAAGGATGCTGTACTTTGTCAAATGCTTTTTCTGCATCTATTGAGAGGATCGTATGATTCTTGTTCTTTCTTTTCTTAATGTAGTGTATCACGTTGATTGTTCTGCGGATGTTGAACCAACCTTGCAGCCCAGGGAATCCCACTTGGTCGTGGTGAATAATCCTTTTAATGTACTGTAGGATCCTACTGGCTAGTATTTTGGTGAGAATTTTTGCATTCATGTTCATCAAGGATATTGGTCTGTAATTCTCCTTTTTGATGGGGTCTTTGTCTGGTTTTGGGATCAAGGTAATGGTGGCCTCATAAAATGAGTTTGGAAGTTTTCCTTCCATTTCTATTTTTTGGAACAGTTTCAGAAGAATAGGTATTAATTCTTCTTGAAATGTTTGGTAGAATTCCCCTGGGAAGCCATCTGGCCCCGGGCTGTTGTTTGTTGGGAGATTTTTGATGACTGCTTCAATTTCCTTAGTGGTTATAGGTCTGTTCAGGTTTTCTATTTCTTCCTGGTTCAGTTTTGGCAGTTGATACATCTCTAGGAATGCATCCATTTCTTCCAGGTTACCTAATTTGCTGGCATAGAGTTGCTCATAATATGTTCTGAGAATTGTTTGTATTTCTTTGGTGTTGGTGGTGATCTCTCCTCTTTCATTCATGATTTTGTTGATTTGGGTGATTTCTCTTTTCTTTTTGATAAGTCTGGCCAAGGGTTTATCAATCTTGTTAATTTTTTGTTAATTTGTTCTACTGTTCTTTTGGTTTCTATTTCATTGATTTCTGCTCTGATCTTTATTATTTCTCTTCTCCTGCTGGGTTTAGGCTTTATTTGCTGTTCTTTCTCCAGCTCCTTTAGGTGTAGGGTTAGGTTGTGTACTTGAGACCTTTCTTGTTTCTTGAGAAAGGCTTGTATTGCTATATACTTTCCTCTTAGGACTGCCTTTGCTGCATCCCAAAGATTTTGAACAGTTGTGTTTTCATTTTCATTGGTTTCCATGAATTCTTTAAATTCTTCTTTAATTTCCTAGTTGACCCATTCATTCTTTAGTAGGATGCTCTTTATCCTCCATGTATTTGAGTTCTTTCCGACTTTCCTCTTGTGATTGAGTTCTAGTTTCAAAGCATTGTGGTCTGAAAATATGCAGGGAATGATCCCAATCTTTTGGTACCGGTTGAGACCTGATTTATGACCTAGGATGTGATCGATTCTGGAGAATGTTCCATGGGCACTAGACAAGAATGTGTATTCCATTGCTTTGGGATGGAATGTTCTGAATTTGTCTGTGAAGTCCATTTGGTCCAGTGTGTCATTAAAGTCTTTATTTCCTTGTTGATCTTTTGCTTAGATGATCTGTCCATTTCAGTGATGGGGGTGTTAAAGTCCCCCACTATTACTGTATTGTTGTCAATGTGTTTCTTTGCTTTTGTTATTAATTGGCTTATATAATTGGCTGCTCCCATGTTAGGGGCATAGATATTTACAATTGTTAGATCTTCTTGTTGGATAGACCCTTTAAGTAGGATACAGTATCCTTCCTCATTTCTTATTACAGTCTTTGGTTTAAAATCTAATTTGTCTGCTATAAGGATTGCCACCCCAGCTTTCTTTTGGAGTCCATTAACATGGTAAATAGTTTTCCACCCCCTCACTTTCAATCTGGGTATGTCTTTGGTTCTAAAATGAGTCTCTTGCAGACAGCATATCAATGGGTCTTGTTTTATAACCCAATCTGATAGCCTGAGTCTTTTGATTGGGGCATTTAGCCCATTTATATTCAGGGTAACTATTGAAAGATATGAATTTAGTGCCATTTTATTGCCTGTAATGTGACTGTTACTGTATATTGTCTGTGTTCCTTTCTGGTCTATGTTGCTTTTAGGCTCTCTCTTTGCTTAGAGGACCCCTTTCAAGATTTCTTGTAGGGCTGGTTTCGTGTTTGCAAATTCCTTTAGTTTTTGTTTGTTCTGGAAGCTTTTTATCTCTCCTTCTATTTTCATTGACAGCCTAGATGCATATAGCATTCTTGGCTGCATATTTTTCTTATTTAGTGCTCTGAATATATCCTGCCAGTCCTTTCTGGCCTGCCAGGTCTCTGTGGATAGGTCTGTTGCCAATCTAATGTTTCTACCATGGTAGGTTACATATCTCTTCTCCCAAGCTGCTTTCAGGATTTTCTCTTTCTCTGAGACTCATAAGTTTTACTATTAGATGTTGGGGTGTTGACCTATTTTTATTGATTTTGACATGGGTTCTCTGTGCCTCCTGGATTTTGATGCCTGTTTCCTTCCCCAAATTAGGGACATTCTCTGCTATAATTTGCTCCAATATACCTTCTGCCCCTCTCTTTCTTTCTTCTTCTTCTGGGATCCCAATTATTCTAATGTTGTTTCATCTCATGGTATCACTTATCTCTCAAATTCTGCCTTCGTGATCCAGTAGTTGTTTATCTCTCTTTTTCTCAGCTTCTTTATTTTCCATCATTTGGTCTTCTATCTCACTGATTCTTTCTTCTGCCTCATTTATCCTATCAGGTAGTGCCCCCATTTTTGATTGCACCTCATTAATAGCCTTTTTGATTTCGACTTGGTTAGATTTTAGTTCTTTTACTTCTCCAGAAAGGGTTTCTTTAATAACTTCCATGCTTTTGTCAAGCCCAGCTAGTATCTTTAAAGTGATGATTCTGAACTCTAGATCTGACATTGTACTAATGTCCATATTGAGTGACTCCCTGGCATTCAGTACTACCTCTTGTTCTTTTTTTTGAGGTGATTTTTTCTATCTTGTCATTTTGTCCAGAGGAGAATAGATGAATGAGAGAACAAAATGCTAACAGGGTAACAACATCCCCAGAAAATATACTGTAAACAAATCAGAAGAGACCTGAAGCTGGGGGAAAAGAAAGGGAAAGAAAGAAAAAAGAAAAAGAAAAAAAAAAAGATAAAGATAAAAACAAACAAAAACAGAACAAAACAAAACAAAAAAAACAGAATATGATCAAATATGATCAGGCTGGTGCATAGATCTGTGCCACACACTAGATTTTGGGTGTATTTTGGTCTGTTAGAAGAAAGTGCCTCTCAAAATTTTAAAGAAAGAAAAACATATAACTACAAAATAAGCATTGATATGATGAAGGGATGGAATATGACTGTAAAGATGAAAATTATAAAAAAAATTATAAAAGAAATTGATAAGAAGTTGTTTTTTATTTATTTATTGAGAGAGAGAATGATAGAGAGCATGAGAGGGTGGAGGGTCAGAGGGAGAAGCAGACTCCCTGTTGAGAAGGGAGCCTGATGCGGGACTCGATCCTGGGACTCCAGGATCATGACCTGAGCCGAAGGCAGTTGCTTAACCAACTGAGCCACCCAGGCGCCCAAGAAGTTGTTTTAAAAAAGAAAGAAGGGGATTTAAAAAAAAAAAAAGAAAAAAAAAGGGAAAGAATGTGATCAGGCAGGAGAGTAGAACAAAGCCATACACTAGAGATTTAGGGTATATTTTGATCTGTTAGAAGAAACTATCTCAAAATTTTAAAGAGAGAATAACTTATATACATATGACAAAAATAAGGGTAACTACTATGAAGGGATAGAATATGACTCTAAAAATGAAAAATAAAAATGTTCTTTAAAAAGGTATTGATAAGATATTGATTGAAAAAGGGAAAAAGAAAAATTAAAGATTTTATTTATTTATTTGAGAGAGAGAATGAGAGACAGAGAGCATGAGAGGGAGGAGGGTCAGAGGGAGAAGCAGACTCCCTGCCGAGCAGGGAGCCCGATGCGGGACTCGATCCCGGGACTCCAGGATCATGACCCGAGCTGAAGGCAGTCGCTTAACCAACTGAGCCACCCAGGCGCCCGGGAAAAAGAAAAATTAAAAAAAATTAAAAAAAATTAACTTTGAAAGACTAAAGAATTATGGTAAAAAAGTCATGGATTCTATGCGCAGTATTCCCCTAGCACTGGAATTCTGCCGTTCTCATTGATCGGTAAACTTCGCCTTGGCTGGCTGTTCTCGCTGATCTTCTGGGGGAGGGGCCTGTTGCCATGGTTCCCAGATGTCTCTGCCAGAGATGGAATTGCCCCGCCCTTGCCCTGTCCGGGCTAAGTAATCTGCTCAGGTTTGCTCTAAGGAGCTTTTGTTCCCTGCAAACTTTCCGTACAGCTTTAGAGGACAAGAGTGAAAATGGCAGCCTCCCAATCTCTGCCCCGGAGGAGCCAAGAACTTGGGGCCCCACTCCTCAGTGCGCCCCAGAGAAAAGCTGTCAATCACTTCCATCTCCCCGGTCTCTGGCCGAACTCCGTGCTTACCCGGCCTGTGACTGAGTGTTTCTATCTCTGGCACCCGACCGGGTGTGGAGTCTCCAAACCCAGCAGATCCCTGCGGTGCGCTCCCGCGCAACTCCTCCAAGGGGAGGAAGGGGAGTCTCCCTGGATCTGCCACTTCTTGGGTCCCTGCTGAAGGAGCAGTGGCCTGACTGTGCTGCAGATCACGGTTCATGGCAACCCCTAGCTGAGAGCCCGCGCCTCAGCTCCGTCTCTGCAGCCGGCTTCCCTGCTCTGATCCCTGGGAGCTCTGCCACACTCAGGCACCTCTGGTCTTTCTGTGACCCTGAGGGTCCTGAGACCACACTGTCCCATGGTGCTTCACTTCCCGCTTAGCCACTGGAGCCACGTCCCTCAGCGGAGCCGACTTCTAAAAGTTCCGATTTTGTGCTCTGTGGCTCTATCACTTGCCAGCAGCGGCCGAAGGAAGCCCCCTCCCCCGCTGTCTATCTTCCCAAATATCGCCTCGGATTCACTTCTCCACATGCCCTACCTTCCAGAAAGTGGTCGCTTTTCTGTTCAGAGAGTTGTTGCTATTCTTTTCTTCGATCTCCTGTTGAGTTTGTAGGTGTTCAGAATGGTTTGATCCCTATCCAGCTGAATTCCTGGGACCAGATGAAATCCAGGTCTCCTACTCCTCCGCCATCTTGCTCCCGAATCCAGGATTTATTTTAAAATAAGAACAGAACAATCAATATTGTAGCAATGCTATCACCATCAATAGGGGACAGGGGGAAGGGGTAAAATGACTTGAAGGTTATAAAGCTGGTAAACCTGGATGGTATTCAGGTGACTGAAAATAGTGGAGGAAAGTTCAGTGCAGAGATGGAGATAGAGAGTTTTGGGACTGACTTTCATTAGAGTGACATTTAAGATGTTGTATTTGTATAAGATTATTAAATGGGAGCGTTCAGAGTTAAGGAATAATGGTTCTTATATTCAGGAGGAAGACAAAGAGGAAATAATAGATGGTGCAGAAAATAAAAATCATTGCTTTATTTCCCCAAGGACAAAAGAAATGTCTTTTTGAAAGAGAATCAATATGGACCCTCAGTTTTTTGTTTCTTGTTATTTTGTTTTTTTTGCTTTGTTTTGTTTTGATTTTTTAGAGAGAGAGAGCACATGAGCCAGGGGTGGGAGGGGCTGAGGGAGAAGGAAAGCATCCTCAAGCGGATTTCCAACTGAGGAAGAAGCCCGATGCAGGGCTTGATCCTAGGACTCTGAGACCACGACCTGAGCCAGAATCAAGAGTTGGATACTCAACTGACTGAGCCAGTTTATACTCATACTAAAGATCATTTATAGGGAGATTAGCTTTTGGGTAGAGTAACTGGTATACAATTATTAAAGCATTTTGAAATCTAAGATCAAAACAAAAGGAGTAGTGATCTCCTAGGAAACATGATAAAGTCCGTGAGGGTGTAGGATTTGGAATTAGAAAGTCCTAGGATTGAATCCTGGTTCCTTCACTTAAGTACTTGGGCTAGTTGCTGAATAATAGAAGCCTTATTTTTCCTTATCTATACTGCCCATTTCCTAGAGTTATTTTCAGATTTATATAAAATCACACATAAGATGCATCTAGTATACTGACACACAGTGTGCTTTCAAAAATATTTTTTTAAAGAACAGAATAACTTCAAAGAGCATTTTCCAAGGGCTGTTATTGACACATTTGTTATATAATCTTAACATCCACATTTATCAAGCAATTTATATTTGGATATAATAGAAATAGATCTGACTGATATTTTCAAATTACCAGTAAAACAGTCCTGCTGTGTAGCTATTACATAAAATGTGACTGTGTATTTTCTGGTATGCAAATATTTCTGTTTCTATTCCTTCCCTATGAGGCTATAATACTTTTATAGTCAAGGCCTATAATCCAATAGGAATGTGGAAAGGGGCGCCTGGGTGGTTCAGTCGTTAAGCCTTCAGTTCATGATCCCAGGGTCCCAGGATCGAGTCCCACATTGGGCTCCCTGCTCCTCAGGAAGCCTGCTTCTCCCACTCCCCCTGCTTGTGTCTCTGTCAAATAAATAAATAAAATCTTAAAAAAAAAAAAAAAAAAAGGAACATGGAAGCAATAACCAAATTCTGGCCAGGGATAAAAGTCACAGGCCTAAAAAAATGAAATCAACTTTATCTTGTGTACATTCATTTATTCATAGTTTTCAAGGAGTTTTGTGGTTATTGGAGAATTTGGAATGTCTTTGCTCTCATCAAATGAATATTTTATTTAAATTTAGTGCAGTACAGAAAAGAAAGAAGCAGGGATGACTTGGAGCTCCAGGAAATAGGAGACAATAAAACACAAGTGTGTGTGTGTGTGTGTGTGTGTGTGTGTGCACGCGCGCACACGCGTATGTGCTCGCTGGGGGAGACAAAGCTGGTATAAATAATTTTGAAACCCAATTTTTGAAAATAAACTTTAATGTTTCAAATTTAATGTGATGCATTATATGCAAGACTTTTCACATATCAACCAGTGAAGAATAGACATCTAAAATCAGAATTAGTATGGAAATTAAAGTTTGCCAAACATTTTCAAAGTTTTACTTTATGAGTCAGTGATTTCCTTTTGTGAGATTTATATATATTGTCACCACCTCACCTCACCCTGTCTACATTCTGTCTACTTTAAAGTTCTTTTAGTTTTTCTAATGCTTCATAGTCCCTCTTAGAGTTGTTCCCACTGTCTTAAAGATTTGTTCCACCCCATCAAGATATATCAATTCCTACATATTATTTATATCCCAATTTAAATGTCTCTTCCTTAGGAAAATCTCCCCAATCCACATAGATTAGATCAGGGCTCTTTGTTATTAATTTTTATAGTCTGTGTCCTTTTCATTCATATGCTTATCACAGGGCTTGCACATGGTAGGCATTTAATGATTACTGGCTCAGTGAAAAATGAAGACAAAAATAAGTTAATCTTCTGACCACTCAGATGACTTTTGGTCTTGCTGAACCACCTGTAATTTCATGACTTATTTTTTCTTCTAAATGAACATTTGGTTTTAGCTTTTGACCCCAAAATCTCTAATGCCCCCTCCATCCTCCTCTAATCACTTCCTAATTCTGTTTGCAGTTATAAGAAGGGGACAATGTATGTCAAATTTGTAATTGATTGATCAGGTTCCAGTTTGTGGGCCATTGATTTTAGAAGCCAATAATCAACTTCCATGAAAATGTAAAAGAGGGGCACCTGGGTGGCTCAGTTGGTTAAGCGACTGCCTTTGGCTCAGGTCATGATCCCGGAGTCCCGGGATCGAGTCCCGCATCGGGCTCCCTGCTCAGCAGGGAGTCTGCTTCTCCCTCTGACCCTCCCCCCTCTCATGTGCTTTCTCTCTCTCTCTCTCAAATAAATAAATAAAATCTTAAAAAAAAAATGTGTAAAAGAAAATCTCTGAATTCTGGAATTCAACATATTTTTAAAAAGAAAGAAAAAGTTTTTTGGCTATGCTTTTCTTTCTGAAGTATATGATCAGTTTTTTTTTTTTTCCTTTTTAACAGCATCTGGTCTATTTTTAAAACTGATGGAAAAAAAATACCACCTTCTTTTCCAATTTACTAAAAATGGCTAAGAATGGAATTATTAACAGTAAAGTGATGTCACTTTTTTAGTCACTCAGTTTGCTTATGTTTTAAAAGAAATGCTACTTTAAGACCTGTGCACAGAAAGGGGAAAAAATAAAAGATATTAGGGACACACTTGCTATTCTTTTCAGTAGAAAGGGAAAGAGTGTTATTCATCTATCCTCTCATAAGAATTTTAGGATTTTTAATAGTATAAATCATAAGAACAAGTTAAAAAAAGCAGAAAGCATCAAAATAAGCTAATCTTAAACCCAGGCCATATGATCATTTAAATTTTAAAGTCAGGAGCTATTCATATTCAATACACTATCATGCATAGGAAAAAAAAATCAAGGTTATAAAGATGGAGAAATAGATATATTCCACTACTTCCTGCTAACCTTGAAATTTATGTTCAGTAAGGTACATGCCAGTTTGAGACTTGATAAGTTTTAATTATTGTATTTTAAAATTTCCATCAACCCCCCATCCCATTTAAATGCACAATATCCAAAAAATGCCTGCAGAAATGTAAAACCCACTCTGCATTAGACAAAATTTTGGATTCATTTGTGATAGATTCAAAGACAAGCAGAAATAAACTATTGAAATAACACATTTTAAAAACCCCACAAAAACAAAACAAAACAACAACAACAACTCCCAGCTTAAATATGAAAAGTTGAAGCAAATTGTAAATGGTCTGTCCAAGGTCATACTGGAAATCTCTACTATTTTCACCAGGCTATCCAGAGCTGCTTCTATTATGCTGATTTTCTATTGTTTCCATCCTCCTTTCTGTCCCATAAAAATATGCAAAAATTCAAGCTTGAAGCTCTTTTTTAATTAAATATTTCCATTTCTATTATGAAGCCTACATTCAGAATTTACTAATCAGCTTAAATTAAAGAAAGATAAAGCATGAAGTGTACATAATTAAAAACCTCTTTATATATTATGGGTAATGGGCAACACATTGTTAAGTGCTTGTGATTCTAGCAATATCTCTAAGGAAGTTCTTAATTCCACTATATACATGTCTTACTGTTCTTGGGAGCAGCTATGTCAATATATTTATTGTTCAGTGACCAAACAGTAATTGACACTACCGAATTGTAAAAAATAAATAAATAAAAAGTTACTAGGTTTTATTGGATTTGATATCTGTATAGCTTTTTAATTTTTTAATGAAGTGGCTATATTTTTATCTCAAGATGAATTGTATGTAATTTTGGCAACAAGTAAGTGACATGTTTAGAAAAAAAATCACACTTTGGGGACTTTGTAGTCTGACCTGGGACCCAGATTTGGAGCATATTATTTGAATAGGTGTATAGAAAAGAGATCATTCCTAGTAAGGGAAGAACATTACTATGTGTCTAAGATCACAATTAAAAGGAGTCACTGATCAGACTAGAAATAAAGGGAGTAACACCAAGAAGCTTTACAAATCATGAGTATGGGGTGGTAGTGGCAATGGTGAGAAAATACTGCACAAAGTTGAATAATTCAAATTCTCTCGCCTTAAAGAAGCCTAAGATTAAATAGGCTTATTGCACATGCTGCAATATTATTGATTAATCAGGAAGGGTGAGGAAAAATGGTTGTTATTGAGAATGCGTTATTTATTGAAATATTTTCTAGGCTTCTGTTAAGGGTATGAGAGGCCACTTTGAAATTTCACACTAGAGTGTGGTTGGTGGTAGCACATTTCACTAAGACATTTCCGGAACAAAGGCAGTCTAACAAAGGCAAATGTCATGCTACAGGGAAGTGGCATGAAATTGTGGAAAATAAAAGTTTTAGAGCCAAACATATGGGTTTGAGAATGACTCTACCACTCACTGGTTATATAAAATGGAGTAGGAAACATAAAGATTTACCTGGCAGGGGCATGGGTTATGCAGGTCTAGACAGGTGGTGACCTTTAATTTATTACAGAGAGACATGTGAATGATACACTTGTGTTAATAATTTAGCACACTATGCTGAATGTGCAACAGTTATATAGCTGTGTTCTATCACTTCTGGCATTGCTCTAAAGTTTCTATTTGCACAGATGGAGAACAAGACATTAAATTTGCTACTTCAAGGTTTGATATTTTGAAGGTAAATATTTCATATATTCAAAGTTCAGCCCCCACTTTTTTCTTCTCTTGTGATCTCTCCTTTTCCTTAAAGTGATGCCATGACCTAGGGAAACTTTATGCATGCTCATGGGATGAAGGAAATGAGGTTGGCTGCTTGCCAGTCCATGGGCAAGCCTGGGAGGGGTGGTCCCATTTCCTAGGCACTGGCTTTACTACTCCCCCAGTCTCCTGGTGATGGCAACTTGTCTTTGGGAGTGCCAGAATCCACTCTTTTGGATGGCCAGCTTCCCATTGCCTCAGATGGGAAGGACTTTGAGGATAGATATATAAAACTGGCCTTATGTAACTGTTCAAAATGTTTTTTTTTTTTCTTTTGCTAATGGAATCAACATATTAACAGTTTTCTCTTTATCTTTCTAAAATGCACATGGAAACTTGAAGTTAAAAATGTATAAGATTATTTTATATGAGTGGTCACCTGATTTAAATGAAACATTAGGCTTCACAGAGTGATGTATAAATAAGTCTTCCTCTGCAGCATGTGTTAAATCATGGTTGTCAAGTACAGTCTTCTCTAAATAGCAAACTTTTGGGATAGTTGCTGATACTCCCTTAGTAGACTCGCATTGTCTGGTTTCCTGTGGTCGGTGATATCACAACCCCCAAAATATATGGAAAAGGCAGGACCATTTAATGCCAGTAACAAAAACTCAATACTTATTATTATTTTTTTTTAATCAAGAATGTTCAGATTAGTTTGCATATGACTTTTAGCAGGAAGCTGTCAAACCTTGTGAGGATCCAAATTTCTGGCCATTTTCTATTTTCTTTTATTTGTTTGCAAAACTGAAATTCTTTGCCTGATCTTATCTCTTTTAAAATAACCTTGTTATAGGGAACAAGAAGCCAAGAGCAAGCATTAAGCTTTAATTCCTAAATTTTCCTGAAGTGAGAGGTTCTATAGGCACATGGTTGGCTTTCTAATTATTGCAGGCAACATTTTAATCATGTTTTGCCACTGCATCACATGGGTCTCTAGCTTTCTGGTGAGTATATCATTGCTTTCCACTCAATGCCATATATTTAAGTTTTCTCATGGCGATACCTCACTTCAAACTGCACATTTCTGTATTGGTTATATCAGGCTAAATTTCAGTAACAAATAAACTCTAAAATGTATATTGTATCAAGCATAGTAGAGATACATTTCTCATTATAGAAGTTCAAAGTGGGTATTCTGATTGGCTAGCCTATTCCTTCTGCTCATTAATTTAGAAACCCAGGCCCCCTTTCTCTTGTAGAGCTATCAGTTCCAAGGCATTGTCATCATCTTCATCCAATCAGGAGAAAAAGAAAGACAACCCGAAGGGACACAATTCTTCTTAAAATCCTGACCTGGAAATAACATAGGTTATATACACTCATATTCCATTGACTAGTTTCAGCCATATGACCAAAACTAGCCCAAGAACAACTGAAAAATATAATCTCGCTTGTGAGCAGAATGACAGGAAGGTGAATCTTGAACAACATCTAGTAATCTTGCCACCTTCTCGCACATTCTCTGTGCTCCTACTATATGGACCTCCCTTCAGTTCTGTGGGACAATGACAAATTTCTGCTACAATGGAGGAATTGTCTTTTTTTTTTTTCTCTTTCTTCTACCCAAATGCTCTTCCTACCACTTCCATGCTTACATTAGCTCTCAGCTCTATGATATGTTTTCCTCAAGGAAGTCTGTGTCGGGTCAATTCCTGTTATCTGTGTCCATAGCAGCAAGTACTCTCACTTCCGTGATACTTAGTGTCACTGTCCTCAGAGAGCTGTATTCTATTGTTGTTCAAAATTGTACCACCACCACCTAGCACAATGTCTGGAACATCATTAGTTATTAATTGTTGAATAAATGAATGAATCAGTGAATACATGATGCTCTAAAAGCTTATTCCTTAAGAAGTTTTACCCATGCCCTAGTTTTAGCTCCATTAGTGACATGAGGAAGAGTGCTAGGTATATGTAGAAATAGGGACAGATGTTTCTGAGATTAGCTTTTCTTTGCACAATGTTATAAAGATGATATTAAAAAATGTAGCTAAATATAGAGTGGGAAACAAACACAGCTGATGCTTTGCTACTGATAATTAAGGATATGGAAAATAAAGCAAAACTAGACGTACTTAAGAAGGCATTAATTTCATCATTATTTTCAGTACTTTGTCCACTAAAGAGTTTTCTTAGACCAAATAGAAAAATTCTTGGTTTGAATAATATCTTTGATAACTTCCTTCCTAATGTAAAGGTCAATACTAGGCAAAGGGTCTGGGAAATGCTTTAATTACAATACAGAGTTTATGTATACTAATGAGAGAATAGAAATGCCACTTACAATTCAGTCCAGAGAAACTTTGTCTGGAGTCAAGGTGTTTTCAGTACAGTAAAACCACTGTACACTGAGCTATAGATTGACCTCATTAGACTAACTGCATGTCACTTCAGTCTGGCCGTTTGGATTATCATTTATTTAACACTTCTGGTTTGTATAGTCCTACCACTTTCTCACCATGAACCTAGGATTTGTATATATTTTTCTCACCCAGTGACAGAAGATACTGAAACTTTATGTAATTTGGGGGTTTTTAAATTGATGTGACAAAGTACCTTAGTTTTCTCTAGTAAATTATATTTCTTTGAAAATTCCAACTGCCAATCTTGATTATATGAATTTTTAAAAAAATTCTGAGACCAAAATGATTAGAACTCAGAACAGCTTCAGAATATAAAAATAGTTAATGCAGCCATCAAAAGGAATAAGATCTTGCCATTTGCAACGACGTGGATGGAACTGGAGGGTATTATGCTGAGCGAAATAAGTCAATCAGAGAAAGACATGTATCATATGACCTCCCTGATATGAGGAATTCTTAATCTCAGGAAACAAACTGAGGGTTGCTGGAGTGGGGGGTGGGGTGGGAGGGATGGGGTGGCTGGGTGATGGACACTGGGGAGGGTATGTGCTCTGGTAAGCGCTGTGAATTGTGCAAGACTGTTGAATCGCAGATCTGTACCTCTGAAACAAATAATGCAATATATGTTAAGAAAGAAAAAAAGAAGAAGAAGAATGTAGCAGGAGGGCAAGAATGAAGGGGGGGAATCGGAGGGGGAGAAGAACCATGAGAGACAATGGACTCTGAAAAACAAACTGAGGGTTCTAGAGGGGAGGGGGTTGGGAGGATGGGTTAGGCTGGTGATGGGTATTGAGGAGGGCACGTTCTGCATGGAGCACTGGGTGTTATGCACAAACAATGAATCATGGAACACTATATCTAAAACTAATGATGTAATGTATGGGGATTAACATAACAATAAAAAAATTAAAAAAAAATAGTTAATGCAACCTTTTTTATTACTTTAGGCAATATTTATTTTACTAGGCTCTGTTCTGTGAAAAAAAAAAAAGAAGATTTCCTATTGTCACGGACCTGGTATTAATCATGTATTTTTTTGTGTTGCATGTGAAATCATGTGCATTGAACATGATCAGAGGCCAGTCATGATGCTAAGTGTCAGGATGGGGAAGATTGAGAGAATATGCTCCCTGACATCAGAGAACATACAGGCTAGTGTGTGGAGGACATCTTCAACTAACATTTACTGAGCCAATATGTGTTAAAATCAGCTTGGAAGAGTATCTAAACATTTGTAGCCATGGCATGCTTTTTAGCATAAAGACTTGGCCAAAAGTTATCTCAGGTGAATAGTATTTCTATTAGTACTTATTTAAAAAGAGTCAATCCTAAGTAATCTACCTACATGAAGAGGACATGTAGAAACCAGAAAAGATCTGAGAAAAAAAATTAGAAAAAAAATATTTCAGCACTTGAGAAGTTACTGGTAGCACAGCAACGATAGTTGAAAAGCATATTTATGCAAACTTAACTATATATTATTTAATGCCAACCAGTGCCGTCATCAATAAGCTAGACTTTCCTTTTCTGGTCCCTATTGCATTGCACTTCTACCTACTTTTCACCATAGGTCTTCTATTTTGGCCTGATATAAGACAGGAGGTTAAGACATCAGTAGAACTTGCCTTGAATGTATAGAAAAGAGAGAGTATGATATTATTTTCTCAAGGATTATCAGAAGTATTTCTATGCGTGTCCCTCAGAATAACTTTTCCTTCCTCTACTCATTACTCCTAAATATTTCTGGTCCCCGTTAGCCTTTGTGGTTGTACAAAAGGCTTCACGTCTCTAGAATAAGGGTATAATTTAAATCCTATAGAGATGCCCATCTCTCCAAAATAATGCATCTAAATTAAGAATCTGCAAATAGATTGTGGCAGAGTAAACACAGTATTATCCTCAAAGGGAGAAAACATTTTACAAATAATTATATAACCGTGTACTCAGGGTGGGTTACTAAATTATCAGAATGTTCCATGAAGGTGCGCCTGGGTGGCTCAGTTGGTTGAGTCTGCCTTCAGCTCAGGTCATGATCTCAGGATCCTGGGATCAAGTGCCACGTCAGGCTCCCCACCTGTCTGTTGGGCTCCCTGCTCAGCGGGGAGTCTGTTTCTCCCTCTTCCTCTGCCTCCTCCCCACTGCTCATGTTCATGCTCTGTCTTTGTCTCTCTCTCTCTCTCAAATAAATAAATAAAAATTTAAAAATAATTTTAAAAAAAGAATGTTCCATGAAGTTCAGGGAAAAGATGATCAGTAAATCTCAAAGTAAACTGATAGAAGTATTTTTCAAAATGCAGATCAGAACATTATTATCAACCTAGAAATATATGCAAGCTCCCTATGTCATTTTATTCACTGTAATGTAGGTTTCAGAGTGGAAGCATACAAATCTTTCTTCATCACACCGTGTTGCTCTTTTTTACTTCTGGATGGCCAGTTATAGTATTCATTTCACAGGATTCAGAAATGCGGGTGAAAACCCTTATCTGAAAACCATTTGGCATTTAATCAGCTTCCCTTGAAATTCATCCTCACATTTTAGACTTTTCAGATGCCATTGTTTGGTACAGCGAACATGATACCAAGTTTTACATTTATCAGGCCATCTTCCTTGCTGAGGCATTCTCTCCTAGAGAGAATGGATTGTAGCCTGCTGTGAAGATTGTCCTTCGCACATATGTTCCGTCACAGACACTGGGAAGACAGAAAGCAGCAGGGAGGCAAGGTCCCTTTACTGGAGTACAAATGCCCATAACTGTGCTCCTCCCAGTCATATGTCTCCAGGGCTTATTCAGACTGGGAGACTGGGAACTGCCTACAAGCTCCTCGGCCTTTGGGTCCCAGCCTGAGCTGTGTGCTGCACCCCGAGATTGCATAAACTCCTTGATGCTCAGCATTCTCCCACTTTCTACCCAGAGCACCAGGTGACATGAACAGACTGAGGACTCTGAAGAATTCTCCTCTGCTTGGACATTCAGGGACTTAAGTTCATTACCTGCTCCACAGGGCAAGGGCAGTTCTCAGGAGTAGACATATTGTCATGGTGAGGTTGAAATGTGTTGTACAAATAAGCCAAAGATGGCCTCTCTGTATTGGCGTTTAGGTTATGTCTTTGCTGCAGGCTGAGACCCATTAACTCAAAAGTCCACTGATGCCCAACTCAATTTTTTACACATACAACTATTGTAAAAAATAGTCCGAGCAAGCAAAATTTTAGCCATTTAGCGTCTGATTGTTTTGCATGCCCTGTGAAACCTCACCTTGACAGATCACATATTGAAAAGACCCACTGCCATTATAAGGTCTCAACTCCCTGCTGCCCTATAGAGTTCTCTGACCCAGAGACTCCCTGCCGTCCTGCTAAGTGACATCACCTAGATGTCTAAGCCCCTCCCTGATCCTCCTCTCCCTCGGGACTTAGCTTGCCTTCCTCCCCTCTGTGTAGTGACACCCACTCTTCACCTCTCCCCCAACCTCTCCAACCAGAGCCACAGCCTCTGTACTTCTGCTATATGAGAACATGTCAAAGCTAAAGTTGGTTTGTGTTACTACCACCTCATGGTCAGATCTTTCTCCTAGATTAGCCCCCAGAACCCTTACACAAAGCCATTTGCCAGAGACAGTAAAAAAAGCCCCTTCAAGCAGTTTTTCATGCCAGAGGCTTGAAATTGTTATTTCTGGGAGGAGAAATTACAACAAAAGGCTGAGATGGGGGAAAAAATGGTGATCGCCAGGTAATAGCTGAGGAGCCTTGGTGGTAGGTACATATGAAACCCACATCCTGTATCTTACTGGAAATGAATGAGAAGAATTTTTTTAGTGAAGCTGAATTCTTGCCATATAGGATGAAGTGAAAGTCAGTAAATAAACATAAGTTACTTATACACATTCCATATAGTTACCATAGAGCTTCTACTCACCAGGGTTTTCTAGTATGGGGAGCTACCCAACAAAACATCAGCCCAGCATCCTAGACTATTGGTTTGCATCCTCCTCAGAAGCTTCCCTCAATCTCAAACTGGCCTCCCTACACGGGGGGCAAGGAGAGACCAAAGAAAGAGGCAGACTACTCCAGGTTGGTAGGTGGCAGGTTTAACTAGCCAGGGGATTTACTTATGAGGCTTACGTTGGTTGGCCACAAGATAGATAAATTTCTGTACCTGCACACCAAATATTTTAAGTTTCTATAGAGGTCTTAACTGGGTTCAGTCATAGACACACTCTGGATAGTTTCAACACCATGGTATTATCTCAAGGCTATGTCCTTGGGCTGCTTCTGGCATGGGGAAGGCAAGTGGAGTGTCCGTCCCAAGGATAGAAGAGGGGGTGAGGAGCCTCCGATTGCCTGGGCCCACCTCAAAGGTCCAACTGGCAGTCAGATCTTTTTGATGACGTCCTCTAGCAACTGTGGGAATTTTCATCATGTGAGCAGAGCTTCTTGGTATTGGATCTGTGTGACAGATTCTTGGGATAGGCTTCAGGAGACAGGGCTTTGTAAACCACCTGAATTTAAGTGCAAAAATGTGTGGAGACACCTAAAGTACATGTCACAGAGTCTGCTGGTGGTCTCTTAATGTCCAAATTCCCAATCTTCCTTAGATGTCCCCGTCTTCTTTGCAGTTGGTATGGTCATACTTTCCAGCCAATGAAATGTTAAGTGGAACTAATATACAAACTCTGTAAGGCATCTTTAAAAGAATAGACAATGTCCTTCTTTATCCTCTCTTCTCTCCTGCAGGCCAGAATATAAACAAAATAGCAGGAGTTGCAACATTTCCTGGGCCATGAGTGACCTTAGAAATCATAGGGGAAGAGAGGAAAAAATGAAACAAGATGAAACCAGAGAGGGAGACAAACCATAAGAGACTCTTAATCTCAGGAAACAAACTGAGGGTTGCTGGAGTGGGGGCTGGGGTGGGAGGGATGGGGTGGCTGGGTGAAAGACATTGGGGAGGGTAGGTACTATGGTGAGCACTGTGAATTGTGTAAGACTGATGAATCACAGACCTGTATCCTTGAAGCAAATAATACATTATATGTTAATAGAAAAATAGTAATAATAAATAAAAATTAAAAAAAAAAGAAATGAAAGTCAGGTACAGTAAAGCCACAAGATGGAACTGCCTTGGTTTCCTACCCCACGTGGATGCCCAATTACCCTTGCACTGCTTATCTTCAAATTATTACATGAAAGAAAAATGCTCTCTTAAATGATCTCTTTTAGGGATGCCTGGGCGGCTCAGTTGGGTAAACGTCTGCCTTCCACTCAGGTCACGATTCCAGGATCCTGGGATCAAAACCTGCATCCTGCTCCTTGTTCAGTGGGGAGCCTGCTTCTCTGCCTGCCGTTCCCGCTGCTTGTGCTCTCTCTCTCTCTCTGACAAATAAATAAATAAATAAAATCTTAAAAAAAATTAAATGATCTCTTTTAAGTTTGGGATTTTGTGTTTCATCTTAGCCTATTTCTCAGGGATGCAGTGCATTTATGGGGAGTATTTCTACATTTTTCATTTATTTCTTACGAAGGCCTTGCTGAAATATTTACTAACTTCTTGACTAGTAGTCTGCCCCTAATGGGACAGAAAACAGTAAAATAAATAAATAAATAAATAAATAAATAAATAAATAAATAAATAATCTGACAAGCCTTTTGGGGGGTTTGTTAGGATCCTGATCATTTGATGATATTGAATGCAAGTTAAGCTAACCCTTTAGTACTAGTGACTAGTCACTCCATATTCAGATTTCAGGAAGAGCTATGGTTTATATCTATTATGAACCAAGGACTTGGCATTTCAGTCATTTTCTCTGTGAGCTTCAATTTACTACTATCCAAGGATACTGGAACAAAATATATAGTTATTTACTGCTGGGCAAAGATTAATGGAAAGAGGCCACTGAATTGAAATGGCCGGAGAAGCAACTTGTAAAAAACATATGGTTGCAAGTGCACAGGAGTTTTGAAGACAGTGAGAGACTTCATCAAATTGTGAAATGTTCATTTTAGAGGTACTAATTTTTGAGTGAGAACAACTTGTGAGGAAAGGGGAAGTGGATTCGTACATGAAAATATGTATAGTATATGATGTCCATGACTAGTACGTGATTAATTAGTATATGATGTTCTGTGTTTTCCTTGGCTGGTATTTCCTCTTGGTCTTATTATTATTATTTTAATGTTTAGCTTTAAATAATTATCAAGAGGATTGTGAGTATGCTTGTAGTATTCTGAGTGCTAGTCTTAACTGTGTAACTTTTCTATGAAAGGTCCCCTACTACTATAACTTTATTAACTTTATTAGTATAACTTTATTAACATTTGGGAATCCCATATTTTTCCTGAAAGAGAAATTATATTTTTAAATAAATGTTAATAGAAAATCATACTGAACATATAAAATAAAGTTATATGTTACAAGCTTGTGAAAATATATATGAAACGCTAAATCAAGTACACGGTACATGCATGTACTCTATAAATATCAGCTATTATTATTGTTATTATTAGTTGCTATAAAGTGTCATTTGTAATCAGAAAGAGATACCTATATGTACTTCCAGTTATCTCTCTAGCAGTATATATCTGGATAAAATATTACAATCCAATTTCTACAAATTTTGAGCTTAAAAAATCAAAATAGGTTATTTGTATAGTAGATACTGTTAGCTAAGAGCAAAGTATTAAACAAAACGTAAAGGTATATGCACAAAATCTCTGTCAACAATTCAGTAAAACTCACAGGGCAAATTTCCTGCCTAAAATTATTAAATAGTTTATAGAAAAGACATGTAAGTGAATAGTAGAAAAATCAACCAGCTGTTTCATTAATAACCACTGTCAGAAATTTCATATGCATATAATACATAATTGAATATTGTCAAATGGGTTATGCTATTATTTTGTAAACAATACTAGCTTGATATTATGACTTCTCTACTGTAATATTTTGCCAACTTAATAATGAAAAAAATGGCACATCACTGTTTTTACCTTCATTTAAATTATTAGAAAGTTTGAACACTTTTCACGTTCATTATTTACCTACATTTTTTCTTTTGTGAATTATTTGGTCAATTATTGATACATTCATTTTTCTAAGGTTCTTTAAAATTAAAGATTTTCACCCTTTGCCTGATAAGAATTTAAAAATTTTAGAGTGGTTTCTAATAATTTTTACTTCATAATGTCTACTTACCCACTAAAAAGATTTTTGAAGACTCATCTGTAGTTCCTTTCAGTATTTTTTACCTTTTTGTTACTTTCATTTGTCTTTATCTTCCCCAGTGATTTGAAATGCTACCCTCCTCACATTCTTAATTCTTATATTACCAAGACCTGTTTTCAGCTTTCCTACGCTCTTCCCTTCACCCCCCTCCCTCGTTCTTTTGTTCTCTCTCTCCTTTTGGTTTATCTGTCCGCCTTGGCCTGCACTTATACCATACTTTAAAATTACAATATCTTTATAATATGTTTTAATGTTGTCAGAGTTAGTTACCAATTATTACCCCATTATCTTAGTTACTCATAAAGTACATAATTTAACCATTGTAAGTCAAGATCAAGAATGCAAAGGTCAAAAATTCAGGTTAGCTCAGGGGCACCGGGGTGGCCCAGTCGGTTGAACCTCCGAATCTTGGTTTCGGCTCAGGTCATGATCTCAGGGTCCTGAGATTGAGCCCCGTGTCAGGCTCCATGCTCAGCGTGGAGTCTGCTTCAGACTCTCTCTCCCCCTCCCTCTGTCTCTCCCACTTGTGCTCTCTCTCTCTCTAAAATAACAAACAAATCTTTAAAAAACTTAGATTAGTTCAAATTGTAATATAACTGAAATTTTAATACTCTGTGTTTGTAGACAAATAAGAAAATAAAATTAAAGGTCTTATACATATTTATTAGTGAAGGTACTAGAATCTCATGTGTGTTCTGAGCCTGCATGTGCATTATGAAAATGAAAGCAGAAAATTTATACTGGACATTGAAATTTGCCTATTACTAGCATATAGATTAATATGCCAAGTTGGGTGGACTTTAATGATAATTTATGATGCAGTTACTAGAGCAGAAAAAAATAATGAATCGTTATACTCAGTATATGTCACAAAATGTTGTCAGCTATAATGCAACCATTTAAATAAATGGGACTAAATTAAAGTTAGCAGCCAACCTTTTGGTGACTTAAATCTTTTATTGCTCTAACTTTCCAAAAATGCACCATTTCTCCTTAGCACAGTGTCTGTCACTAAAAGGAAAGGTTTATGTTAAATAGATAAGAGAAAGTTCCTCAGAAATTAAAAAAAAAAAAGCAAGAAACTCTCATAATAGCAAACAGATTTTCCCTCTAATATTCACCATATTTAAATCAGAAAAAAAATCCTTATTAGAGCTGTTTTAGTATTTTTCAATCTTTAGAATAATCATACTATTTAATTAAATGACTGAAATTTTTTCCAAGACTGAAGGTTATAAGAAATATGGCTGCCACAAGAAGTACAAGAATTTCAAAATAAATGTTATGGGTCATTTCTTTGCCCTATATTTCAGCTTGATGAATATCAGTAACAATCACTGATGACAACTTATTTGTAAAAAATTGACGGATTTATATAGATCATAATACTTTTGTTCAGTTTGGGGAATTTACAATCACAATTATTTATAAGAAGAAAAAGAAAAACAATGACAGGTAGAGGAAGAAAAAAAATAGCAATGATTAGCTTCAAAAGACAAGAATATAAGTGAAAATAAACCTATAACAAAAATCTTATGCCATATTATGTTCATTCACTTGGGTTCCTAGTGTTGAATGATACCGCCTTTCTCCCCGCACAAAAAATACGTATCTTTTATTCTGTTTGAGTTATGTTAGTTAGAAAGATGCAGAGAGTTTCGGTTTCTGGTGTTCATTCTGAAACTGTTCATGTACTATTTGTTTACTCTCAGTTGAATTGGCTTGAAAAGAGTTAGATTAATAGCCCTGTAAACATAGCCCTGTGCCATTAGGCTATTATATTAGTCTAGTTTAGTTTCGTTTTCTTGAAATAGGCTGTTGGTTGGAAGACTTGAATATACGTTATATGTAACAAAACGGTGACCCAAAGTGGAATCTCACTATTTTCTAACCCAAGAGTTCAATAGATAAGAGGGAATGTATGTTTACTTTTTCTTAATGTTTACTATTAGATATAACCAGACACTCTACAGCAAGCAGAATGACCTTTCCTTAGCCTTCCAGAAAACAATTCTCCATATGTCTGCATTGATGTATTTTGTCTTTTACTAGGTCCTTTCTTCTTATCGCCTTTCCTTTCTGCTCTTACTCTATTCTAGTCTTTTTATCCTCAAATCAGCTCTGGTTTTTGTTGTTGGGTTTTTTTGTTTGTTTGTTTGTTTTGTTTTAAATTTCCAGGAAGTATTATTTATTTAAGTCATAGCCTTCCAGGTTTGGAATAATTTTTATTATCAGAGCCATTCATCCCACATCATATTAAACCTGCTAAAATGTATCTACATTCTATATTAAATATAATTTATATATAACTATAAAGAAGTTCAGTAATGATATGTTATAGATATTTAATCAATCTTTTATTAAGTTTAATTTCACAGTTTTTAAAAAATATTATTATTTATTTTAGAGAGAGAGAGAACAACAGGGGAGGAATGGCAGAAGGAGAGGGAGAAGCAGACTCCCCACTGAGCAGGGAGTGCAACATGGAGCTTGATTTTAGGGTCCCGGGATCATTACTTGAGCTGAAGGCAGATGCTTAACTGACTGAGCCACCCACGTGCCCCTAATTTCACAGTTTTGTTTTTGTATTTGGACCTAACACTTTTGTTCAAATATCATTTTTTGTAGGCATTGGAAAAGAAAGCTCACAGAACTTAAACACTGTGCCTAATAAATTAAAACGGACTGGAATTTCATAACTGAAGGTTCCCCCCCTCCTAATTTGTAGTATCTATCCTGAAATAGCTATCATTTCAGGGTACTTCACCCAGTTCTGATCACCTTCTATTCACCCTATTGGTGAAGGAGGGATCTTTTGTTCTAACCAGTATGAAAAGGCTGAATGCATGACACCTGACACTGGACAGATGACATTGGCAGCATTTTATTTATCACACATGCTCACAGTGCAGAGGAAGGGGACACTGCAGACCCTGCAGGGCCACATGGGGCGAGGAGTCAGGAGCAGAGTGAACAAGTCGGCACGGTGGGAGGCGGGCTTTGTGGTGGCAAGAGGATGAGGGGACCTGTGATTTCCTCAGGATCACATGATTGGCTTGTTTGTATAATTGTTTTGCTGGCAGGGAGTTGAATCCCTTTAGATTGAGGACCAGGTGGGGTGAGGATGGTCTCGCTTGGCGGGGAATGAGCCAGGTGGAGAGGCTTTCCTGTTGGATGGGGGACATACGTGGTGAGAGCAGGGTGACTCATAGCTAGGCCTGTGGGGATCTGTGAGGGTCAAAACTCTCAAGGCAGCACATAGAATCTCAAGCCTTATAAAACACATTTACCTTCCAGATCTTTCCCTTTCCTCTCTGCCACCCAACCCTAGTGCCCAGAGAACTCTGGCCAGAGGTTAGGCCCATAGCTAGATGGTCTGTTCTGAAATCACTGTTCACTGCAGTATGATATCATTTTTCTTGTCTTCTTAAATGATGAAATATGTGCTGTCCAAAGAGAAGACTGGTTAAGCAAAGATTATCAAAATAATGAAATTTGGTGTTCTATGCTTTTAGTTGGTATGTTTCACAAGTGCTAGGTTCACACCCTTGTCATCTCTGAGGCTTCTTTTCCCTGGTTTATGTCTTTACATACATCCCTCTATAATTTTATACCTCAGGGAGAAAGCTATGGATGGGCATTTAATTTTTCATGTAATTATTGCAGTTTTAATTACCGTTTTGGTTGTTACCAATACTTTGTATAATATATTAATTTCTTAAATTAGTAGCATATTTATTTTCCACAAAAATATTGTCTGTTTAGTTCAGGCAAAAAAAAAAAAAATGGAAGAAATAATTATAAGAGACCACTCAGGGCATATGTTACATTTACTTTTGATATTATTTCTAATACTTGAAAGGGCTACTTTTTCTTTCCTAACAAGGATTGAATTGTTAAGAGAAGGCAAACTGGGTAATAGCAGAGAGCATGCAGCAGATAAGCAGCAAGCCTGCTTCTTAGTGTATCTCATGAGTGATAGAATTAGCCCTCACAAAATATATCATAAACTTAAAGTGTCGGCACTTGGGGCATCCAGGTTGCTCAGTTGGTTAAGCGTCCAACTCTTGATTTCGGCTGAGGTCATGATCTCAGAGTTATGAGATCAAGCCCCGACTAGTTGGGCTTTGAGCTGGATGTGGAGCCTGCTTGAAATTTTCTCTCTCTCTCTCTCTCTCTCCCTCTCCCTCTGCCCCTACGATACCTCTTAAAAAAAAAAAAAAAAAAAAAAAAAAAAAAAGTCTGCTCTTGATCAAACAGATCAGACAGTGCCCAGTGTAGCATGGACACTGACAATGGGCGCTCTCTGCTCAGAATGAATGCTGTCCGTTTGGATCAAAATGAGGTTCTGTGGACTCTTACAGTGCTGTGTGTGACACCCCAAGTTGCTGGATTATGAGGAGGTGATGGGGAAGGTGTACCAGTGCATCACAGTTGAGTGTCTGCAGTCTACAACGGGAGAATAATAAGAGCCTACTCTTGAATCTTAAGATTTGAGTACCCAGATATTTTCCTTCTACCTTGTGGTCAGCATGTACTGGACAGTGGTTTATACTCCTAAATTTGGGAGCCTAAATCATGTTATTTTAGGTTTTTATAACATCAATTATTTGCCCACATTTTATTAAAGAGGCATGTCTTGACTGGTTTAATCAGTCATCCTTTAGAATTCATTTCTACAGATGAATGAAACAGATACTATGCTGGTCTGTCGTCTCTTTTGCAACACTTCAAATCTGGTACCTTTAAAGCAGCATGGGGGAACTTACACTATCATATATCAAGACTGGAAGACTATATCTTTGCTTTAAATGCCTCGCCATGTTTTTGCTATGTGATCTTAGTCTTGGATTCTATTTCTCCACACTTTTAATTCTAGACTTAATCATGAGGTCTTCTTCAGCTAATAGAATGTGGTTGGGAGTGAGAATGTACCAGTTCTGTTCATCCCTCTTGTGTTTAGACATTGGCATGAAAAGAATGTTACTTAGCTGTCTCTTCGCTCCAAGGAATTTTAGAGACACATGGATCAGAACTGGATCCAACTTATAGCTTGTAGCCCAGCCCAGCAAACCCGCAGAGAGATGAGAAAAAACTAAATGATTGTAGTTTTAAATTATAGAGTTTGTAGTATTTTTTTTTAAGGCAGCATTATTGTGACATTATTTTCCTGGTGCACAGACCTATCAAAGCACTATAGCAAAATAAGTCAATCAGAGAAAGACATGTATCATATGATCTCACTGATAGGAGGAATTCTTAATCTCAGGAAACAAACTGAGGGTTACTGGAGTGGTGGGGGGTGGGATGGATGGGGCGGCTGGGTGATAGACATTGGGGAGGGTATGTGCTATGGTGAGCGCTGTGAATTGTGCAAGACTGTTGAATCACAGACCTGTACCTCTGAAACAAATAATATATTATATGTTAAAAAAAAAAAAGAAGAAGAAGATAGCAGGAAGGGAAATATGAAGGGGGGAATCAGAGGGGGAGACAAACCATGAGAGACTATGGACTCTGAGAAACAAACAGGGTTCTAGAGGGGAGGGGGGTGGGAGGATGGGTTAGCCTGGTGATGGGTATTAAAGAGGGCATGTTCTGCATGGAGCACTGGGTGTTATATGCAAACAATGAATCATGGAACACTACATCAAAAACTAATGATGTAATGTATGGTGATTAACATAACATAATAAAAATAAATAAATTTAAAAAAAGCGCTATAGCAACTGAGATGGCATCATAAATATGTGGCATTACAAACTTTAACATATTAAATGCATCAAACATACACCATGGCCAAATTCTAGAAATTAAAGGATTAGCTACTACAAATAATTCATCTTGTAAATAATATGCTAGCAGGAGAGATCTGTCCAACCGAATCTGTAGAACTCAAGTAAACTTCCAGAAAATAGGCAGAATATTTTGAATTTTCACACAAACTACTGGAATTTCAGTAAGCCAGAATTTCTATAAGAAAGAATGACCTCCTTGAGTGTTTATGCAATTTAAACCCATCAGAATAAAATCCATCCTCTGTCACATAATTGATATTGCTTGGGACTGGGTGGTCTTCACTATTCATATAACCATTACAGCCCAGAATTGAGTATTATCAACAGGAACCAGGAAAACATTATTCTGGATTTTGCAGTATTTAATATCCTGTATTTGCCTAAGATCGTGTTAAAACTATGGTGGTAAAAAGACCGTAGTTAGTAATAACAGTTTACCCTGAAAGTTGCTTAGGTAAAAATTGAGAAAAATATGGGTCTGGAGAACAAGAGAAACATGATTTATTTTAGTGGATGTTGTGATTTTATGGAAGTGTATCATATATGCTACCTTAAAAAAGAATCCAGGCTTTTGGGAAAAAAATTTTTCTAATGCCTTCATGAACATGAGAAGCAGGGTATAAGTCAGACATATAGAGATGAATAAAAGTTATTTCAAATTCTGGAAAAATAAAGTTAATCACTTGAAGCAGAATTTTCAAAGAGGGCATTTATTCTTATCAGTGAAACTTTAATCTTTTAGTGATCAAAATTCATGATGGGGAAAGTTCTGAACAACTTGAAGATGTTTGCTACCAAAGTAGAGTGTGTTTCAGTTTCATTAACATGGTCTCCCACCTTCCTAATAAAACGTTTAGCCCATGGTATTTTAAATTAATTGAGGTGCTTGGCTCCTTTTTGATATAACAGTGATAAGTATAAATATGCTGGTGATTTTGACCATCTAGAGACAGGTGAATCGTCATTCCATTCTGAAGGATATTTCCTGCTTCACTAAACTACTTACTGACCCAGAAAAAAACTGCTTCATAACAACCCATGGTTTTTTTTTCCAAGCTAGGAAACAAGCATTTAAAAATAGTGCTAAGAAAATCATTATGGAGTAAGTCTGAACAAACTATTTTCCAAGCACTGCAGGTCTGAGTTACGGAGGTGTGACCTAACAAATCTAGCTTTAACAAAAAACATGTGGTTAAGGTTTTACAGGATCTCTCTGCTTTAAAAGATTTTCTTTCTAATTCCTTAATTTTTAAGTTTTCCTAGCTAGATAAATTATTTACATTTTTAATTCTTTTCCTCCTTCCAGTTTATTTTTCTGTTTTATCTTCTATATTTGTGTTTCAACAGTTCTCTAGAATCCAATAGTGCCTAAAAGCTTGTTTTTGTTGTTGGGTTCTTTTTCTTTCTTTCTTTCTTTTCCCTTCCTTCCTTCCTTCCTTCCTTCCTTCCTTCCTTCCTTCCTTCTTCCTTCTTCCTTCTTCCTTCTTCCTTCCTTCCTTCCTTCCTTCTTCCTTCCTTCTTCCTTCCTCCTTCCTTCCTTCCTTCCTTCCTTCCTACCTTCTTCCTTCCTTCCTTCCTTCCTTCCTTCCTCCCTCCCTTCCTTCCTTTGCCAATAAGATAATTTTCTCATTCTTTTCTGTAAAATTTGAATGTAGGTGAAAGCTAAATCTGTATACAGTGCTGAAATATTCAAACTGCGGCATTTATTTTAGGGTTCAAATGACTAATAGCACCTTGGACAGGATGAATGACAGGAGGTGAATAATAGAATCGGCCCATTACTTGGCTTGGGGGAACAGATTTGTAAGAAGAAAGGTTACAGTGTAGCTACTGTTATTTTCCTTAGGGCAGAAAATGAAAGCTAAAATTAGCTTTCACTCTGACAATTAAGTGTCTAAACAAGTATGGAGAGAACTATATTCTCCTAATTTTGATCTTTATAATTTTAAATGTTGCAATTTTATAGTTCTTTGAAAAACACCTGGTGTCCCATTAAAAGTGAAGGGGTGTGTGTGTGTGTGTGTGTGTATGCACAAATTAGCTTAGGGAAGTTGTTATAATAATGTTCCATATTAATATCATGTATATTATCTGATATTTTATGGATTGATAATTTTACATAGGATACTTTAAATAAATGCCCATTTATTTCATTGAGTATTAAATCAATTTATAGAACTGTCTTTTTAAATTTTTTTATTAACATATAATGTATTATTTGTTTCAGGGGTACAGCTCTGTGGTTCATCAGTCTTACACAATTCACAGAGCTCACCAGAGCACATACCCTCCCTAGTGTCCATCACCCAGCCACCCCATCCCTCCCATCCCCCTCCACTCCAGCAACCCTCAGTTTGTTTCCTGAGATTAAGAATCTCTTATGGTTTGTCTCCCTCTCTGATTTTGTCTTCATTTTTCCCTCCCTTCCCCTATGATCCTCTGTCTTGTTTCTCAAAATCCTCATATCAGCACTGTCTTTTAAGACTTATTTTAACTTGTAAAAAAAAAAATCTATTTTAACTTGTAATTGACTTATAAAGAGAGAGTGCAGATAAAAATTAAGATTCAAAATTTAAGTAAAAAGTAGACAAAATCTTTGCATATAGTACATGAACACAAAAAGTATTACCTTAGACACAATTAATGCCATTGATCAAGTTAGAATCTGGAGATTTGGGCATTTTATTGGCTTTATGACTAGCTTAGGGTAGTGAAGCATTCCCCAGGGAGAAGAAAGAGCTGTTGCAAACTGTGTATGTAGAATGAAGCGTGAGTGTGAAGTGGGGTATCTGGGTACTTGGAAAAGTGTGAGGGTTTTACAGTACCAAGAGTAATAGCACTTTAAGGACATATCTCATACCGTATTTCAGTGCTCGGATGTTCATCTCATAGCTCAATTTAATGTTATTGAACAAATGTCCAAACATATTCATTGCATGTGACAATGAATAACATAAACAATTTAGAGATGCATGGTTTCTCATCTGCTAGGACTAAGCATTTAAAAACCCTTTTATTTTATTATAGAAGGATATTAATTCTGAATATCATAAAGGACAGAAATTATGAGATTCTTATCCATATTAACAACATATTTGTAGTAGTAAACCCAATATTATGGAATGTGAAAATAAAAGTCGTGACAAAAGATTGCATGCCAATTACATGTACTATCCCAGTTCTCCAGTGGTGAGTGTACTCATCAGCCTGCTTCAAAAGTGTTTTGAGTTATTGGAGCATAAGAAATACTAAATGAAAAGCTAATAATGTACTATATGTTGGCTAACTGAACATAATAATAGTAAAAAAGAAATACTAAATGGAAACAAAAAATTGTATTAATTATATAAGCTCTTACATATTATGATTAAAAATAGAAAATCTAAATGTTTAGATTCACTACAATAATGTAATTTGAATCATAGCAATGGTATATATATATATATATACCCTCAATATCTTGAGGACATTCATACTCAAAAGTTAATAATATGCCCATTTCACAAAATAATGAAGTAGTAGGATTAAAATTTAGTTTTCTTTTAGTTCAAGCCGGTGTTTCTTTACTTGTTCACCTAACAGCTTCTAACACTCTTCCCTCTCTCCACCTCCTTCCAACATTTTCCCCCAACAAAATTTTATGCTAAATCACAATATAGAAAAGAGTTAAAAATCAGAGCTCAGGGTTGCATGGAGGACCATGGCACAGAGCTGCACTCACTCATCCCCTAACCCCTGTCTGTATCCACCTGAGGCACAGCGCGGAATGTAGCCTGCTGTCTACCCAGAATCTGTTGAGACTCACTGCCCAAAAGCATAATACCTCTCCAAATGAAGGGCACAGAAACTAACAATGACCATATGCCTATTAATTGCCAGATGTTGTACATAATATAAATCATGTACTTTTCAATAAAAACATATTTTCTATGATGCTAAGACCCTGGCATCACATGTGTCTACAATGTTCCTGAAGCACCTAGATATGCAAGAAATCATAGGCTAATTGGACTACAGAGGAGTATAGCACTAGAATAGCATATAGAACCTAATAGTTGGCATATTAATAAATGACTTCTATTATTTTGTATTGTCAATGTCTCATAACCCTCCGAATGCCAGATTTGCTGGTAAAACAGTGCAAGTCCCCAAGGGACTCTCCTCCTTGCATTATCTAGTTCCCAGTCTGCATTTTCAGACTTTTCATGTTCATGTCGACTTAAGGGAGATGACTAGGCATAAAATTCTCGGAATCAGATCTTCCAGCCCAAAGTGTGAGATGAAGGGGGAGTGGAAAGTTTAGCTTTCTCCGAGATGAGGAAATATGGAATATTTGGAAAGAGTCTCCCTCACCACTCTCCCCTCCCCCCCCAGTAAAATGTCACTCACTGCATGTCCTGGGTTTTGAATCATGAGATCTGTACTTTCTTTCCTTTCCCATGGAACAAGGCAGAGGGGCTTTAAATAGATGTGCAACCCCCTGTGTTCCTACCTGTCACCGTATAAGCAGTCTTCATTAATCCTCTTTTGTACCTGTGATCTTTGGTGCATCATGAACAGAAGTGTGCAGATCTAGTTCCTTCTCTCCATTAGAAGACCCCTCCCTTTTCTTATGAGAGCAAAGCTTTACTAAACATATACAAGATTACTGATACAAACAACCTCATTATTCTCAGGCTGCTAACACAGCCTTCACCAATGAAGGAATCTAATTAGTTCAGCCTCTTTTTCCTATTAGAACTGATAAGGGGGATTGTTGAAACTTCCTCTCAGGCTCATGCTGTGCTTGGAAATGACCTGATAAAAGACTCTCACTGTGCAGTACATAGAGGTGGTCTCCAAAAGCTATTTCCAAAATCTCTTACACTTAAAAAAAATCTCATTTCCTTAGATAATTCCTAGACAGCTGTGCTCATGTCAGAGCCTTTGCGATGGACCTGCATAAAGAAACACCGGGCGGGGGAGGGGGGGAAGGAAGAAAAAAAGAAAAATGTGAAACACCTGGTTTTGGCAGATTTTTCTGTCACCAGAGGAGGTTTTATTGCCATCTGGTCAGCCACCATGTTCTGCTCGTCCTTCTCCCCAGCACACTCCCCTGTGGGCTGCCCAGGACCAGGCTAGCAGCAGATTGCAGCCGACCCAGCCCTGCCACCATCCTGGGATTCCAAGCCCTGCAGCCGGCCTCTGCCTCCAACGTGTGTCCGTCTGCACGCTCTCCTTTTGACCTTCTCAAATAGTATTTAAAACGGCAATTACGGCAATTACATTGACTCTCCTGAGCCCAGCGCCCAGGCTATTTAAAATCTTTTAAGTGTTTAAATAAATTGTTTTAACAAGTTGACCTTTATCTGTACCCGATGAAACTAGGCCAAACAAACAAACAAATAATTTTGGCTTGTGACTAAAGGAGAAATTGCCATCTTAGCACTTTTCCTAGAGTCCCTGCATACCCCTATCTTTAGCTGCCAACCGTGATCACAGGAAAACAGCCAAACATTCAAATACACCAGCTGTGTATTCACTCACTCTTCCACAACATTCTAGATTTCTTATGTGTTCAGTGGCATTTCCCAACATCTACTGATTTACAACGTATCCTATTTCATGTACATTATGTTCTCTGCATAAGCGATTGCTAATGTCCAATTTAAAATAAAATAAAATCTCATGTTGTGTAAGAAACGTCCATTCTAGAAAAATATTAGAGTTTGCTGATAGGCAATACCACAATACTGGAGGAAGCTCCATTTAATGCCCCCCCACCACTCATTTCAGATTCTCTTTGTCTGTCTTTTGTTAGTATAACCTCAATGTGGCAACCTCCTCTGGCAGCCTCTGTTTTTGTTTTCAACTTTTTTTCTTTCACATTGATCTTCAGGAAGGACAAGCTCACTGTTGCAAATCCAATCCACAAAGCAGAAGTAATTGTTTTATATTTTACAGAAGTTTGGGGAGGGAGATGAAGAAGATAGTTTACGTTTCACATCACACAGCAAAGTACTTAAAAATATCCCCATTAGACATTTCTAATCTGCCCAAACCCTGTGTCTCTTACATTTTTACTGGCTCTCGCTTCATATTTCTAGGTCTTTATTTTCTACGGCAATCCCACCTCTGCTCTTCGAAAGCTTGCACCATTTCACCCATTGCATTCCCAGAAAACAATGGAACCTCCAATTATTAGTATCTATTCTCCTGAGAAGGCAATGGGGACGATAAGTAACTGCTTTCTTCTTTTGCTTTTGCTTTTGCTTCTCCTTCTTTTCCTTTCCTTTTTTTTTTTCTTGTTGTGCTGACATACCTTCTAGCAAATTCAGACAGAAATAAGCCTGTCTAAGGGAGCAAAATTGGTGCAAACTGTGACAGGATGGTCCTGAGCTGTATGAAATTCATATTTTCAAGAGATAAATTCTTGCGATATCCTCCACATTGGAATATCTTCTCCCTACAAAACGTTTATAAAGGATTTTTAGCCCATTTACATATTGTTTACAAAGCAATTTAAAAATAAGATGAAAAACAACAATAACCTCACATTTCTTTGTAGCTTTCTTGTGATTATTGGCAATTGGTAGTTCTCACATACACTGATTTGTTAATATTTTCAATTTTATGGTTTCATGTCTCAATATTCAATATTCATTTCTAAATTCATGTTCTAAAAGTTACACAAAGAAAAGATTCTGAAGAATCTAAACATAAAATGAATAATTCAAGCTTGTGAAGCAGGAAAACATGTTCAAATTGATTTTTTTTTAACTTAAAGTAACAATGGCTCTAATTCCAATGAATTGACAGTTTTTGAAGAAAATAGGAGCTACTTCACGTATTATGCATAAAGATCATGCTGAGCAAGAGAAACAAGGAGCTCTGTTCATGCTGACATTATCTGGATAGAAGGTGCCATGTATGAATAAGACAATGATGTGTCCTCAGCTTTTTGTGAATCCATGGCCAGGCCTCCGGGTTTAGCTGCACACCCATGCACACCACAGCTCATGGTGTGGTCCTTCTTTTTTTTTTTTTTTTTTTTTTAAGGATTTTATTTATTTATTTGAGAGAGAGAGAATGAGAGACAGAGAGCATGAGAGGGAGGAGGGTCAGAGGGAGAAGCAGACTCCCTGCCGAGCAGGGAGCCCGATGCGGGACTCGATCCTGGGACTCCAGGATCATGACCTGAGCCGAAGGCAGTCGCTTAACCAACTGAGCCACCCAGGCGCCCGGTGTGGTCCTTCTTAATGCTGCTCCACAGAGTTGGCAGCAAGGACGCCCCACTGCTATGTCGTTGCTTAGGTGATAATCCCTGCATTTTGTTATGGCGAATCAATGGTAGAAAGTGACCTTGAGGGCGCCTGGGTGGCTCAGTTGGTTAAGCGGCTGCCTTCGGCTCAGGTCATGATCCTGGAGTCCCTGGATCGAGTCCCGCATCGGGCTCCCTGCTCGGCAGGGAGTCTGCTTCTCCCTCTGACCCTCCCCCCTCTCATGTGCTCTCTTTCTCATTTTCTCTCTCTGAAATAAACAAATAAAATCTTAAAAAAAAAAAAAGAAAGTGACCTTGAAAGTTCCCAAATGCATATTAAAAATAGATTGTGGGACTCCTGGGTGACTCAGTCAGTCAAATGTCTGCCTTCGGCTCAGGTCATGGTCCCAATATCCCAGGATCGAGCCCCCACATCAGGCTCCTGCTCAGCGGGGAGTCTGCTTCTCCCTCTGACCCTCCCCCATCTCCTGCTCTCTCTCTCATTCTCAAATAAATAAAATCTTAAAAAAATAAATGGTTAACTAAATTCAAGATAATCAAAGTATAAAGAATTACGTTTTCTTTGATCCATCTGTTTTAATCCTCTGGTCAGACAGGGTAACTGGTATTAATTTAGCTAGGTTGGCTTTTGCAGATGGGGGCTAGCAAAGGAATAGTTTTGTTTGTTTCTTCGCTTTTTTGAAATGTAGGTGCTAAGAGTTAACACAGAGTGTTTGTGGTAAGCCTGGCACTGGTTCAAGTATTTTCTATGTGGGAAGTGTTTCATTCCTCACAATAACCTTACGAGTTGGGTATTATTATTATAACTATTTTATAGATAAGAAAATGGAGGCATAAAGAAATCAAGCTCTTTGGTCAAGATTAAACTAAACTAAACCAAACTAAAAAGTGTTGGAATGTTTTCACCTAGGCTGATTGCAGAATCTGTACCTTTAACTATATACTATAGTTATGTAAAAAAAAACTCAAGGTCCAGAGCAAGGAGACTCAGAGATCACAGATGACAAAGTCTGCAAACAGGTGTGCTAGATGTTAGAAGGAGCTTCACTTGCTTAAAATAACAGATGTTTATTCTCATACAATTCTGGAGGCCAGAAGTCCCAACATGAGTCTTAGGGGGCTGAAATTACGGTGTTGGCATGGCTGTGTCCTCCTGCAGGCCGCAGGAGAGAAGCCGCCCTTGCTTCTTCCAGCTTCTGGCGGCTGCCAGTATTCCTTGGCTCAGGCCTGCCTCACCCCAGTCCCTACTTCTGTCATCACATTGCTTCTCCTCCACCACTGTTATCTTCAGCCTTGGAGAAAGAGAGGGCGAATTATGAATGTCAGCAATGAGGGAGGTCACATGACAGATTTTATAGAGAATAAAGGATAACAAGGAAGTATTGTGAAAAACTTCATACAAATAAATTTGACATCTTAGATGAAACGGGTAAATTCCTTGAGTGAGAAAAACACCAAGGCTCTCTCAAGAAGAAATACAAATTATTAATTTTCCTATCTATTAAAGTAATTGAATTTATAATAAAAAATGTTCCCACAAAGAGAACTCCACGTCCAGGGGCTTCAGTGGTGGATTTATCCAACAGTTAAGGAATAAATAGTTACATAAACATTTTCAAGAAGTAGAAAAAGAGGGACTGTTTCCCAAATTATTCTGAGATCAGCATTGCTCTGATACCAAAACCTAACAAAGACATTACAAGAAAAAATAATTACAGATTAATATCCTTTATAAAATAGATCCAAAAATTCTCACAAAATATTAGAATATTGAATCCAGCAATATTAAAAGGGATAACCCAGCATGACCAATAAAGGGCCAGAAATGCAAAGTACGTTTAAGATTTGAATTTCAAATAAGTGTAGAATTCATTCTAACATTTTATTTATCATTTTAAAAGAATGAAGAGGAAACATTTAAAACATGATATAATTTACTATATTAACAGACTATGGGAGGAAACCATAAGGTTATCCTTGAGATATGTTGAAAAAAGAAGAAAACATGTATTTCATATTTACCATTTCCAGTACTCTTCATTACCTTTGAGAGCGCCTTGCTTTCTTTAAGTTCAAGGATTGGAGCAAGGCTTCGGGTACTGTTGCAGCCCACGAACATGGTTGCCTATCTCCTATCTCACCTGCTTGCCATGGAGGAGCAACTGGGTGCTCAGCAACTGCTACACCTGGTGGATCCTTCTGGGGCTTCTCCAGATCCTGTGCCAGATGTGGGGCTAGCTCAGGAGTTAGCAAATTATACACCGATGTTGTAAGTAAAGTTTGATCATAACAAAGCAGCATGTTGTCTGTGGCTGCTTTTCTACTACAGTGGCAGAGGAGATGTGACAGAGACCATGTGGCCCACAGAGCCTAAAATATTTACTCTATATGACCTTTTACAGACAAAGTTTTCTAACTCATGGTTTAGTTCCATGATGAACGGTGTCAGCTGCTGGACAGGACATTTCCATCCCTGAATTCAGATGCTTGGAGTTGGTGGACACATGGGAATTCTTGATGTCTTAGGTGGCCAGGGGCTTGTCAGCATCCATACTGTGCCCTGGTCTCACCCATCCCTCAAAGATCTCTGATGATACCTAGAGGCTCACACAGCACCTCATGAAAATAGTTGTACTAATTTCTAGTTTTCACTTTTCAAACAAAATGGGTTCAAATGCAATCCAGGGGTGCTGGACTTCCTATTTTCTCCATGATATGGAAACAAAACTCTAACATAGACGAGTAGTTATAAACAGCTACTAGATAGAAAAGATACGCTTTAAGATCTTGACCTTCAGTCACACTGGCCTCCAATGCCCTAGGTTATATATGTGTGTGTATGTGTAATCTCCAGTATATCTTTCAAATGCATTAACCAATAATTTGTGCTTTGAAATGCAGTTTGTTTCCCACCAGGGCCTGTCAGTGTTTACCCACCAGCTCTTTGCACTGAAGTTTTCAATGAGTCAAAGCTTTTTGTCGTCTATTGCAAAGTGGGGAAGAATATATGTCTCCCTTTGTGTTGTGATCTGTTAGATCTGTTCCAAAGCAATAATATTTGTTTTATATGGTTTTAGGTGTCTAGGTTCTTTCAGGGTTATTTTTATTTGCATGCTTGCTTGATTTACAGGTCCTCTGATTTGTAGGACTAAAAGAGGAGACAGATGTTGGTTTGGCCAGGACACAGGATATGACTAATACTTAGAATTGTTCACCCATCCAACTCTTTTTTCCCCTTTTCTTCATGGCATTAAGTTCACCATGTCTGACTTTTGGTTCTTCTTTAAGGATGTTCAGAAAATTTCATGCAGACAGGCTTCTGGAGTACCTATCCTACCAAGGTAACAGACATGTTCAGATTTTTCTAAATATTAGTCAGCCAAGCTGGCAATACACTAAAATTCTCTGTTAAGCCCCACTGACTATACAAAAAGAAAATTATGAAATAAAAATGCGTGATAAACATCTTCATACCTACAACCAACCAACCAACCAAGTAATCCTGTTCTTCCAGGCTAAAGAAAAAAAACAAAACAAAACACATTTCTTCAGGTCTGTTAATTAACATTTACGTATCATGCCATTATTGGATATTTTACAAAGAAACCTTTTTAAAGCTCTCTTTTTTGTTTCTCACTGGTGCCTTAGACTTTAGTGTTTCTCATCAACAATTACCTTATCATTATTTCTTATCAATATTCCATAATAAAATAAAATAAAACATAAATCATGTTTTAAGTAAAAATAAATGTTTTTTACATCATGTCATTTCCTTAAATTTTTTAAGGAACAAGGGAAAATTGCTCTCCAAGGAAGATTAATATACAATATCCCTAGACGCATTCTGTCTTCTTTGCCGAGTCTGCTTAGAACCATTCAGTTTTCTGTTTTTTGTTTTTTGTTTTTCTTTTAGAGAGAGAGAGAGAGCGCATGTGCACAAATGGGGGCAGGGGCAGAGGGAAATGGAGAGAGAGAACCTTAAGCAGGCTCCGCTCCCAGTGCAGAGTCTGACACTTGGCTGGATTTCAGGACGCTGAGATCCATGACCTGAGCCAAAACCAAGAGTCAGATGCTTAACCCGCTGCACCACCGAGGCGCCCCAGAACCATTCAGTTTTCATTGCCCAGTGGAATTGTCATGTCTGTGGCACAATTTCCGATCTGCTTTGATGAATTGAGATCTTCAAGCACATTCGCCAATAAAGACATTGAAAATATAAGATGCTTGCCTGTTTTCTTGTTGTTTTCAACTTACTAGACCGGTTATCCTATGAGACTGTTTCCAGTGATGATCAAGGAAGGGGTCACTTGTGGAGTTTTGTCACAATGCCTTCGGATTCATGAGACATGAGCATTAGTTCTTGTTCTTGACGTCTAACATCAGCTCAGTAAACAAGAGTGGGGCTTCTAACACGATGGAGGCATAAAGGTAGAGAAAATAAATCCGTTCTTTAACTCATTATTTACTGTTTTTTTTCCATATAGTTAAAAACCAAACGTGGCATAGAGGATTGATGGAGACCCATTCTGGTATGTGGCTTACATACATAAGCCATAGACATAAAAGCCACAGGCATAAAAACATGTCCGTTTTTCAGTAGAAAACAGGGGAAGAGATAGTCATGGATGAACTCTGAGTGAGGTAAATAGAAAAATTTCAGGTGGACTTCATTGAAGTTTTAGACTGGTTCCATCCCAGATTAGTGTGTCATGAAAAAACAATGATTCGAAGAAAGAGGAGGGGAGAGGAGAAAAGAGAATGGGGGGGAGGGGGAAGCGGGAAGGAGAGGCGGATGGGAGTGGGAGGTTCAAGGAGTAGGGGAGGAACAAGGGAAGGGGGAGGGGATGGGAGCTCCCCAAACAGCATGAATCTCCCTCTACAGCTCCTGTTCGCTTGGTTCTTACTGTGTTTCTCTCTCCTATTAATTCCAGCTTTTAAACCGATTGACATATTTTTTCTTCGTATTTTTTATTGACTTTCCTTCACAATGGAGATACAAAGGTGATAAGAAGAGTTCACAAATACAAAGTAATCATTTTTTATATAGATACATAATGGCGAATAAAAATTTTTGTAATTGTTAAGATTATTTTAAGGACACAAGGCATATCTCTTGCCTACTTTAAATAATAACTAGCGCTTACTATCTAATATGCAGTAGCAAACACTATGTCCAGGCATAGTACTTTTGTATTTTAATCTAAATGCTTTTTTTCTAGTGCTTTATGTATTTTAACTCATCTTCACAGTGACCTATAAGGAAGATATTATTAATATTCCCATTTTATGGATGAGTAAACTGGTATAGAGCAGTGGTTGAATAACTTGTTCAAAGTCAGGTAAGATTATTATTTGTGAATAATAGACATATATAGAAATGCGGGATTTGAACCCAAGGTGTCTGCTTCTGGAAATCTTGAGCTTAACATTATATGGTCTCACTCCTAATTTTGGTAGTTAAAGGATATTGCCTCCTGCCCTTATTTTATAGTGATAATTTTTAAAAATGCACATTATGATGGATAATAGATGGAAGATTTCCTGCTGACCTGAATATTATGGTTTAGTGCAGAAGGAAATATATCTTAATAAAATAATTTTTACAACTCAACTAAAACTTCAGTGAAATCTTCTGCTGAAATACAGTCTTCTACCTTCTGTTACTTTCATGATTACTGAGTTAGTGGAACCTACAATAGGAGTAATTAACAAGTGATGAACAAACGACTAAATATTTGTTGAGAGTTACCTATTATTCTAGTTTGTGGGTTATTCAAGAAAGAACAAAAATAAATAAATATAACAACAGTTAAACAACAACAACAACCTATAGTACCTGTCCTCAAGGTCCTTGCAAAAATATCGAAGGACTCATACATAATTAAACACAAGGATATATGGAGACTGGAATTGAACCTAGCAGCCTGTACAAAATAACAACTATCAATGTAGTTAAGAAATAAATTTACTGTTAATTCTCCAGCAAGTTATCAAGGAACAATAAACTACACCAGGGAAACCTCCTGAACTTTCCTTGTCTGTGACAGATGTACTTAACCCTGTTTAGTCACAATGTAACACTTAAATGCTGTTAGGGTGCAGGGATTGTTTGGATGATTTCATGTTGGAATCTCCCTGCTTTCCATTAAAAGATACTTTGGGAAATTCTACAAGAAATTGATTTCTTGGACTATTTAAAAGAATGATTGTCAAAACCATGTGCTGAAATAATATGTATTCATCTATTGATTTTTAAAAGTCATTTTCTCTGTGCTATAAACTGTTTTAAGCATTGGGGAAAGAATAGGTAAACAAAGCATGCATGCAAAACCTATGCCTTGCTGTAGCTTACATTCTGGAGTGAGATAGGAAACAAGTCAATAAAAATATATGCTATATGATAGAATGTGAACAACATATGATGTCAGGTGGTGTTTGGTGTCACAATGAAGCATGCAGTAAGAATGCATAGCATGTAGGAGTACATTGTTTAGATGGAGTTCTCCAGGAAGGCTTTTTTGAAGGGTAATATTTGAGAGAGGACCAAATGAAGCAAGAAACCATAGGCTGATAAATTGTGGCAAATAGAATCCCAGGCTGAAGGAATGCCAAGTTCAAAAGTCTGAAATCGGAATGGAGGAATAGGTAACAAAGAGGCCAATAAAATGATGGCGTATACGATAGTACAGAAGAATGCTTATGGAAATGGGGAAATATTTGTGATTAAGTAAAAAAAAAAAAGAAAAATGCAATGTAGTGTGTAGAATGTTATATATAATGAATTATACAAAATACTAATTATAAAGAATAAAACTATAGCACAAGTATGTTACATATAGATATAAAGATAAATAGAGGTAAGTAAAAGAGTCTAAGTGCATAAAGTAGACATACCGTGGACCAAAAATGTTACTAGTCATTATCACTGGTGTATGTGTCATTTTTCTTCTTTGCCTTTTCTGTCTTTTATTAATTTTGGTGCAATATGCATGGATTACTTAAAAAGTCTTAGCTTCAAATTGATCTAGTTAATACACAAGATCTTTAAGAGCTTTGTTCTGCTAATTCATTTAACCTCTGCTTTGATTTTTACAAGTGGCTTTCACATGACATCAAAAGCAGAATTAGAAATAGAGTATAGAGATAGGAAGCTAGAGTCAATTGTACGATTGAAAATTACAGAACTAAAAAAAACCCAAATAAAGGTACTGTGCTAAATACAATAAATAAATCTAACATTCAGAGAAATTACTTATCATATAAAAGCCAAACATGGAATAGAGAATGATATAATGAACCAAGTAAAAAATGATTCTGGGAGCTTAGCAATGTAGAAGTGGCATATAACATTTTGATGGATAATCAGGCAGAAGCTTAACATGATTGCTGGCATTAACTTAATAGTAATACAAAGTTAATGAAACATTTAGCAGAAATTTAACATCCATTCATCATTATCTATTACCTTTAATCGAAGGCAGTTTTAAAGAGAACATTCTGTGGATTCATATGGGAAGTGTTTTCCAAGCGAGAGTTAAATCCCCAATATTTTAAGGGCCATCAAATAAATGCATTTCTTTTATTCAGACACATAAGGTTGAATTATGGAAAAATAAGAAAAGCTTTAGCCTTAGCGAAATAGCTTTTTATCAATCAAGCCAGAAGAAGCAGCCAATGTTTTTAGTCTTTATTTGCTTGACATGACACCAATCAGATTTGCATAAAAGAAAGACATCCATGTGTATAAGTAATCAGGATGCCTTTGAGTCAGGATGCTACTCTCCAAAAAATGGAATTTTATTTTATAGTAGAAATGGACAACAGGCAGTTAAATGGTCCAGACTCCTTCCTACTCGTGCCATTAGTTTTGTTTATTACCTGAGGCATAACAATTGTATTATCTGTTAAATGAAGTGAGTAGCGCTAGCCTCTGCCACACACAGAGAGAAAACAGTGATGACCACTCAATCCTGCAACATGCATCAGTGAAAAATTAGCTTTTCATCTTTATAAATCATGCAGTGTTTATGTGGTTTCCGTACTTTCCCATCTCCAGGTATACCTGTAGCCTTTCTCATAATAAGTATATCCATCTTCATAGCTATTTAGAAGAGGTGCACAGAAGATAATAAATAAACATTTGTGTCGGTATATATACCATGTACTGTGAAAGTCATCAGTCCCCCCCCCCCCCACTGGTGTGGCCTTTCTCTTGTTCGCTTGTTTGCTTTTTATGAAATTTATGCATTACCTTTATATCACCAAATGTATTAATAAAAGGACCTTAGCGGTGGCACAGATGCACATGTAACTTGCAAAGTGAGTGCATAATAGAAGCACAGCTGCTGCCCCTTCTCCGGCTGTGCTATTTTCATCTACTCAGGGGGTGCGCACCTGTGCATTGTTGGCTGAACTTCATTCCAGCATGTTACTTTTGCATTCAGTCCCAATATTAGAACTATGTAGTTCTGCGTTTTACCCAATAACGTAGAAAGGTCTCTGCCCTTGGAGTCATGGCTTTGGTTTGTTCCTTGTCCTTTCACTTACTGTGTAACCCAGCCTTTCTAGGATTCTTTTTTTTTTTTTTTTTTTATCACCTTTACTATGCGACCAAACATTTAAAAGGTTGTTATAGGGACTGAATAAACTAGATTATGTAAAGTCAGTCTTCAAAATGCAAATAGTTACCCTAATGTGTTGGTAACAAAAATACAAAAATGAAAAACTTCTGATTTGCTACCTTGTCCACAGCCCTTTGGTGTTTTATGTCAGATTAAGAAATGGGAGGTAAACTCCCTGCCAAGATGTAGCTTGTGATCTGGTTAATGAAACAATATTTACATTACAATAAGAGAAGTAATAAACATGCGACAACAGTATTTGAAAAAAAAATAATGCAAGAGTAGAAGGGAAGTCATCAGTGTTCATTATAAAAGTGATGATATGGGTAATAAATGCAGTGAGGATAGGAAAGGGAGAAAGGGACCTTGGGTGAGAGGTATCTGTTGTCCCTTCTAGAACTGAACGGGCAAATTGAGGCTTTGCATGCAAAGGAAGGCTTTAAGCAATAGGGTGGTGGCAGTTTAGAAAAGAGATGTTAATTGGACTTCTCAATCTTACCTAGATATGTCTAGGCTTAGAAGTGGTAATATATTTTTTTTTAAGAAAAAATATGTAGTTCTAAATTGGAAACCAATCTTCTTAATGATTTAAAAATCTCAGTCTGTGTTTTCAAAAGATTATTTGTTAACAGATGAGTTTAAATTACCAGAAAAATAATGAGGTAACATATTTCATGAAGATAAATTCTACTTTATATTCCTTTAATCTTGGAACTTAATCAAGGAAGCCAAGTGGAGAAAACTGAGTAAGAAAAAGAAAAGTGAAGAAACAAAATATCTTTCATTATATTTACTAAGGCTATTGTGTCGGACTTGTGGCATTTACAAGTAATTTAAAATGAAATTGTGATTGATGAGGATAAGCAAACTCGGAAGATGTCAGTAGAGAAGACATTGATATTAATTTTGGAATGTTGAAATTTATTCTCTGAAAGAGGTAGTTGTAAAAGGTAGTGACTATATCCCAAGGAGAATAAAATGTGGAAGGAAGATGGGAATGGACAAATTATAGAGGAACAATATTTACTAGATTTTTTTTTTAAACCTGAAATGCTTGAATCATTGCTTCAGTCAGCTTTTTGCTTTGCAATAGTCTCTAGTCTAGAAGTGTGTGTGTGTGTGTGTGTGTGTCAGTTCATTATAAATAGCCAATGTTTTTGGAAAACCAAGTTCTCTGCTATGTGGCCCACTTCCAGTTCCAGATGATTCAGCAATACCAGTGTTGATAGAACGGTGCCTCACGGGGTCTAGCATCATGCAAAGTGCAGAGGGGACAAGCACAATAAATACTGGTGGTGGTGACGTGAGACTGTGAGAGATTTCTCTTTCTCCTTCCTCTCCTGTTAGTCTTTGTCCTTCTCATTTCGAGCTTCCTCCCTTTTCCATGGAAGTTGAATACCCATGGTGATTTAATCATCTTCCTTCCTCACTCCTACAAACTATTATCCTTTACATTTTTATTTACAGTTTGATTTAGTAGTATATTTTAAAGATTTATTTGCACAGTGCATCAAATTTTAAATAAAACATGCAGTGAAATTCTAAGTTGTATCTCTAATATTCAAGTTATATCATTAATTCATTAGGTTTGTCACTGCCAGATGAATTATACAACTAACTTTTCAAGTCATACAGCTGATTTGAATCCATATTTTAATCTTTGAACATAAATATCTCCATTAATAATAGCAGTTTGTTTAGAAGAACTGAGTTTACATGTTAATCTGTAGTCTTCCTATTTCTTAGTATATTCTTTACTCCAGTGTCACATTCAAAAATGGCAGGAATGATATAGATTTATATTTTCAGAGGTTATTTTATCTCTGTCATTTGTTCATCTGTCCATCCCTCTATCCATCCATCTGTTCAACATTCATTGGGTGTCTACTATACAACATGCTGGACACTGGGCTCATGATTGTACGGAAAACCATCATAGTCCCTGTTGCTATGTAGGCTGGTAATATCAAAATACAAGTGGCAGTACTGTTGATAGACCTGGGCATCTATGGCCTCAACTTTACTCCCTGTGTTTTAAGGGCCACATTCAGGCCCTCCTTTGACTCTGCCCCTCCCAAAAGATTGAGGAGAATACAGGGCCAAGTATATGGAACAATATATTATTTATATATTCAGGTCATTTGAGCATGGAATACTGGAGTCCTGGATATCGAGGGCTCCAGTATTCCATGCTCAAATGACCTGAAACCCTGCTTTCAATGCCATCTTGGGGACTCTTCCCTGGATCATTGCTCCAAGGGTTTACCAAGCATGCAATGCTGTTCATACTTCTAGGCCTGCTGTGCTATATACTCTATCTTTATTAAAGCTTTCTATTAGTATATCCTACAGAATCTTGTGAATCCTTTCAATGATCTGACTTTGTGTAATTCCTGCATACATAAATGCTATAAAGTTATAATGAGTGAGTTGGGATAAAGAAGATAATGGGAAGAATAAAAACCATTTTGGTTTAGGGTTCATGTAAGACCTCTCGGAGGAGACTGATTTTAATCTGAGACTTGAAGGAGAGAATTGAGCTGTATTCATGTGGAGATCATGAAGAATGTTTGAGGAAAAGGGAAGAACAATAGAATATTTGGAAGCCATTTCCAATTTAGATTGTTTCTTTGGCTTAATGTGGGAACCAACAAGTTGAACTGATCTACAAGTTGACTTTTCAAAAGACAGGTTCTCCTATGGATTTCTGTAGTTTGAGCATTGGTATCCATAATCCAGAAAAGGGGGACACTTGGTTGCTATCTAGGTCATCTGAAGTGAGGATGATTTCCAGCATCATATGTCAATTTCTTGTAGAAGTAATCAAAGTAAATGGAACATGAAGCAAGAAACCGCTTAAGAATCGAAGACCTGTCTAAAAGAGAATACAGGAATATTTTTTACATGGGTTCATTTTTTAAAGGGTTATTTGAAATTCTTATATGAGACAGTGCCTATCTCTCATATTGAAGATAGTTTATTAGGTCACATCTTGTCCTTCCTTGAGAAGATTTTGTTAAAGTCTGATGTAAATAATTTCTAGTCTTATGAAATCTTTAGGTGTGATTTAATGATGTGACAGGACATTCTAGAAGTATACTAAATGTTATAGTCATGTGCGCTTTTTAGCATTCAAAGACTTTCTTAAGAGTGTTATAATAATAAAAAAGTTTTTAAATGGCTCCATTTAGATACATATCAGAACTTAGACTAGATTTTTTTTCCTTTTTGTCCTGATTAGAAATAGCTAAAGCAAAAATAAAAGCATTTAACTGCATGTAAAGATATATAGCAAGAGATAGGCTGTGTATAGAGTACACAAGATGTGCTAGTCAGAATTCTCCATAGAAATAGAACAAAATAGGAGAAATATGTGTCTAGAATGAGATCTCTTGTAAGAAATTGGCTCACACAATTATGGAGGCTACGAAATCCCATGATCTGTTGTCCACAAGCTGGGAAGTCAGAAGAGCCAATGGTACAGTTCCAGGGTCTGAGGGCCAGAGCGCTGATGTTGGAGATTCCAGTCTGAGTCTGAAGGCCCTAGACCCAGGAGTGCCTAGTGCAGAAGATTAATATCCCAGACCAGTCAGTCAGCCAGAGCATGATTTCAACATTCCTCCACCATTTTCTTCTGTTTAGGCCCTCAGCGTATTAGACAAAGCTGCCCTTTCCATAATGAAAGCAGTCCAGTGTAATCAACATGCCCCCAAGTAGCTGGCTGATTATTCTGGAGATTAGGAGCACATTAGGGACTCAGTGTTGTTTTCTGTTGTTAGCAGAGTGGGTACACAGCAATGACTATAGCTAGGTCAGCCTTGGTGAGTGGAAGTTCATGTTGCTGAGCCCATGATAACCTTCATCCTTGCTACCATGTCAACTTTGCTCATGACGCCATTGGTTGATGAGAGCGGTGGTTAGGGAAAGAGGCTGGCTGGTATCCATAGAACTGGTCACGCTATGCACTTGATTATTAAAATCCTCGTCTGCTGAGGTCACTCTTTGGTGAGCATTTACATGGGACACAGATATCTTCACTTTTTTCCCCATTCAGAGAGGTCTATTTACATACCTCTTCCCCAGATTTCTTTGTCACCAATTTTTCAATCATGTTTCCTACAAATCTCTGATGATCCAGCCAAACCATTGGCCACAGCCCATGAATTAGTATACAATCACATATCTGGCCACTTCTACTTTTAAGCAACCTGAACAACCAGGTACTGCTGGAAGTTCTGCACACAGGGAGGATTTCCCCTCACCACTCTTCCTCAAGGATGTCCCAGAGCAGAGCTGTAGTGCTGCCGCAATTCACTTTTGAAATCTGCCTGAATATCATGCAGAACCATCTGTAAACCAGGCCCAAGTTTTATCTTCCTCTGTCAACTGATCATGACCAAAGGTGGAGCTGGGAGAGAGAAGCAGTATAGCAGGAGTGCGGACCATGGCATTTGAGTCACTTCTTCATATAACTTACTTGTGCCTTCAGGGACTGCTTGGGTCCAATCATGTATGTATCACTTCTATTTGATGATGAATTGCTACTGTTTATGCCCAGATTTATGGCTTGGTGGCTCAGATAACTTCCATTTCATGATGGATAGCTCAAATCAAATGGTAACTTGGTGGTCCATGGTCAAACCTTCACTCTCCACTAAGGTCCAGTAACAGGTAAAGAGCCATTTCTCAAAACAAGAGTAGTTGTCTGCAGAGGATGGTAGGGTCCCCAATTTCTAAGGGCCTAAGTTATAATTTACTTATAGGAACCTGCCAAAGGCCCCAAACACACCACTATCTGCCACTGATATTTCAAGCATCATTGGATCTGTTGCATCATATGGTCCGAGTGACAGAGCACATTGTTCAGAAAACTGGACCTGTTACAGAGCCTTCTCCTTTTCTGAGTCCCTGTCAAAACTAGTAACTTTTTGGGTCACTTGGTAAATGGGCCAGAATAACATACCCAAATGAGGAATATATTGTGTATAAGATCCTAAGAGGCTCACTAGGCATGGGAAGGGAAAGATGATAAAGATCCCTTTGAATTAAATTATGACATAAGGCTGGAGAATTGATATACCCCTGAGGTAGGACGGTGAAGGTGTGGTGCTGACCTGACTAGTTCAATATAAACTGATTCGGGTTGACCTCACTGACAAGGATGGAGGAAAAGTAATTTGCCAATCAGTTGCTGCATACCAAGTGTCGTGTTAGTTTGCTCAAGCAATGAAACCATATCTGATATAGCTGCTGCAATTGGAATTACCATCCAGGTTATCCCATTGTCACTCTCTAAGATTTATTTGTCTTCAACACAGGAGAAATAAGCAAGTTGAATGGAGCTGTGGTGGGAATCACCACCCCTGCATCCTTCAGGTCTTCGATGATGACACTAATCTCTATAATCCCTTCAGAAATGTGGTATTGCTTTTGATTTACTGGTTTCCTAGGTAGAAGCAGTTCTAGTGGCTTCTGTGTGGCCTTTCTCACCCTAATAGCCCTCACTGCACAGGTCAGGGAACCAATGTGAGGATTCTGACAGCTGTTGAGTATATCTATTCCAATTACACATTCCAGAAGTAGGGAAATCACCACAGGATGGGCTCAGGGACCCACTGGGTCCACTGTGGGATGGACTTGAGCTAAAACTGCCTTGACCATTTGACTTCCATTAGCCCCTCCTTGGGCTGATGGGACACAGTGATGTTTGGGGTCTCTTGGAATCAGTGTCAGTTCAAAGCCACTTTCCAGTAACCCCTAAAATATCTGATTATTTCCTTTTTCTGCATGCACAGTTACCCTGGCAAAAGGCTGTCAGTGCCCTTGTGGAAGGCCGAGAGAAAGATTAACAGTGTAAAATTTGGGGAGTATATGAAGGTCCTTCCTTAAGGGGACTCATCCTCCCCTACATTTGAGGAGTTCTAGTCTGGGTCTGTACGCTGGCTCAGTTCTGGGAATTGAATGAGGGACTGTGATTCTGCTTTTATGATGCAGGTTAGACTTTTGTTCACTTAACCTAAATCTTTGCTGCCCATACAGATCAAGTTAAGAATTTAGCAGGCTTCCTATTTATTTTACTTCTAGGAATACCATGATCAACTAGTATACACCAAAGGCCTATCTGGGTCAGCTTATTCTGATTGGTGCTTTGACTCTGCTATCCTTTATGGTAATTGCACCCACCTTGCCTTTGGCAGTTGAATGATTCTACATGGCCCCTTCCACTCCAGAATCCAATTACTCCCATTGCATGTGAGTTTCCCAAATCAGCGGCTGCGGTTCCCACTTTGAGGTTTGGACTACAGAGAGGAGCATTCTTGGAGCTCCTCAGGGCTTCTGGGCCTCCCATCATAAATTTATTTCTCACAAAACAGGTGAAAGGTACATTTTCTGGACCCTCGCAGTGCAGGTGAGGAGATCTTTACTTATTTGTCGTTTTTAATTTATTTATCTTTATTTATGGCCACTTTCAAGGAAGCTCTAGGCCCTGGGAAATGCACTTACGAATTTCTTAAACCATGCGCTATGAAAGTATGCAAAATTCGCTTATAAGGCAAGCAAGGGTTCTAGTGACAATTATATGAGGGATTTTACTACCCTTGGTTGGCCTTTTAAAACCTCTTCACTTTATTCAGTGACTTTGTGAGGCCTACTGGGCAAGTTTGGCTGGTTTGCTTTATTTTTCCTTTAGTTATTTTATTCCCGTTCTCTGATTCTGAACCCGCCGAGAAGAATCCCATGCTCATGGAGTTTTGAAACTCCAGGAACTTTGTTTCTGAGGGTGTGGAAGCTTTTTTAGAGGATCTATATGTTTTCTCCAATTCCTAGTTAAGGGGTTCAGCCTACTCTGTTTACACCTAGTGTCTCATTAGAGAGGATCTGTCACATTTACAACACAAGGACGTTAATCATCTTCCCCTCTCTCTCTTAAGCTTTCTCTTTAGGCTTCAGAAACTGAAGAAGGGGAATATATTCTATTGACTAGCTTTCCAGTTATTTTTTTGGAGGAAGGTTCTCATATACAGGTTACATAATATGACTACATTGCATGCTAATTTTTCTTTTTATTTCTTCCACTATTAGCTCTCCTAGACATATAAAAGGACTATTAATTACATTTTACCTAAAATCAGAAATAAATTAGTTATGCTGATTTGATTTCCTTGTATTTTGACTGGTGGTGATTTCTGAGCACAATAATCGGAAGATTCATTCATAGGATGACCAAAGGTAATTTGCATTTGTTGCTGCCTTGAATTTTCAATATCTGTTGTTCCGTAAAAACCACTAATACTTTTTTTTATAATTTCATGTTTTCCTCTTTTCGATCACAAAACATTGAAATGAAAGGTTCTCAGCCGATTTATTTATTCATTTATTTATTTTCAGCTGATTTCTTAAGTAACCAGTACCTATTCCAGTTAAGGGATGTGACAAAAAGGATATTGTTCAATTTGTCCTCAGATGAGCCACACAAATATCAATGATGGGATAGTTTCCTTTTCTTACTTGGAATAATTCTGAATTCTCAGAGATCTATTCTTGCATCTTAAAAAGCAACATTTTCCCCCAACTTTTGAATTTGAAAATGGGGAGAAAAGAAGAGAAGGGTAGGTAGAGAAATGAAAAAGAAAGGAAAGTGGTCTGGAACATCAAGGAGAGGTCAGTTCCTGTAACTGTAAGGAATGAAATGGATGCTGGAGAAACTTTAACTGAGCTACATTATTGAGTGGCTTCTGCACAAGCTGTTCTGAAGGATAATGCTGTTGAAGCATTGTATATCAGGTAGAGAAGAGCATGGACTCTGAAGCCAGGTTGTTAGGCTGTAAGTCCCTGGGCTATGAAGTATCAACTGTGCAATCTTTGTGTGTATCAGTTTCCTCAACTAGAAAATGAAGATGCTGTTAGGACTTGACTCCTAGAACTGCTGTAAGAAGCAAATGGACTGATACATGTGAAGTGAATAGAAGAGTACCTGGCATCTGGTAAATACTATTTTGGCTACTAACACAGGAGGTTTGGTGGAAGTCTTGAGTTAGTACCCTTACTGAAAATGAGTCATAGCTCCCTGCTCCGTTTCTCTCCTGCATATTTTAGGGCTATCTCTGATGCTCACTAAAATATGTATTCTAATTTGCATCATAATTCTTAGAGGCATACTGTATGATTTGAGTGGAAAGAGGGGAACTCAATTCATCTCTGGCATCTGTTTCTATTCTTGTTCATTTCTAAATATGATGAAACAGATTCTTTGGATAATCTGCTTCCATTGCTATATGTTGGGATTCATTCACTTTGTTTCCTTTGTACCAGGTCAAGTTTTCAGATTTTCAGGGGGGGTTTATTTGGTTTGTATTAAGGAAACCACATTGTAAAGGCTGGTCATCTTTGGATTCCTATTATTGTATTACTTTGTTTTTACGAATCACTTACTGGTAACTAATCTAAATGACCTCTTATTTAGGACAAAATGAATTTTCATATTAGGAGAGAAAAAACATATTTAGAATTGATCACTTTTTGAAATAAATATTAGCTCATGATACAATATATTTATATATGATATATCTAAGATTTAAGACAACTTTTGGTAATTTTAGGTGTTTTCAACATAGTTCATTTCATCATGCTAATGGAAGTAGAAGTTTCTAATTATTTGGGGGTATTAAAGTAGTGCTTTTTGCACTCATCTTTAAAAATACAATATTCTTTAAGAGAAACAACAAACATATTTGTGCTTTTGCAATCATCTCTGGATATCTTGAGGTTTGAATTATAGGACAGTAATTCTTGCCCTGTGCATCTAATGACACTCAGCTTGAGGCCTCCTTCCTAACAGTGCATAAAGTATTTGGCCCATAACTTATATTCTGCTGAGTCTTACTGCTTTGTTTATCAATATTTTTTGAACCTGCCTTCAGTCACCAGAAACATTATAGACTCCAAGGAAACTTTCTTCGCTGACAATATTCCTATTTGAAATCTGCTTTTGCATGTTTAAATACTGTCCACAAGGAATTGTAGATAGTGTAGACAGTGAAAGAACAAATGCCTTTAACAAACAGAATATTTTGTCACAAATAGCTATCTTCCTATCTCATAGAGCAGTGGTAGGAGTCGTTAATGAGAAGTGAATTTAGTGAAAAAGGGAAGATGAAAGTAGCCGTTCTAATCAAATTCTGTCGTAATTTCTCAGGTGTCTAGAATTTATGACACACCATTCAGCAAATCTCCAATGATACATTTCCATAACAGGAGTTGTAAATCCACTGGCAGTTTCATTAATCAGACAAAGAACTGTGCAGTTATTGAAATAACTCCTCAAATAATTGCCGACTTGCCGGGCCGTGATATCACTCCTAAGAGAAGTGCTTCAACAATTGATGATACAGCCCTGGTAAAATTAGCATTTCTGGCATTGAAAAGTCATTGCTGGGCATGCCATGTTTCTGAGGAAGCACTTCCTGGAATTGTGGCTCCTCAGAAACAGGACTGAAAAAGCGGCAGTGATCATTAGTTTGCTTGTTTTACATGTGAGGAGAAATGTGCAGGTATTGTATTCATCCCTCTTTAGACTGTGGTTTCTGTTTTAACCATGAAACTATTTTAAAATTAAAATGCTGTCAATTTGATTGCTTTCATATTTCTTGAGTGCCTTTTGAGACTGTGGACTCAAGTCTGCTAGGGATTTGGGAGAAGTGTGAAGTGATACCTCCTCCCAGGTAGTTCATGCCCTACCCTTTAGGGGATGATGTGATACAGTGGAGTAAATACCATTATGAAGGCTGCTAAAAGTGCTAGGAGATTATAGCGGAAGGAAGGATAAGCCAAGACTGATCATCACAATAGTGGAGAGTCAGAAAAGTCTTCCAAAAGCAGTGAACTCTTACATTAAATCTTAAAAGAGAGATGAGAAGGAATTTAAAATATAGAGAAAAAAATTAGTCAAGTGGGAGGAGGTTTGGAATGGGAGTTAGATATGTATTCTACCTCAACTTCTCTGCTACTTTGAATAAACCAGTTTATCTCTCTGAATCTTGATTTTCTCTCTTAAAATAGAAAGGTATTATTCTCATTTTTTAATGGCAAATTCCCAGATTAAAATAAAAAGTTGAAACAGAAAGATTTTGTGTGAGAGGAAAAGTTAGGGACAACAACCCAAAATACGATTATCATGAATGTTATTAATCGTCTATCTTGGCAAACTACAAAGACAGAATTTTGACATGCTTCTAATAGTTAAACAAAATCATGTGTCATAGTCATATTTATGTAAGCTAAAATACTTTCCTATAGTTATTTGTGTGAATATGTTCCTTTTAAATACTTCATATATACTCTTAGCTCATGACTTAGATTTGCAAAGAACCACAGCTCTACCCAATGAACTGAAGACAGAATAGTAAAATAAAATAGGTAAATGCCAAAATATAATACATAGCACTGTCATCACTTTTCAATGTATACCTTAAGATCAGCATTATTTTTTAATACTTTGAATCTGATAATGGAAATACAAGTTTAAAAAAAAGTATTTTATACTGCAACGTATTCATGAAATTGGTGATTCGGGATGTTGGGCATTTTGAATGATGTGAAGGTCAACAGTGTATGTCTCCTTGGGTTACAGAAATTAATGTAGTTTTTGATTATCCCTTAGTTCCCATGTATCAAATTACTTTTCATAAAATATTCAAACAAGGTTGCCTGAGTAACAGAAGATGGGCCGGAAGAACAAGAGGCCACAACCCTAAGATCCCTATAAAAGAGGTGCATCTTGCTTGGGTTGTGGTCAATAATTTGGACTCTGTACATTCCCTCAACCACCCCTCAACAGATTGACTAAGAAGAGGAACCCCCAAAATAGGAAAGACTCAGAGACTGTGACTTCTGCCACAGAACAAATGGATATCGATATAAGCAAGATGCCAGAAATAGACCTCAGGGTAACAGTCATGAAGATGATAGCTAGGATGGAGAAAAAGATTAATGGCAACATAGTCTCTAAGGGCAGAAATGAGAACTGATCTGGCAGAACTTAAAAATGCTAACAATGAGATCCAATCTAATCTAGATACTCTAATAGCTAGGGTAAACGAGGCAGAAGAATGAATTAGTGATCTAGAAGGCAAACTGATAGAAAAGAAGGAAAAAGAGGAGGCCTGGGAGAAACAGCTTAAAATCCATGAAAACAGAATTAGAGAAATAAGTGACACCATGAAACGTTCCAATGTCAGAATTATTGGGGTCCCTGCTGGGGTGGAGAGAGAGAGGACTAGAAGATATATTTGAGCAAATCATAGCTGAGAACTTCCCTAATCTGGGGAATGAAACAAGCATTTGTGTCCTAGAGGCAGAGAGGACCCCTCCCAAGATCAAGGAGAATAGACCAATGCCCCCGCATATAATAGAAAAACTCGCAAATCTTAGAACCAAGGAAACCATCGTAAGGGCAGTTAGGGGGAAGAGATTCCTTACATACAGAGGAAGGAACATCAGAATAACGTCAGACCTATCCACAGAGACCTGGCAAGCCAGAAAGGGCTGGCAAGACATATTCAGGGTATTAAATGAGAAGAACGTGCAGCCAAGAATACTTTATCTGGGAAGGCTGTCATTTAGAATGGATGGAGAGATACAGAGCTTCTAGGATTGGCAGAAACTGAAAGAATATGTGACCACTAAGCCAGCCCTGCAAGAAATATTAAGGGGGGTTCTAAACAAAGAAAAAAGACCCCAAGAGTGATATAGAACAGAAATTTACAGACAATCTATAGAAACACGGACTTCACAGGCAACATGATGACAATAAAATCATATCTTTCAAAAATCACTCTCAACGTGAATGGCCTAAATGCTCCCATAAAACAGCAGAGGATTGCAGATTGGACAAAAAGACAGGACCCATCCATATACTGTCTACAAGAGACTCATTTTGAACCTAAAGATACATCCAGACTAAAAGTGAAGGGATGGAGAACCACCTTTCATGCCATTGGACCTTAAAAGAAAGCTGGGGTAGCAATTCTCATATCAGACAAATTAGATTTTAAGTTAAAAACTGTAGTTAGAGATACAGAAGGACACTATGTCATTCTTAAAGGGTCTAGCCAACAAGAAGATCTAACAATTGTAAATATCTATGCCCCCAACATGGGAGCAGCCAACTACACAAGCCAACTGTTAACCAAAATAAAGAGACATACTGATAATAATACATTAATAGTGGGAGACCTCAACACTCCACTCTCAGTAATAGATCAACGAAGAAACAAGAGCTTTGAATGACACACTGGACCAGATGGACCTCATAGATAGAGACAGAACATTCCACCCTAAAACAACAGAATGCTCATTCTTCTCGAGCACACATGGAACTTTCTTCAGAATAGACCACATACTGGGTTGCAAATCAGGTGTCAACCAATACCAAAAGACTGTGATTATTCCATGCATATTCTCAGACCATAATGCTTTAAAACTGGAACTCAATCACAAGAAAAAATTTGGAAGAAATTCAAACACTTGGAAGCTAAAGACCACTCTGCTTAAGAATGTTTGGGTCAACCAGGAAATCAAAGAACTTAAACAATTCATGGAAACCAATGAGAATGAAAACACATCAGTCCAAAAACCTATGGGATACTGTAACGGCGGTCCTAAGGGGGAAGTACGTAGCCATCCAAACCTTACTCAAAAAAATAGAAAAATCCCGAATTCACCAATTAACTTTACACCTTAAAGAACTGGAGAAAAAAAAAAGAACGATGCCTAAGCCACACATTAGAAGAGAAATAATTAAGATTAGAGCAGAGATCAATGAATTAGAAGCCAGAAATTCAGTAGAGCACAGCACTGAAACTAGAAGCTGGTTCTTTGAAAGAATTCATAAGATCGATAAACCACTGGCCAGACTTATCCAGAAGAAAAGAGAAAGGACCCAAATTAATAAAATTATGAATGAAAGGGGAGAGATCACAACTAACACTAAGGAAATAGAAACAATTATTGGAAATTATTATCAACAACTATATGCCAATAAATTAAGCAACCTGGAAGAAATGGATGCCTTCCTGGAAACCTATAAACTACCAACACTGAAACAGGAAGAAATAAACAACCTGAATAGGCCAATAACCAGTAACGAGATTGAAGAAGTGGTCAAAAACCTCCCAAAAAACAAGAGTCCAGGGCCTGATGGATTCCCTGAGGAATTCTACCAAACATTTAAAGAAGAAATAATACCCATTCTCCTGAGGCTGTTTCAAAAAAAAGAAACAGAAGGAATGCTTCCAGACTCATTCTATAAGGCCAATATTCTATGAGGCCAAGCCAGGCAAAGACCCCATCAAAAAGGAGAATTTCAGACCAATATCCCTGATGAATATGGATGCCAAAATTCTCAACAAAATCCTAGCTAATATGATCCAACAGTCCATTAAAAAGATCATCCACCATGACCAAGTGGGATTTATCCCTGTGATGCAAGGTGGTTCAACATTCGCAAATCAATCAATTTGATAGAACACATTAATAAGAGGAGAGAGAAGAACCATATGGTTCTCTCAATTGATGCAGAAAAAGCATTTGACAAAATACAGCATCCTTTCCTGATTAAAACTCTTCAGAGTATAGGGATAGAGGGAATATTCCTCAAGTTCATAAAATCCATCTATGAAAAACCCACAGCGAATATTATCCTCAATGGGGAAAAGCTAAGAGCCTTTCCCTTAAGATCAGGAACACAACAAAGATGTCCACTCTCACCACTATTGTTCAACATAGTATTAGAAGTCCTAGCAATAGCAATCAGACAACAAAAAAAATAAAAGTATTCAAATTGACAAAGAAGAAGTCAAACTCTCTCTCTTCGTAGATGACATGATACTTTATGTGGGAAACCCAAAAGACTCTACCCCCAAATTGCTAGAACTCATACAGCAATTCAGTAATGTGGCAGGATACAAAATGAATGCACAGAAATCAGTTGCTTTCTTATACACTAACAATGTAACTGTAGAAAGAGAAATTAGAGAATCGATTCCATTTACAATAGCACCAGAAACCATAAGATACCTCGGAATAAACCTAAACAAAGAAGTAAAGGATCTATACTCTAGGAACTACAGAACACTCATGAAAGAAATTGAAGAAGACACAAAAAGATGGAAAAAGATTCCATGCTCATGGATTGGAAGAATAAACATTGTTAAAATGTCTATGCTGCCCAGAGCAATCTATACTTTCAATGCCATCCTGATCAAAATACCAACAGCATTTTTCAAAGTGCTAGAACAAACAATCATAAAATTTGTATGGAATCAGAAAAGACCCCGAATCGCCAAGGAAATGTTGAAAAAGAAAACAAAGCTAAGGGCATCATGTTGCCTGATTTCAAGCCGTATTTCAAAGCTGTGATCACCAAGACAGCATGGTACAGGCACAAAAACAGACACATAGACCAATGGAACAGAATAGAGAGCCCAGATATGGACCCTCAACTCTATGGTCAAATAATCTTCGACAAAGCAGGAAAAAAATATGCAATGGAAAAAAAAGACAGTCTCTTCAATAAATGGTGCTGGGAAAATTGGACAGCTATATACAGAAGAAAGAAACTCGACCATTCTCTAACACCATACACAAAGATAAACTCAAAAGGATGAAAGACCTAAATGTGAGACAGGAATCCATCAAAATCCTAGAGGAGAACATAGGCAGTAACCTCTTCGACATCGGCCACAACAGCTTCTTTCAAGATATGTCTCCAAAGGCAAGGGAAACAAAAGCGAAAATAAACTTTTCGGACTTCATCAAGATACAAAGCTTCTACACAGGAAAGGAAACAGTCAACAAAACAAAGAAGCAACCCATGGAATGGGAGAAGATATTTGCAAATGACACTAGAGATAAAGGGCTGATATCCAAGATCTATAAAGAACTTCTCAAACTCAACACCAAAAAACAAATAATCAAGTCAAAAAATGGGCAGAAGACATGAACAGACACTTCTCCAAAGAAGACATACAAATGGCTAACAGACACATAAAAAAATGTTCGTCATGAGCCATCAAGGAAATTCAAATCAAAACCACATTGAGATACCACCTTACACCAGTTAGGATGGAAAAAATTGACAAGGTAAGAAACAACAAATGTTGGAGCGGTTGGAGAGAAAGGGGAACCCTCTTACACTGTTGGTGGGAATGCAAGTTGGTACAGCCATTTTGGAAAACAGTGGAGGTTCCTCAAAAAATTAAAAATAGAGCTACCCTAGGACCCAGCAATTGCACTCCTGGGTATTTACCCCAAAGACACAGATGTAGTGACAAGAAGGGTCATATGCACTCCAAAGTTCATAGCAGCAATGTCCGCAGTAGCCAAACTGTGGAAAGAGCCGAGATGCCCTTCAACAGATGAATGGATAAAGAAGATGTGGTCCATATATACAATCAAATATTACTCAGCCATCAGAAAGGATGAATACCGAACTTTTACATCAACATGGATGGGACTGGAGGAGATTATGCTAAGTGAAATAAGTCAAGCAGAGAAAGTCAATTATCATATGGTTTCACTTATTTGTGGAACATAAGGAATAGCATGGTGGACATTAGAAGAAGGAAGGGAAAAATGAAGGGGGTATATCGGAGGGAGAGATGAACCATGAGAAACTATGGACTCCAAGAAACAAACTGAGGGTTCTAGAGGGGAGGGGGGAGGGGGGATGGGTTAGCCTGGTGATGGTTATTAAGGAGGGCACGTACTGCATGGAGCACTGGGTGTTATACGAAAACAATGAATATTGGAACACTACATCAAAAACAAATGTACTGTATGGTGACTAACATAACATAATAATAATAAAAAAAGAAGAATGTGTTTCTTAGAATTATCTTTAGAGTTTATTGAGAGCGGGATTGTGAGAACTAGGGTTTCTTACTGTGTCTGTCAAACTCACTTAAAAGTGACTGCTCTCCACATTTGAAATCTATACTTTTTTTTTTAACATTAACTAGTTTTGTGATATATTTTAAGCAACAAATATTGTGAATTTTCAATTTTTTTTCTTCTCTAAAAGTGCACATTCAACCTTCATCAAATTTCCTTTGCTTCAGAAAGGCTGAAAATGGGCCAAATATGAGGAAAAAAATACAATATGCTATCATCATCAAAACGTAATATCTATATTGAAACCTAACCCACAATGGAAATATAAAAAAAAAAAAAAAAAAGAAAAAAGAAAAAAAAAGGATAAAAAAGGAAAAGTTGGTCATCTACCAGTTATTTTAAGCAATTTTTGGGCAGGTGAAAACAATATCTATTGTTTGATTTTTTTTTTTTTTTTTTTCAGGAAAGTATTCCCCTTATCACTTTGGAAAGAAGAATCATTTTGCTTATTCCTTGCCTAAATTGAAATCATATGACCTATGGATGCATGGATATACATTTTATTTCTTCTTGTTAAATGCTGATCTCCCAGAAAGTGCAAAAGAGTCTAATTACAATATTGGGAAAGGGAAAAGCCTGCTGTGGATAGTGTGAAACCTACTTTATTTTGTGGAATTACTGAAGCGGCCACACCATACCAAATATTTTGTCCCATTTAGTTTAAGTGAAAAGAGCAAGACAAATGCACCCAATCTTCTTCATTGCAAATGTAGGCCAGGCAAGCTCTTCATTGCTTCATCCAAGCTTTTCATGGAGGTTCCTATCATTTAACGGTATTCCTAGACTTTGGGCTTTAAACACATAAAGCTTTCTACAGCAAAACTGACATTTTGGATGACTTCACTGATTAATCATTCCAACTGAGCTCATCTCAAGGGCTCATGTCTTTAAACGATTATAATCTTGTAATTCTTTCCAAAAGGACAGTAATCCTCCTTAGGACATGATTATTAACATGCCCTTTTTAATAGCCCATGGCAAAAAATATGATGTAACCCTGACATTATTTTGGATTTCTTGGTGACTAAAATGAAAATGAAAATTTTTGATGTTTTATGTTAATATCCTATGTATCCTCACTAAATTTGGTATGGTTCGGTGTAGTACCAAAAGTACATATTCCATTTCAAAGTAAAAGAGAGAAAAGGATCTTATTCAGTGCCTTTTGTTATGCCATTGGATGTAAAGAGTTAACAGTGTTACCCTCTTTTGTCTTGTGTGCAAAAGATAGTGGATGCTTGGATAAAGAAGATGTGGTATATATATATACAATTGAATATTATGCAGCCATCAAAAATAAAATCTTGCCATTTGCAACGATGTGGATGGAACTAGAGGGTATGATGCTAAGCGAAATAAGTCAATCAGAGAAAAACAAGTATCATATGATCTCACTGATATGAGTAATTTGAGAAACAAGACAGAAGACCATAGGGGAAGGGAGGGAAAATGAAACAAGAGGAAACCAGAGAGAGAGACAAACCATAAGAGACTCAATCTCAGGAAACAAACTGAAGGTTGCTGGAGTGGTGGGGGGTGGGACGGATGGGGTGGCTGAAGGATGGACATTGGGGAGGGTATGTACTATGGTGAGCCCTGTGAATTGTGTAAGACTGTTGAATCACAGACCTGTACCCCTGAAACAAATAATACATTATATGTTAATATAAAATAATTAAAAAAAAGATAGCAGATGCTTTGGGTATTTGGAGCACACCTGGTTTTCATGCAAATAAAATGTGTAATTTGGACTATCAAATGAATAATTAATGTCAAATTAATTCAAGACACTTTCTAAAAAAAAAATCACATGTGAAATTCCTTGCTTTCTCTAGGAAATGCTGAAACAGGCATTCTTATTCTGAGTCTCCCTGCCCCCCACCCCAGGAAGTTCTTTATCTCAGAGATAAAGAAAGAGCTTATGCTGATTTCTCCTAGGAAAACAAAACAAAGTAAAACATCATATTTGCTATTTGTTTTTTAGAATTCATCCGCTAGTGTAAAATGCAGGTTTTGTGATATACTGTAACTTTAGCTGACATAGTGCTTTCCAGAAGAGGGCTATTCCCTGTGATAGAATCACAAGGATTTAAAGAAATATCCATGTCAGAGTATTTGCCCATAGCTGAAATATTAACAACAATCTCTTAAGATAAGCAAAAGGAGTTATCTTGTCATACCCTGGGCTATATAAAATCTCAAATCTTGAAGCAATGTCTAGGTTTAATCCCTGGCTTTCAGGGAATGGGTTGGGCTGTTGTTTGACCAGTTTTGCTGTTGAGTAATTCTGCTTTGCTTGTGTCTGTAGACACATGTCCTATTTTTCAGATAAACCATGTTTATCTTAAATGTTCCTCCTCCCCTGGATGTTCTCTCTCTCCCTAAGAAGACATGAGGATAGTCAAGATTTCTTTCAAAGTATTTAAGGAGAATGTGAACAAATAAGAGCTTAGAATGGAATTCTATGGATTTAAATGCCAGCATTTTAAAATAAATATTAAAACCAATTAAAAGATAAAATGGGAATGGGAAAACTTACGTGAACTTAAAAGTTACAAACAGGTGTTGTGAGGATAAATATCTTAACTCCTAGGAAGTGATATAAATTGTACATGTTTAGTCATACCAAAATAACAATTTTGGGAATAATATACATATATACATACATATATATATATATATATATATATATATATATATATATATAGTGTGTATATAAATATATACCAAACCCAAATATTGGTAGGTCAATCACATTGCACTTTTTTTTTAAGATTTTATTTATTTACTTGACAAAGAGAGAGAGAGGGAGAGCACAAGTAGGCAGAGAAGCAAGCAGAGGGTGAGGGAGAAGCAGCCTTCCTGCCGAGCGGGGAGCCTGATGCGGGGCTCGATTCCAGGACCCTGGGATCATGACCTGAGCCAAAGGCAGACGCTTAATAACTGAGCCACCCAGGCGCCCCTATCACATTGCACTTTTGAGTGAGTATCTTTTTTAAAACCATTGAAGCAATAAAAAAAAAAAAAATGTTCTTGATGTCTTTCATGCCTGATTCGCTCAGATATGTAATAAATCACTAGGGGATCTACGTTCCAACCTACCCCCAAAGCTAATGATCTTTTCCTTTCCACTTGGGAACTATGCCATCAAATAACCACAGGGTGAGGTAATCTCCATTGATAGCTCTCTAAGGGGTACTATAGTGCATAGTATATATATTCTATATTTATATCTATAGCTTTAATTCCAGTTGTCATAGACTGTCTTTTGAGTGACCTAGGAAAGACACTTAGAAGATTTCATTTCTTTTTCAAAGACAGCAGTTTTGGTGGGCTCTTTGCACTTTTATCCTCCCCATGTTTTCCAGTAATGCTGGTCCTACTGCCCCTACCACCCCCACCACCATCACCCCATATAAACCTTTTTTAAAATCTTTCAATGTTAAATACCTAGTCATTGCAGGAAAAGTCTACCCTATTTCCAGAGAAGGGGTTTCACTTTAAATATTTCACCCTATTTCTCCATGCACTCTGAAATCCAGCTCCTGGCCAGGCTTTAGGCAGACGAATACCAGTGCTGCTCTGGGTCCTGCCCCGTAGATTCTGAGAGAAGACCAGCCTCTCTCCATGCAGCCAGTGAAGAAGAGACCTTCAAATCCAGGTCAGTCCCCATCAGTGGACACTACAGGATTGCTGGTGCCTACTGTTAGGTTCTCCTCTTAGATAAGCATATCTTCAAAAGCTATTTTTATTTTCCTTAAACACCACACTAATCTCAAATCTTAAAAAAGATATTTCTCCTATACTAAGGATTTGGCCTTGTCCTTTAAGTAAGTTAGATAGGTATTTGAGCAGCAGCTTTCAGTAACTACCTTGGCAAAACCCACTCCAAATGGTAATGTTTTCCTTTGGGGATCTCAAAAAGAGTAGTTTGGTATTGTTTAAATTCCTTTTGTGACTCCTAATCATTCTCTGATATAAAGAGGGAGAATTATTCAAAGTTAGCACAATATTAAGTAAACAAAATATTCAAACATGTTGTTACTAAATGCAAGAATAAAGACAAACCGTTCTGAATGTGTGGCAATATGTTATGGATAATCCTTCTTTGAATAGTTTCTGATCACATTTTGGATTACATACCCAGCTATTCTTTATCTTCTCATAAATTTTGTCTGAATTGAAATAACTACGTCCACTTGTAATCCCAGCTCACGGGGAACATCATTGAAAGTAACTAAACACTTCAAACTTCTACATACTTTCTTGTCATTCTTGTTAAACAAGGTCAACCAAATAGTTTAAATTTTAGCAAATGGATTTGTATATTGCCTTCATCTTTGCATTGTCCTTTTTTTCTCTTAAAACTGTTAATTATATTTATATATATATATAAACATGCAAAAATAAACAGAAATATATCATAAACCTATTTAACCAACAAGCAGAGTTTATTAATTGCAATATTTTATGGTATTTGTGTGAGATTTTCTTAGGAAATAAAATATGAGGCCTACTCTATTCAATTCGTCACTTTTATTGGAGGCAACTATTATCTAGAAGCATACACACAAATACACACACACACACATATATGTGTATATACATATAATCTTGTCAAATTAAAAAGAATATTTTTATAGCATACAAATGTCTCAAAAATACTACAGATTATTTTTTGTGGGTTTCTAAAATGTACATAAGTTATTCATATTGTTTGTATCATATTGCCCCTTGTTTTTTTCCCTTAGTATTTATCACTTCAATATTTATACTGAATATATATTCCATATATATATAAATATATATTCCAAGAACTAATTAATCAATTTTAAAGGCTATATATTATATATACATTACTATACAATATATAATATTATATATTACTGTATATTACCACATGTGCAGTGACAGGACTAATGACCCCAGAGACTCAAGTTACCTAACAAACAGGTTAATGGAAGGGATGAAGATGAAACCCAACTCTAGTTTCCATGGGTCCCAGCGTCCTCAACATTTCTTAGTGCTGGTTTGGTTTCCTTATATTCTAGAGGCATCTTTTAAAACTGGATTCTCGTGTTATTATGCAATCAAAGAATCTATTTTATATTTATTTATTCTGTTACATTTACTGTGATTACTGTTATCTTTGATTTTTTTCTAACATGTTAGTATTTTCTGCTTACGTTTTTTTTCTTAGCTTCATTTTTCTCCATTACTGTTTTTCTTGAATCAGTTAAGTTTTATTCAGTTTATTTTGTTTCCTTTATTGGTTTAGTTGTAATTCTGTTATATTGTTTAAGAGTTAGCATTGCATTATCTCATGCATACTTCAATTAAAATGCCTCTAGCTTGTTATTAATACGGCATGCATTGCACATGAGAACAATACATACAGACTTTAGAATGATTTACTACTGTCTATTCTCTCATTTCACTTTTGATTTCTCCTTGTGTTTGGTGTTCTGCAGTTTGATTATCCTATGAGTGGATGGGTGCTCATTCCTTTCTAGTTACCCTGTTTAGGAATCACTCTGAAATTTGGTGTGATATGCAGGGTTTTTTGTCTGAATTCCATAAGAAATCATAATCATTGTCTCTTTGAATATTTTTTTTTCCTCATTCTCTCCATGCTCTCTTCACAAATAGGTTACATTTTTATATTTTTTTTAACTTATCATCTTTTTACATCTCTAAATTGAACTTAAAGTTGTTTTTCTAGGTCAGTACTCTCATTCATCAATTATGTCTTCAGCAAGCTCTAATCTGTGGCTTAAGATTTTCACTGTTTTTTTTTTTTTTTTCTCTTAGCAATTTTATTAGTTGTATTTTCTAAAACATTCTTCCTTTATTGTATATATTATTATTGCTTTCATCATAGTAAATATTTAACCAGTGCCAAATGCTTTTTTGCATCTATTGAGATTATCATATGGATTTTCTTTGCTAGTTTGTTGATGTGGTAAATTATATAGTTTGATTTTCAAATGTTAAACCATGCTCTATGGGAAAACTTCTCCACTTTGTTATGATGTATTATACTTTTAACATATTTTAAATTTAGTTTGTAATATTCAAGAGTTTTGTGTCTGTGAGATATAATGTCTATGAGACATTATGTTCTGTGTGTTTCTTTTACTGCGATGATTTTCTGGTTCTGGTGTCAAGGTAACCCCAGCATCATAAAATGAGTTAAGAATGTGGAAGGGCTTATGCAGAATTGGCATTATTTTCTTCTTATCCTTTTAGTCAAGTTTGCTACTGAACCTATCTGAGTTTGAAGTTTGTTTCATGGGAAGCTTTCAACTATGAATATGATTTTTAGGTACATCTGAAGTTACAGATATTATAATTTTTTTCATGATTAAGCTTCAGCATATCATGCCTTAAAAGAATATTCCGTGTCACCTAATTTGTAAAAATAACTGGCATTAAAAGTCTTACAGCACTATTCTTTCTATCTCTATTGGTTCATTAATGACATTTTCCTGATAATAGTAATTCAGATCTCCTATTGATTGATTGTTTGATCAAATGTTTGTGAGAAAAGTCCAAAAGTTGACCAGCTCTGTTTAAAATAAACAAACAAACAAAAAAAACCCTTTATTTAATTTCATTTATTTTTACTATAACTTTTCTGTTTTCCATTTCATTGATTATTGCTTTTATCCTTATTCCCTGTGTACTGCTTCCTTTGGGTTTAACTTGCTTTACCTCTAGCTTCTTAATAAGTTCAGGTCTTTAGAGTCATTGAAACGCAATCACCAGGGCGCCTGCGTGGCTTAGTCAGTTAAGCATCCCACTCTTTATTTCAGCTCAGGTCATGATCTCAGGGTCATAATCTCAGGGTTGTCAGATTGAGCCCTGTGCTGGGCTCTGCTGGGGGAGCAGCCTGCTTAAGATTCTTCCTCCCCCTTCTGCCTCTTCCCCCTCTAAAAAAAAAAAAAAAAAGTGAGAGAGATACACAATTACCAAAGATGCCAATAAGAGATGAAAAGATGCCAATAAGAAATAACTTGCATATCCATATATTTACTAATGAAATTAATTTTGTAACTGAAATCATCCCACAAAGACAACTGCAGGCCCACATCGATAGATGGCTTATACATGAATGTTCACTGCAGTTTTATATGTAATATCCATAAGTTGGAAATAATCCAAATGCCCATCATCAGGTGAATGGATAAATAAACTGTAGTATATCCATACAATGGAATGCCATTCAGCAATTAAAAGTAATGGATAATTGATACACAGTATGGCATGGATAAATTTCAAAATATTTATTCTGAGTGAAAAAATCCAGACAAGAGTAAGTACATATGATCTGATTCCATTTATATGAGGCTCTAAAAAAATACAAACTGAAGTACAGTGACAGAAAACCAATCCCTGGGAAGGAATTACAAAGGGACATGAAGAAACCCCTGTGGGTAATGTATAATGTAGATAATCAATTATTTTGATTTTCATGATGGTTTCCATGTGTGTGTACACAGGGGAAAACTTAACCAAATTGTATATTTTAAATGCATATGGTTTTAATTTTGTGCCAATTGTATTTCAATAAAACTTTAAAAAGAGAAAGAAAAAATTTAGGCTCCTTACAAGAAAATGAATTTCTATACATAAGTTTGTCTTGATTATGCATTGGCATTTCTTTCTCCATCTTCAAAACAGCAGGAAAAATAGTCATTCTGACTTGCTTATGTAAGTTGTGAAGATCAAATGGCATAATATGTAAAAATGCTTTGAAAATGTGAAGTGCTGCAGAACCATAAATTATTATAAATGATCTGGTTAGATTTAAGCATTACATTTCATGATGGGCTGCATTTACATAGTGTGTGCGTGTGTGTGTGTGTGTGTGTGTGTGTGTGTGTGTGTTGGAAGTGGCTGTTGGGATTGTTTTAACTTTTTCTCTCTTCCTTTTGTTCCTGGTCTTGCCATTTCTTGTAAACTTAATGATGTTTCACACTCCCTCCCTAGCTCTTTTCAGCCTGTTGGCAGCAACTCCTGTCTGTATTTCACAGAAGGTTCTGAATCCTTCCTTGCAGGTGCTTTGCTTTAGTGAGAAACACAAAAAGGTAACTTAAATGGGGGAAAACATAGCAGCTAGTACTTTCTTTGATCCCTTGGGATAAGGGAATGAACGAGACATGATGGAATTGGCATGCAGGTAATATTTTAAAGGGTGGCAGCCTGAATGAGGTAGCATGACCATCTGGTAGATGTAGCACAGCATCAGATGTCCAAAAATTTGATTTTTTTTACTAACTTTGTTATTCCTCTGGCCTCAGAGTTTCCTTCAGCTTCCATACAGGGATGAATGTTTCCAAATTCCCAAATTGGTATTGTATAAAAACTCAAAGATCAATGTTTACTTTATTGGAGCCGGGAAGGATGGCTGTGAGAAAAATGAATTAACATTTTTTTTCTAGCTGTTACTATGGTCTGCATACAGTAAGTATTTTTGCTTCTATTTGGAATTGAATTCCAATACCGGCTGGAAAAAAAAAAAAAAAATGTTAGTTTCCTTCCCTCAGGAGCTCTCCTTCTTAGCTTCTATAAAGTAAAAATCTTTCGTTGAGCCTTACAAACATATGCACAAAACATACAAACACTACTGATACACACAAGCGTACATTAATGTCACTAGTGGCCTTGGGTTGAAATATTCCCAGAAGAATATTGGAAATAAGATAGTATGAAATAACTAGACAGGAATGGGGCAATAGCCATGATCAGATGCATATCCCCTCAAGAGCAGCCAACGAGTTTCTTGCTAGAGTTGGAGTTGATAGAGCTCCCTATCTACATATCTGTAGTAGTCTGCTTCTCCTTAGAATTTAGAGGAAGAGCTGATATCCTTTTTTAAATCTCTGGGCTTATTGACCAGTGTTAAGGTTTATCTTGGTGACAATTCATAGCTGAAAATTAAGTGTCCGTGTATTTCGTATTGTAAAGTCAAGCAAATCTCCTCCTTACTGCTATGCTAGATAAAGCACCTCCAGGTTTGGGGAGAGGTAGCATTCCTGCAGTCTGCACGGCCAACTCCTTGTCCTCTGCCTTCCCGCGAACAGAATGAAGAAGAAGGTGGTGGGGGTTGCTTGGTACCTTAGGGGAGAGATGAGGTCATAAAAATGGAGACCATTTCTTTCTCCTTCCCTCAGCCTTTAACTTGTGGGTGTAGAAGGGGATATATCTAATCTGCTCACCTCAAATTTGAGAGTGCCTTAAATCCTTGTGAAACTGGAAGGGTCAGCATTTTATTTCCTATCTGGTTGTTTCTGAGTCACCTCAAAGCTGTCAGAACAAGAAGAAGCGAGGAAGAGGGCAGAGCAGCGTAGCAAAGGGCAAATACTGCTCACCGGAGTTTTCTGAAGAGCCAAATCTATGTGTTCTGTGGGCTCAGGGAAGTGAAAAAAAGGAGCTGAAAGCAGGGCCTGGCTGTTAGCCTTCCCATCCCCACCCAAGACTGTCCAGTGCAACAAAGACTGAAGAGCATCATGAGGATGTACAGAGTCAGCCTGGCGTTAGTTAAGGGAAGCAGCCACATTTCTCCTGCATGATCTCTAATATTAAGCCTGTGGTAAGAATCTGCTCGGTCCCCTGTGACCACAAAACAGATTCTAAAATAGAGAAGAGAGGTAGCCACCATAAAAGTAGGTCAGACTTTGATACCCAGCATTTGGAGTCAGCAGGGCGATAACCACAGATAGTAATACAGCTTCCCACACCCACCCAGGAACCTTTATGCATTTAAGTGGGTCTCCTCATACATGCAGCCTCTGGGGCAATAAGAAAGAAGGTAGAAAGAAAGTTTCTTTATAAGGTTACTTTTTCAAAAAGTAACCTTATATAGTACAGCCTGAGCTAAGCAAGGCAGGGAAGCTTTGATTATTCAAAGAGGACAAGACTTGAACAGGAAATAACTCTAAAAAATATTGAAGATACCCAGAAAAAAAAACAGGTATTAATTGAGACCTTTGGGTTGCCTGTCATCTTCAGTCACTTCTCATTATTGTAAAGAAAATGGAAGAGTGGGATGCTGGAAAGTAAAGTTGTTATTCACATTTACAAAATCTATATCTCCATTAACTCCACTAAGTTGACATTATTAAAGAAACCAAATAAAATGAATATCACACAAACAGCACAGACGCAACATTTCCGCATTTAGGTGTATTCGTTGCCTTTCACTGTTCTTCCTTCTGTGTTCCTTATTTCAGTAAGTTGTGTTACTGTCCATATGGTTGATTGAGGAAGAAACCTTTTCCTCTTTGACTACCGTTTTAGTTAGTTCGGGCTGCTGTAACAAAGAACCACAGATTTGAGTGTCTTACAAACAGTAGACATTTATTACTCCTCGTTGTGGTGGCTGGAAGTCTGAGGTCAGGTTGCCAGCCTGGGCAGCTTCTGGCTAGGATGTGCTGTCTGATGTGCGGGGAGCTGCCTTCTTGTATCCTCATGTGGTAGAGAGCCAGCCGAGAGAGCTCTTTCTGGTCTCCTTGATGAGCGTACCAATCCCATTCATCAGGGCTCTACCCTCATGGTCTAATCATCACCTTCATACCACCACATTGGGGATTCGGATTTCAACATCAACATTTGGAGAGGGGGGTATGTTTATGGGGGAATGTTTATACAAACATTCATTTCCTAACAACCAGTCCCATCCAACTATCACTGTGTCTGTCAGTTTTTCCTCCTAAACATCTCTCGAGTGTATTTACTTCTGCTCACTCGTCCCCTTTGCCATTACCTTAGCTCAGGCTTGTCATTTCTCACCTGGTTGTCTCGAGGGCCTCGTAACTGGCTCCCTGCCACGAGGGTGAAAGTAATCTTTTTAAAGCATTATGTGATCACTCAACAGCACCACCATCCCCCCGTAACAGTCTGCATTCTGCAGTTACAGTTAGTCTCTTTGTTGCCTTCGAGATGAGTTTTAAACTCACAGGTAATGTCAAAGATGAGCTCGCAGATGAACTTCAAAGATAATTTACAAAGTCCTTCATGGTCCATCTGCTAGTTAATCTCCCTTCCTTTTGTCTTTTCCATCACACTCTAGCTCAGTGGCCTGAAAACCATGCCCCAAAGAATGCCAGACCTCTGCAAAGCACTTCCAGAGGCTATTGAATGTGTGTGTGCTGCCTGTGTGTCTTTGTATCTTGTGAGTTTGTGTTGAAGGGTGCTGAAGCCTTGGGGCAGAACCAGACTTCAGGATTGCTTCACAACCTCACATTCAATCAGACTAGCTACCTATGTGGGAAAGGGAGAGAGTTCACAGGAGGATTTCTTTAAAGAAAGAGTCCCACAGCTTCATAACTATTCAAACAAAACAAAAACCACTTTTAAGACACTACTCTGCCATACGGATCTATTAACAGTGTCTTGGACATACCATTACACTTTCTTTTAGCAGGTCCATTAACTTTCAAATAATTTCATTCTGGAAGACTCCTATACGTTTCTTTGCTCTTTCATCAATTAGTCACTCAGGTAATTCCCACTGATTTTTCAGCTGTCTGTCCAGAAGCCATATATGTTTGGGAAGACTTTACTGAGTTTACAACTGTCTTTGCTTTCATTATTTTTTTAAAGCATTGATCAGGGTTGGGCGCCTGGGTGGCTCAGTTGGTTAAGCGACTGCCTTCGGCTCAGGTCATGATCCTGGAGTCCCGGGATCGAGACCCACTTCGGGCTCCCTGCTCAGCAGGGAGTCTGCTTCTCCCTCTGACCCTCCCCCCTCTTGTGCTCTCTCTCTCTCTCTCATTCTCTCTCTCTCTCAAATAAATAAATAAAATCTTAAAAAAAAAAAAAGCATTCATCGGGGTTGATCATAATTATCTATTTGTGTCCCAGACGGGATGGTCTCTGAAGCCAGGCATTCTGCAGATCTCATCATACCATTCAGAGATCCTAAAGGACATCTATTTATTTTCAATAAACTCTGAATAGAAAAGTTCTATTAGTCAAAGCGAGTCTTGGAAAGAGGGGGGAGATTCATTTACTCCAACAATTTTCTCCCAAATGCAAACTCAAATGACACTGTTTTGAAGAAATAAGCGGGCAAAAACTGTATTTGCTACTAAAGCAGTCCTCGTCTTTTGCTTTTCCTTTCTGAGGAAGTTTTTAAATTTTTTCTGTTATGTTTCACTGCCCACTCCTATAGTCTTCTTTCTGTTTCCGTATTTGAGTCTTCCGAATTGCTGGGTGCTTTTTTGCAAGTATTTTTTGCTAAAGAAAATCTTTAGTGAATAAATTATGACATTCATTTGCTTGATGGAAAATACCTCAAAGCCCTATAAATAAAGAATGCTTATTTGTTTACTTAATTTATCTTATTCCTATCTCCTTGGCAAAAATATACTTTTCAATATTTTTAATAAAGTATCAGATGCTTCACCTTCATTTGAAAACCTATTTAAATATTTTTCTTATAGATTTATGACAAATATGTAAGTAAGACCAATAAGCAGACCTAAGATAATGTGATTTCAGTGACAACAGAGTAAAAATAAATGAGGATCACTGCAGAAGCTTTTGTTTTTGAATAGAACTCCATTTACACAGAGACATGAAATTATGAGCAATTAAAATTCAAGCATGCTTGAATTGAAAGGAACTTTTATAAGGCAGCCAAAGTAAAGGAATGGCAGGTGACCTTTTATGTATTCCTGGGGGGGAAAAAAAAGAAAATAAATGGTGAAATAATTACAGAAAGCTGCATTTAATGAAAATGATTTTGAATTATTTTTTTTTCAGGAAATAAAAAAATTACATTTCTGGGTCTCTTATTAGAATGACCCAATTTATTAAAATTATCTACTTGCATTTAAAGAAAGTATCAATCAGCAAAGGCCCTGGTATTTTGGGTTTTTTGTCCTATATTAGGGCTTTTCAATCTGTAGAGCCTAATAAATCAAAACACCTTCAGTTATGCAGCAGTCTCCAGGCAGAACCTCATTCACATACCAGGTCCACTCCCAGAGGCATGTGACCTTGAACATGTGACCTTGAACAGTTTGTATTTTCTCTCTGACCCCTATATCTGTCCACCGACAAATAAAGGTGAAAATCCCTACCTCCCATGTTCCTTTGTGTTTGGAAAGCAGTAATGCCTGCAGCATACCAAACACAGAGCCTGACACACAGCACACCTCAGTGGGGATTGACACTTCTCAGAAAGATGTCGCCATTCAAGGCGGTGAATTGCTGCGTGTTGTTTTCAGGTTGGAGCAGTTTGAATTGTGGCTGTGATGGAACAGGCTCGGGTGAGCAGGAAGAGGAGATAGAGTCGTGCAAATGGTTATTTGTATATATGGGATATTCACATTTCCTAACTTGGAGAGGGACTGAGCCCTGCAAGTGAACAAGAGTACCCATAAATAGAGATTTTTTTCTAGTTGACAGGCTGCTGATAAAACAGCTTTTACTCTAATATGAGAAGCAAGTTAAGCAAACATATGATTGAAGCTGCAGTGTGAAAAGGAATGCAAAGAGGATGCTTGTGACGGGGAGAGGGCTGTAAGTGTGATGGTACTAGCTTTCATTGAACTCCATATATACTACATATATAGTATGTATAAATAGAATATATATGTGTCTGTATAGAATATATATGTGTATATGCAAATATATGCATACATAGTCACACACATCTCTCTATTATGTGTTGACCAATCTATCTATCCACCTAGAACCCTTAGGATAGTACAAGGCCCATAGTGGAGAATTAAATGAGGAAACTGATTAAATGATTATATAGCATAATAAAGAGTGGGACTTCAAGAATGATTATCCCTGCAGAAACTGTATGGATAGGTAAAGGAAACATCCTGGGGCTTAAATTTTGAATATTTAAACACACACACACACACACACACACACACAGAATGTTTGAAACAAATAGTAGGTAGACAAATATCATGAAAGAAAGAACTAAGTAGGAGACATGCTAGGATGTTATAACATCATTAATCGTGCTTTCTCTATGTCATATGATATTGCTGTTCAAACTTTCCTTCTTAAAATTCCTCCATCATCATTAAGCTTCCTAACACCCAACAGTGTTCTTTTTTATTTACAAAATTTTGACTCTCTTTAAATCATATTTTATTTTTCCATTACATCCTTAATATCTCTTCTGGAATTTAGTCTTGAATTCCTGATAAATATGGGCACCTCTCTACTTCCTACGTGTGGATTCTCAACCCTCATCATTCTTCCTCTGAGAGCACCTGGGATTTCCTCTCCCCAGATTTTTGCACTTGGCTGTTTGTCTCCTCTTTCATCTGTTCATTAATAATTCTATATGGGCTCCTTCATATTCAAATCTACTTCCGATTCTCTTTTTTAAAGATTTTATTTATTTATTTGAGAGAGAGCATGCACACGAGCAGGGAGAGGGGCAGAGGGACAAGCAGACTCCCCACTGAGCGGGGAGCCCCAGATGTGGGGACCCTGGGATCATGACCTGAGCTGAAGGCAGATGCTTAACCAACTGAGCCACCCAGGCACCACAATCTACTTCCAGTTGTTTCCATCATTCAACCTGGTTTATAGTTTGTTTCCACAAAACTATTTCCCAGACCAACTCACATGGAAGCAAGCTCCTATTTCTGAAGTGACTCCATACTCTCTCTTTAGTTTTCAAGGCTGCATGCATGGACTTTGTGGCATTGTGAAGAGCACCCTGGAGTAAGATAGACCTGAATTCTAATTCCCACATGACTCCACCAATTATTTTTCTTTTTTCTTTTTTTTTTAGATTTTATTTATTTGAGAGAGAGAGAATGAGTGAGAGAGAGCGCGCACATGAGAGAGGGGAGGGTCAGAGGGAAAAGCAGACTCCCTGCTCAGCAGGGAGCCCAATGCAGGACTCGATCCCAGGACTCCAGGATCATGACCTGAGCCGAAGGCAGTCACTTAACCAACTGAGCCACCCAGGCGTCCCAACCAATTATTTTTTCTGGAGAAGTTATTCACAGCCTCTGAAACCTCAGTTTTTCCATTGGTAAATTTATGAAAATGAAAGTCTCATCTTCTTAGGATGTTTTAGGATTCCATGATTTGATACATATGGATATGTGGTTTAAGGTGCTTTACGTAAAATCAGCACAGATATGTAGGTAAAGCACTTTGAATACAGACATATTTATATATGCACAATGTAATTATCATATCATTATCTTTAATCATTATCCAGTTTCTAGCATGCGGAACAGTACCTAGTTGGCATCATTATTTCCGTATTACCATCATTCCATGAAGTAATCCATGTGAACGCGCCTGTGATAGCACCAGCGTGTTACAGTAAAACCTCTGTGCATGTTGGGTGCCACATCCCTTCTTCCGATGCCCCTGTTTAAAAAATAGGAATTGCTTCTCTGACTTTCTATCATCTAACTTCTGCCTTTTCATTGCTTATTAGCAATTATATCAAAAGGTGAGATGACAGAGGGAGAGTGGGCAAGACCAGAGTTAGCCTGTCGGTAATTATGAACAGCTTCTGAAAATGTTTAGTGAGGAAGGGTACCCACTCGATCAAGGAAGGGGGTCAGGGCTAGAAAAAGGTGGGGGGTGAATCTGTTTTCTCTATGAAACTCCTTTCACAGAGAGTAAAAGTGAGAATCACCTTAGAAGATTTGTCATTCCTTTTGTGTGGCGTAATTATGACATTGCATCCCAATTCCTAGCAAGACATTAGGAAGTTCCTTACTACATTATAATCTTAATCTCATTTCAGATGTAGATGCAGGTTGACCATTTCAGTGTCAGAGAAACCAGTTTAAGGCAAGGCTTATGTTAAATGTGCGTGGCAGTTAAACCACACTTTCTAGAAAAAAAAAAAACAAAACAAAAGACAAAACAAAAGCCCTCTACAAGTTAATTATGTGTTTGGGACTTTGCATTTTGAGGAGAGTGAACAGTAAAATGGCTTTTTAGGGAGAGATGATTATAGTTTGTTTTGCTCATTCAGTCTCTTAAAGGAGTGCAGAAATTAGGTTTTGTTCTTCCTTATAACTTTCAGATGGCAGAAAGCCTGCCAACCTGTCTTTATTCTGTTGCATTAACTCTCCCAAATACTCCCTTGCCCCTGACGAAATTAAGTATCAAGGACTTTTTGAGTCCTTTACCATGGTTCTCAGCATCCACCAAGCTTCTGGGAAGCTCTGAAATATTATTTGTAGCCTCCATTATAAGACCCACTAAGGACAGAGAAATGATGAATGTTATAATTTAGATGGCACAGAAGTGACATCCACAGACCAAATGACTTGCATGATATTATCATACCTTTTCTTCATTACTCGGGCAATGAATATTAATTTTCAATCGAGTGCAAAACTGTTGTGATTTATTTTATCCCTATTGGTTAAAGTCTAGGGTGGGTGGGGACGCCTGACTGCAAGCTTTCATCATTTTGAAGTTATAAAAGTAAAGTTAAACTAGGACAAACGGAAATGCTGAGTATATACATGCAAGAATGGCTAGGAGAGTTAGGGATCCTTGTCACCACCAGGCGACATGGAGATTACAGAGGATGATTTTGCCTTCTAGCTTTGCCTAAAGTTACAAGATTTGAACTAAGTTAAAGGGTCACAGTACAGATGAAATAAGTAATTTGCTTTGGGTTTTGTGAACATACATATTGCAAGAAGTGTTATAATGTGCTTACCAAATATTGGAAACATATTCTTCACTGCATCATTTCTCTCCTCTGGATAGTATTAATTTTTTTTATAACCTCAGAGAAAAACTTCTTTATGATAGGAGATTCAGAAAATACTAAATATCACAAATGAAATAAAAATGATCTGTAACCAACCAGTCAGAAATAACCACTACTAAAATTTTGTGTGTAGTCATATTTTTCTCTTTTTATATACGTTCAGGGTTATATTTTTATAATGTGCATCATCTTTTAAATTTTATGACATTATTTTTCATATGTGTATGCATCTTTCTACAATATTTTTAAAGAGATATATTTTTAATATATATATTATAATTTTTTTAATCAATCCCTCTTTCTGCATATGTATTTGGCATCTCACACGGAGCAATTACAGAGAACGCTTTGACTAATCTCCATATATACAAATAATTTGGGATGTATTTTTTTTTGCATTACATAAATCTCTATGCTTATAAATGATCTGGGGCACCAAAGGTAGAATCACTGCATGATGGGGCTATGGATGGTTTAAAGACTTCAGTGTATATTTTCAAATTTCCATTCAGAAAATGTGTGTAATGTGTGTGTCCACATTAGCATACTGAAATGCACTGCAGAAAAATCAGTGAATAAAAAAAGTAGTGAATAACAAATGGAAGACAATAATTGATTTTAAAAGGTTTTAAAAATGAAAAAGTTCCCTAAAATTTGGGGAATATAAAATTCAAGAATGAAATTAAGGAATGGGTAGGGGCACCTGGGTGCCTCAGTCGGTTAAGCATCTGACTCTTGATTTCGCCTCAGGTCATGATCTCAGGGTCCTGGGATCGAGCCCCGCCTCAGCTCCATGCTCAGCAGGGAGTCTGCTTGAGATTTTCTCTCTCCCTCTCTTCTGCCCCTCCCCCACCATGTTTCCCCTTCTCTCTTTTTCAAATAAATTAAGTAATCTTAAAAAAAAAAAAGGAAACTAAGGAAAGGGTAAAAATTGTTAGGGGTTGTTTCTATTTGTTTTTCCCCTGAAGGAAAGGAATTTGGGGGACAACACAGAGCTATTTCTCTGATTAGAAACACTCCCAATGCTCCTGAGAGCACAAACCAATCAGCCTCATTCTCCCTTTCCAAGAGAAAAGCGGTTACTCCCGGTTTTATGAGACACTGTAAAGGGTTCAAGCACAGTACATATGTGTGTGCAAATTACAGTGAGAGCCCAGCAAAGCCTCAAGGGGAATTACATTAAAGATGGAGATTTTTAATGAGCTAGGAAAATGAAAAGAGTGCATAATTCTATCAAAGATGTCTCCTACAAGTTCTACTTACAAATGGGAATTGGTGTAAGAGAACTCCACACTCTATTTCTAAATCACATGCTTTTTATGTGCAAACATTTATATGTGACATGGAAGCCTGTCATATAAACTTGAGAGTCTAAGATCATTACTGTCTGAATTATTCATCAACACATATTAATTAAATTTTCATACAAGAGCAATTTGTCCTTTGGAAAGGACAGAGAAGTTGATTTTTCTAATAGTTTTTATGTAAAAATATGCCAGTTATTACAAATGGTTCTTTTTTTCCTTTAGCTGGTACTTCGTGATGGACTTTGACAATCTGCATATGTAAATGCCATTCAATGCATAGTTCTTTATTGAGTGTGTCTAAGTTGATAGCACAACTAAGTTGGTAGTTAAATTGTAGAGTGGGGGAATGCTGTAGGAAAGAATTTTATGTAGCATAACAAAGAAAAGGACTTCAAGAATGATAATTACCCTTGACAATATGGCACTATTTTATAATGGTCACTTACTGAAAGGACAGAATTTGCTCAAATTGTTAATACCATTTCCGTATTCACACTTTAGAGCCCCTGTTAGGTACCACTCATTGGGATTTTTCTTTATGTGCTCATTTAGGAAGGGATAATGCTGCAGCGTCAGCAGAATCAACAGTGGTAGCAATCCAAACCTCTTACAGAAAGATTAACTTAATCTCTGTTAGAGAACTTCTTTTCTGTCCTCTACTCTAGCAATGACTTTCAGCTAGCCCCAGCCCCTAGCCCAAATAGCCTGGGGCGCGCGCGCGCACACACACACACACACACACACACACACACACACACACACAAACAAGGTTTAAAAGAGCAACTAGATTATAAAAGATCCAGCCCTAGAACTCTGCCAAACCATGGGGGAGCTGCTCAGAGTCTCTCTAGGTCAGAGGGGCTAGGGAGCACCAAGGTTTATGTTCCAGTATTTATTAAAATGTGCTGAACGCAGCTTTGATTGAGATTAAAAATATAATAGGTATTAAATATTTATGTTATTTTTATAGATATAATTTTTATATATGTAAATATATAAAATAACATACATATTAAATAACTATATATTGTATATACTATATGTGCTATACATAAAATACATATAACACATATTAAATAACTATATATGTTATATATAAAAATATATAGTAGCATATATTTTATATATATTTATATAACATATATAATAAATATATATATGTATATATATACAAATATATATATACATAGATATATGTGTGTGTGTGTGTGTGTGTGTATATAAACTATATATATGCCAGGCATTTTGCTGGGTGCTATACATGCATTATCTCTGCATTTTAATCTTGTGGCTAAAGAAATAATTCCAGCTAACATTTATGTGACCCTTAATAAGTGTCAGGCAGGGGCGCCTGGGAGACTCAGTCCATTCAACATCTGCCTTCGGTTGAGGTCATGATCCCAGGGTCCTGGAATCGAACCCCATGTCTGGGGCTCCCTGTTCAGTAGGGAGTCTGCTTCTCTCTCTGACCCTCCCCCCATGTTCTCTGTCTCTCATGCTCTCTCCTCTCTCTCAAATAAATAAAATCTTTAAAAAAAAAATAAGTGTCAGGCATTCAACTAAAAACTTTACATGTGATGTATCATTTAATCCTCTCAAAACCCTACAAGGTAGGGGCGCCTGGGAGGCTCAGTCATTAAGCATCTACCTTTGGCTCAGGTCATGATCCCAGGGTCCTGGGATCGAGCCCCGCATCGGGCTCCCTGCTCAGCAGGAAGCCTGCTTCTCCCTCTCCCACTCCCCCTGCTTGTGTTTCCTTTCTCACTATGTCTCTCTCTGTCAAATAAATAAATAAAATCTTAAAAAAAAAAAAAAAAAACCCTACAAGGTAGATGCTATTATTATCTCTCTCTCTCTCTTTTTTTTAATATGAAGAAACTGAGGTGCAGATAGGCCCAATGTCACAAATCTAGAAAATAGTGTGCACAAGATTCATTTTCAGTTTGACATGAGCAAATACCTCTAACCCCCACAGATACAGCTTTGTTAACCAAATTATGTGTTTGTTGTTTGTTTGTTTTTCCATTGCCCTTGCTGCACAAAATACCACTAAGTCAATTTTTGGGGGGTCAAAATTTATATAAACATGACGAATCTTATGGTGGCACATTGTGCTCTGATTCTAGCCCCACTATCATTTTTTCTATCTTAATTTCCCTTTGCCAAATATCTTCAATAAATATATATATATATATTATATATATATTATATATAAAATATCTGCTTATATTGTTTGAACTCTATATATGTCTTTAAGTTGTTCACTGATTCACATTAGGAGATCATAGCATAAATTAAGAAATTCAGAAAATTATCCTATTGATTCCACACAACAGCTTTACTGTCTTGTTGAGTAGGTATTCTAAAGCTGCGAACCCTGAGGTTGAGAGATACGAAGTGATTTGACAAAGACCACACAACTTTTAATCACATAATTGGGCTACAGTTCCTAAAACCCAGTTCCTTTCATTCAACATTCATTCAATGGATACTTATTTATTTATTTATTTTTAAAGATTTTATTTATTTGACAGAGAGAGACACAGTGAGAGAGGGAACACAGGAGGGGGGAGGGGCAGAGGGAGAAGCAGACTCCCCACGGAGCAGGGAGCCTGATGCAGGGCTCGATCCCAGGACCCTGGGATCATGACCTGAGCCGAAGGCAGACGCTTAACGACTGAGCCACCCAGGCGCCCCTCAATGGATACTTATTGATTACAAACTTTAGCTCTTCTTTCATTAAGCTTCATTAAGCTTTCATTCAAAAAGCCAGTTTGTAATGTTGGTGTCACTCAGGTCTTTGTACTAAATATGCATTAATGAGAGCGCAGCAGACGTTCTGATGCTGAGTTCTGATGTTAGCTGTGGAGTCTTTGTCACAGGTATGCGTCGCAAGCCTGTGTGCAGAGCACTGATCTCAAGGAAGCGTTGGAGAAAATCATGTCTGACCCATGCAGGGTAGAGATCCACTGTCCAATATGGTGGACAGTAGCCTCGTGAGGACTTGCAACGTGGTTGGTCCTGATTGAGATGTGCTGTATTTGTAAATCACATATCAGATTTTGAAGACATAGTAAGAAAAAGGAGTGTAAGTATATCACTGATAATTTTTATATTGATTAAAAATAAATGATGATATTTTGGTTTAATAAAATATATTGTTGAAATTAATTTTAATCACAAATGAAGTAAAATTGAAATTAAACTCACCTGTGTATGTTTACCTTTTTAAATTACGAGAATTTTTTAAACCACATATGTGGCTCATATTTTGGTCAACACCAATCTAGAGCATAAAATATTTTAACTTTTATTTTCTATTTCTCTCATATTTGACTATTGAAGAGATTATAGGATATAGTAACTATAATCTGAAAACTCAACTATTTTGCAATACTATGATGAATTTCTATTAGGCTCTCTTAGGTTTATATTTTTGTCATTGATTAGTTGGGACTTTTCAAATAGTTTGGATAATAATCCATTAAGGTATACCATTAGCAAATATTTCTACCAATCATAACATACCACAGTTTTTGACTCTTTAATATATCAGAAGTCTCATAATTTATAGTTCTGTTAAGGTAATTTTCATTTTTTTTCTTTTGGTCAAATCTGTCATTCTTTTTCTCTATGGCTTCTTGGGTACATGTGGTTTAGGAAATACTGTCCTCATACCAAAACTACAATGTTATTCTGTATTTCTTTCTAATGTCTTTTTTTTTCTTGACACTTAAGTTTTTAATCACCTAAAATGTATTTTTGTATATGTTGTAAATCCTTTCACCTACTTTTAAAATTCTTACTTATATATGGTTAATAAATTATTGTTAAAAATTGAAAAGCCTAGGGCGCCTGGGTGGCTCAGTTGGTTAAGCGACTGCCTTCGGCTCAGGTCATGATCCTGGAGTCCCAGGATCGAGTCCCGCATTGGGCTCCCTGCTCGGCAGGGTGTCTGCTTCTCTCTGACCCTCCTCCCTCTCATGCTCTCTCTCTCTCTCTCTCAATAAATAAATAAAAATCTTTAAAAATAAAAAAAATAAAAAAAATTGAAAAACCTATCCTTCCTATTTTTATTTTAAATGTGACCTTTATTATATACCAAACTCCCTTACATCCATGGGTCTATTTCTGGATTATTAATTATTTTGAATTGATCATTGCCATGAAGCAGATGCTTTTGTCTCCTCTCCCTGCAAATTCATATGTTGAAACTCAAATCTCAGTGTGATGGTATTTAGGGGTGGGGTCTGTGGGAGGTAAGTAGGTCATGAGAGTGGAGCTCTCCTGAATGAGATTAATGTCCTTAGAAGAGGTGGGAGAACTAGCCAGCCCTCCATTGGCCATGTAAGGATATAACAGAGATTGGCAGTCTGCAACCCTGAAGATCTTCACCAGAACCTGACTAGGTTAGCACCCTGATCTTGGACTTCCAGGTTCCAGAATTACATATATATAATGTATGTTTCCTATTCTATCACTAAGACATTTAGCATAATGCTGTAAAGCTGCAGCATTTGTGGTCATCTTTGAGTTGTTTTTGACATTCAAATGTTTTCACCATTAAAGATGATTTTTAGATTTCTAGTACCTGTGCCTTATTAAATTAAGAAGTTTCATTATCTTTCTATACTCATGTTCTGGTAGGATGCAGTAGTAAACAAACAAACCAAAACTCTCATGTTTACAGGGAGATTTTAATTTTTAAAATTTTTTAAAGAATTTATTTGTTTGAGAGAGAGAGAGGCAGTGCATGAATGAGGGGAGGGGCAAAGGGAGAGGGAGAGAGAGAATCTCAAGCAAACTTCCCACCCAGTGCAGAGCCTGACGTGGGGCTGGACTTGGGGCTCGACCTCACGACCCAGAGATCATGACTTGAGCTGAAACCAAGAGTCGGGTGCTTAACCAACTGAGCTACCCAGGCACCCCTGGAGATTTTTAAAAAATTGGTTTATTTCACTGGTTTGAAAGAATACCATCATTGTTATTTTTAATTTCATTAATTTGTATCATCATCATCATTATTATTATTTTTAGTGAATAACCTAACCCCTTACATCTTCTTTCATCAAACTCAAACTCTTCCTTCAGGATTTATCACAAATATGTCATGTCTACACTCCCAGAGTGTTTAATATATCAGAATATATGTCCCATTCTACTGTGCTCCTATAGAATCATCTTCTATATAATTCTTACATATACTTACCATGATAGTTGCACATCTTTTAGTAGTCATGTGTCCAAATAGCTATATACCTAATAATTACATTTATAGTTAAAGCTGGATATGTAACTTTTTTTTAAATAAAGATTTATTTATTTATTTTAGAGAGAGAGAGCAGGGAGGGGGCAGGGTCAGAGGGAGATGGAGAGAGAGAATCTCAAGCAGACTCCCTGCTGAGTGTGGAGACCAACGTGCCCCTGAGATCATGACCTGAGCCAAGTTGGACACTCAACCAACTGAGCCACTCAAGTGCCCCTGGATTTGTAACTTTATGTTACCTTGCTTGGCATCACTTATTGCCTCACAGAATTAAGTGGCATAAGTTTTGCTGTGTAAACCTAAGAAAAGTTCCTTCTTGAACATTCTGTAGTTTCTTTGTTTTCTTGCAGGCTCCTCCAGTGCTATTTATTTTATATGTTTTTACCTATATCCTTAAAGCTAAAAGAATAAAAATTGTTTAAACCATTGTGTTTTTAATCTCTATTATTAATGTGAATCCAATGATCTTGGAATTTACTTCTCCCTTACACAACATAGAGAATTTACTTTTTTGTGACTCCTTTTCCCAAAGCCTATGCATTGTCATGTCTCATGAATCTTTGTGCCTTCAGCAGTCAACCCTGTCATACACTGTTAAGTAAAGACTTTTTGAATTTTTATTCTAGGCTTTTACATTTTTGGTTTCTTATACATTGTCAGAATTTTATCACAGTTCAGTAGAATAAAATATATTATTTCCCATATTATAAATATTAACAACTTCTTTCTACAAGAAATGACATCAGAATTTTATCGGATAATGTTTTTGATAATTTCTAAAATAAAACTGCAGAAAAGCAAGAGAGTTGATACAAAGTAAATGTTTTCAAAAGGACAGGTACAAAACACATTAAAATATAAGAAAATGGTACATTTTCTTAAAATCCAGAACATTGTAGAATCATCAAATGTGAAAGTGGTTTATTTATGCATCATTCTTTATTTGCTTTTGTTCATTAGTTGGAGAAAAAAAATTAAGTTTTTTTTTTTAAGATTTTATTTATTTTTTGTCAGAGAGAGGGAGAGAGAGAGAGAGCACCAGCAGGGGGAGCGGCAGGCAGAGGGAGAAGCAGGCTCCCCGCTGAGCATGGAGCCCGACGCGGGGACTTGATCCCAGGACTGTGGGATCATGACTTGAGCTGAAGGTACATGCTTAGCCAACTGAGCCACTCAGGCATCCCAGTTGGAGAAAATTTTAATTTCTAAATAAAATCTTGTTTATTTTTGAGACATGAAATTTTCACTTTTCTTTCCACATGTTCTTTGTTAACTATATAATTAAACAAACCCATTTAAAGAGAGTCTGTGACTGTTTCTCATAGAGCTATAAAAAGGTTGTAATGCAGAAATTTATAGTTGTATTGGATTTTAGAAATCAGCTGGTGTTTCTCATCTAAAGCATCTTTTCATATTTTTGTGTAATAAGTTTTTATCACAATACAGTGAATACCATGTTACCAATTTATTTTATTTTAGGTGGTATTTAGATACTCTTTTTATTATGGGAAATTTCAAACAAAATAAAATAACTAATTATATGGCTCTCTCACTCAACAATTATCATTAATGGATCATTTTGTACCAATGTTCGTCATATATATTGAACATTTTTTGTCTTTAGTCATGATTAAAGGCTCATCATTTTCTTCACTATCTTAAAAAATCCTGATCTGTTTCCTCTGCTTTTGTGCCAACACATTTCTTTTTTAAGATTTTACTTATTTATTTGAGAGAGTGTGTGAGAGAGAGGGAGAGAGAGCACGAGTCGGGGGAGGGATGTAAGGAAAGGGGGAGAATCTCTAGCAGATTCTGTGCTGAGCGCAGAGCCCACCTGGAGGCTTGATCTCATGACCCTGAGATCAAGACCTGAGCTGAAACCAAGAGTCAGACGCTTAACCGACTGAGCCGCCCAGGCACCTCATGTGCCAACACCTTCTAATCTGCTCCTATATCGTCAAATTGATCCATCAGTACCTTGGTCTAAAATATTCCATGCCTCCAAATCATCTTAAATATAGAAGACCCTTCTTGGCTTTTCCCTGCTTCCATCTTGTTTCACCCCATGCCACTCTAACACACACCGTGTCTATCAGTTGCCATGACCTAAGTTGTACTTTCACCAACCACCCCTTGCGGTCTCACTGCTAAAACTTTTCATATGCTATTTTCTCTGCCCACACTGCCTTTACACCTCCATTTTATTCATCTGCACAATTCCTACTTGACCTTCAAAGTTGTTCTCAAGTATTTCATCCTGGGGGATGTTTCCAAAAAATGTACCCCAAACCTAAGGCTACATTAATTGCTTCTTTTGTGCTTTTATAAGATCCTCTAAGATCCTCTATGAAACTTTATCAAAGTTTTCATTACTAGGCATTATATTTTAATATTAGTTTTTGTTTCTCCCTCATTAGACTGATGTCAGTTACTTCAGCTGATTAGCTCTTACTCCTCTACATCTAATGTTAATAGCCAACACCACACAGCAACATGCAACATGCTAAAGTACATCCTATCCTGTGTGTGTGTGTATGTGTTATGTTTATATCTTGAGGGTGATAAGCTTCTTAAAGAACTTCCCTTATGTCTGTTTCTCCTGTCTCTTTGATCATATGTAGCTCAGGTGGAACACATGCAATGAACCAATAGTGTGGCCAGGTATTAAAACTCCATATTGAGTAGTGGAATGAGCAGAGAGAAGTAGGTGCAAATCATGGATCTGTCAGTTACTAACTGTTTCAACTTGCAGATCTTATTTAAGCTATGAGTTTTAGTTTCCTCATCCATCAATAGGCATAATGTCATTTGATTCACAGAGCTATTGTCAATTTAACTGAGTTAATGTTTATAAAGTGTTGAGTGCTATGTAGGTCACATTTATCTAACTTAGATTATGTGAACTTCAAATTGTGGGATAGAGCTACATTAATATTCCCACTTTATGAATAAAATTTGAAGAGCTGCAAGTCTTCTTTATGGCCAGTGTATTGTTGGTTGTTCTTGTTATAAGATAACATAGCTTTAACTGGTAAATAGAAATATCTACTGTTATTGGTTAGTATCCTATGAACCTTACTATTGATGATATACAATAGTATTTCCTCAAGATATTTTGTAAATATTATTCTTATAATTTAAGGTGTTTTTTATATTGTATAATAATTTCATCCTGATGTTTGTAATTCATATGGTATCATTAGTGCTGACAAAAGCATCTAAAACTAGTAACTTTGGAATTAACAGAAATAAAATCAGAAATTCAAGAAAAAATCTCTAAGAAAAATGCCAAACTACCACAAAGTCAAAATGTTAATTTAGGAGATAGTGCTCCTAAAAGTTAGAGGTAATGCTAGATTTTTTTTTTCTTAAGCCCTAAGGCATGTACCTTTAAGTTTGCAAAAATCAACCTATATTCAAATCAATCATGGAGAAATTGGAAAAAATATTCATAATAAGACTGCAAAATGGAAACTAACATAGTATGCCTCTAAGACATCTTATTTTTTGTGTATTAGGGCACAGAGAATTCCTGATGTTTGAGAAAAAATGAAAAGAAAATTTGCCCATCAAAATTTTATTAAATAGTAAATGCATGTTTCAAAGCAAAAAATACATTTGCAGATTTATGTACTCCAAGAAGATACTTTCCCTTTTATATTTATTAAAATAAGGGAATCAGTCTTGAATTAAGTGAGTTTTATTTTTATGCAAGCAACATAACTTTTTTATTCCTGAGCAATTCCTAGTACACAGTTGACATTTATGATTATGGTACTGAATTACTGATTTTGCTTTAAGTCAAAAGTTAAGTTCCCTGTGAACAACTTTTAAACTTCATTACTTGGTGTGAATAGTGTCATTTCTCTGGAAACTTTTTGGATGTCTGTATTATATTTAGACCCCCTCCTGCTTTTTGCTGCTCCCCAACCACAGCCCTAAGGTCAGGACAAGTTGCTGGGTGCTAAGACATCCGGTCTCAGCAGTTGGTTCTATCTTCTGCCACATCCCTCAGTTCTCTTGTGGGACACAAGGCAGGCATGTATGGCCAGCTCCCCTCGTGTCTCTTGGTCCAGTTCTTTTCTGGAAGGGATAATTGCTTGGGGTTGCGGGTGGAGAGCTCATGAAACTTCTCACCATTGCTTGAAAATTAGGTGTCAATGTCTAGTTGTAATCTTGTGAAATCACTTTTGAAGCAATAATCTCAGGTCTCTGTTATCAGATATTAAAAGATATGATTCTAATGACCCAATTTTTCACCATTTAAATATTTTTGCCTTTTAATGAAAGTCTAGTTTTTTAAATAACTAAACAGACAGATTATCCTATTCAAATCTCTTATTCTGTGTGACAAGAGATGTATAACTTATATCTTCATGTTCTTTATCACTGTTTTGTACTACATGTTACCTAGCTATCTGTAGGAAGAAAGCATCACTAAAATCTTGCAGAATGAATTATTCAGAGAAAAAAACACTCGTATTATTTAGGACTCATTAACACAACCAAACCACAGAGAACATACCTAAGGACTGCTTGATGTCAGGGGGCTGACAGTTCTTGAGTAGCAAGTATTCTTATTTGTGAAATACTCTGTCAGTCTTTGAAATTGTCAAAGGCCTCTGCAGCTCAGAGTATACCGGAAATATAAGCAAACAGGGTGAGTTATTATTTTTAATGTACAGATGTAGTAAAAACCAGTTGCAGAAAAAGATGAAGTGCAGGGTATTTTTCAAGTTCTATTAATAGATACATGCATAAATTTCTAAGACAGTCAAATACCACTACTTATATTTCTTTTTTTAAAATGCACTGCTAAATTTATCTTGGCACATTAGCATTATGAGTCTCAAGGTTTCTTCTTTAAAAATATGCTACCCATCTGCTGCTTCTGTATTTCGAAAGAGGCCATTGCTTTTGAAATATAGATATACTTTTCCTATTCCAGGGAAAGTTTACTTAAGTATATCAGAGTGGAAAACTGCGGCAATTATATGGATTCTTGAGTTAAAAACATAAATTTTTTTGCCAGAAGTATTTGAATATATGATTAATACTTCTGGCTGACTAAATCAACCTAACTTCCCTAGATTCATTGAGTTATAAAACAAAAGGTAAATAGCTGCATCTGGGTATTAGACATAAAGTGAATTACATTTCAAGAATTACTGTTTGAATATACCATAAGCCCTAACACACTGGGATCAGCCCACAAAAGGGGAGTTCATTTGACCGTCAAAGGCTGCAATTATTTTTATTTCTGACACCAGATGGCGCTCGGAGATTTTTAATCAGCTTTGATCTTTCTTGTTTCAAATTTTTCCCTTCATCTCTTCTTTCCAGGAAGCTTTTGCTTGAAAGATTAAAGTTCATGTATGTTTCCTCTCATGTAAAATGTAATTGAAGGCTTTCATGTATTGATTAAAACTCACAGCCTATTTTCACTTTTTTTTTCTTCATTGGGCAATATTGTTTAAGAATACTGAATATTACAGGAACCACTGATAAGAGTCTCTGCATTAGTGACCTGAGGGAACTGTCAATACTGTCACTATCTAATCATTTAGAAATGCAATTCGTTTAGAAACTGCTCTAATTTTTGAAGCAATTTTAGCCTGGATTTCATTCTTCTGTCTTACTAGTGTAAAAAGAAATACATGGGTAGCTAGGAATTACATTTATCCATTATCCAGAAGAGAGCCCTGTCTATGTGCAAATGAGTTTTATATGAAGCCCCATGGGTGTCTGAAATTATTCCTCTTACAAACACTCTCTTGTTCTGCCTCATTCTCACATTTCCAGATCTGTGTCCCTTTATTCCACTTAAACCATCAAACAGATAATAGCATAAAATTAAGCTCCTTATTATAAAGAGCAACGGCCATTCCTGCTTTTCTTTTTCTTTTTCTCCCTCTCTCTTCCTTTGTCTTTGAATCGATTAGAATTACTTTTTACTTGGGAGACAGGTGGCATGTTGTAACGAATCTGTTCTATATGCTGTGACATTATTTTAACACAACCTTTGCATGTGGGCTTTAAGCCCTTACAGTAGTCTCTTTTCTTGGAATTATAGTTTATCAACCACCTTTGAGACTTCACTGATTTGTAACAGGAGTTCCCACCCCCCAGGGTAGGAGAGAAGCACATACTCCTCCAATGTATATTGTAGAAAACTGACAAAATGCAAAATTGAAGACAACTTTCGGTTAGTTTTTGGAATTTCTATTCTCTATATCTGGCTTTTAGTAGAAACCGGTGGGGAAATTATTAAATGCAAGTTACAGAAAAGAGGCAATAATGCCATCCTTTATAATCAGGTTCAGTATAAGAATGAAGAGAGAGCCACATTTTAAAAAGCTCTATCATATTTCCTCCTGCTAAAATGCAAATTGTTCCTCTCATTATGATGAGCACCTTATCTAGCTCAAGATGTCACTTAGAAGCTGTTTTTCCCTGTTAATAGTTGAGAGGGTTATTGGCCAAAATGCATTGACTGACTTTAACTTAATGGTAGCACATAAAATGGGAGAATGGTTTTAGCACCACAGGCTTCTGGAGAATTTTGATCCTGTCTTTTCCAGGGAAGTCTACATTACCATCTGGAAATATTCCCGCACAAAGTGTTTTCTTTGGAACAGTTTCCCCCTTGGCAGCTCTTTCCTGATGCATAGAAACTTTAGTCAGAATCAAGCTTAAAAAAAAGAAAGAAAGAAAGATTGTTGAAATGTGGCAACATTAGGAAAACATACCAGAGAAGAGAAGGCATTGGGCCTTTTTTCCGACTGCCATAACATTAGGCCTTTCCATTAGTCAATCTGCACTCATTTAAGGAACTGGGTCTCCTCCAGCTTAACAGAGTTTTTCCCACTAGCAAAGGTGATTTGAGTGGTAAGAGATCATACGGTGTGGCCTAGCCCAACTTAACCAGTAAAGAAACCACAGTAGAATCAGATCTATAAATACAAAGAACAAACTAATGGTTTGTCAGAGGGAAGGGGGCTTGGGGGATGGGCAAAATTGCTGAAAAGGAGTGGGAGATAGAAGTTTCCAGTTAGGGAATAAATAAGTACAGCATAAGGACTAGAGTTACAATGTTGTATGGTGACAGTAACTTACGGTGAGCATAGGGTCCTGCATAGAGAAGTTGAATCACCATGTTATACATCTGAAACTAAGGTAACATTGTCTACTATACTCAGATAAACAAACAAACAAACAACAACAACAACAAAAAAACCCAAACAAACCTAGTAAAAAAAAAAAATAGTGTCTGGTTAGAGGGACTTTTTCCATGCTTGTGGCAGAACCAGCATTTGAGAGGGACCAAGAGGCCAGGTGCTGACTTCCGTAGTGTTCCTTCTTTATCACATGAAATTATTTAAACAGCAATTTTACTCAAAATCCCCCAGGGCCCCTCATTTCCTTCATAGGAAAAGCCGTTTGCCTTTATAGATCATATGGTGCTATGTCATGTGACAGCTCATTCTGTTGCCTTTCACCTTATCCCCTCTCCCTTCGACTCCCTTAAAATCACCCTGTTCCAACAATGCTGGCCTCCTTGCTATTTCCCTCAAACACAGACCTCAATGGCAAGGTTGGGATATTATTCACCCAGATAGCTGTACTGACTAAATTTCTTTAAGTCTTTGCTCAAATTTATTTTCTCAATGAAATGTATGCTGACCACCCTACTTAAAACTACCCTTGCAGCACTCTGGATTTTTCTTACCCTGTTTTCCATAATTTTGCATTTATTAACTCATAACATATTATATAGCTTACTTATTTCGCAGGATTTTTTTTTTTTTTTTTTTTTTTTTGGTGAGCCAAGATGGAGATACCCATAAACAATCACAGTAGTCTGATAAAAATGGAAATAATATTCCTAAATATACCTCAGTAGAATGCCTTTTCTATTAAATTTAAATATGAAGAGATGTCATTGTCCTTAGATCCAACTTTAGAAAAATCCCAATGGTCACTATATATGAAAATGTCTGAGAATCCAGATCTCCATTATGGTAGATTTTCCTATTTTCAAATGTGGAAATAAATGAAAACAACCCGAATGAAAACAAACAGAGGCTCTTTATTTGGAGCTTGTTATATAGTAAAGGAGCTAGGCACCATCACTTGTGTTTGGCAGAGACTGAAAATCAAGCATGGAAGTGAGAAAGCTTAATAAGTAAAAAATAGGGAAGACTTTAGATATGTTCTGATTGGAGGTTGTTGGCAAAGACCAGCGAGGTCAAGTTCCCTTCAGCTTGATTGAATTTTAGAGAGGATTCTTTCAGATTGTAGGCTCCTAACTTCTCTTTTTGTAGAGCATTTCTTTTTTTAAAGAAAACTTGCAATTGTAAATTTTCTGCTTCTTTAAGATGTAAATCTTCTACAACCCAAGAATGTCTTTCTCAAAGACCTGGGATCCAACACTTCTAAATATCATCATCAAGAAAGACAGGGCCCCCATCTCCTAGTTTCTGTGGGAGAGTAGGATCTTATCTTTGATAAGAATTAGTAAACACAGATGGACTAATCACATTGGCCTACGCTCCATTCAATTCCTCCAATATTTTTCCTGTAGCTCATTCTACCATTTAAAAATCCTCACACCTTTTGTTTCAACAGTTCAGTTCAATCTCTCTCCTCTCTCTCAATAGTCTTGACCTCTATCGAAATAGTCTTGAATAAATTCTTCCTTGACATTTTAACTAGTGTCTGGTGCAGGTTTTCCTTTACAGACTGAGGAAGCTGGAGGCAGTCTAACTAGAGGCTAGGACATTCTACGTGATTAGTCTGAAGAGTATATTTGGTTTTCTCTCGTTGGTCCTGAGTTGGAAGCAAAAATTAGGGAAGATGACAGTCATTGACCAAATCCTTATCATTTGGGCACATTGCTGCAGAGGTATGGTTTGATTTTCTGGACTAATTGCTGGAAAAGTTGTGAGTCAGAGTTCTGTTGCCATTATCTACTTGTATATTTAGTTTCTCACAAGAACACTGATGTGTCTGGCTAAAGTAAGAGATTTCAATATTAGGGCAAAGAAAAGATGAAGTGTGTGTTATGAACATGTATATTCCACTAAGCTGTCTCTTCCATTCATCCTATGGAATATGCAGGAGAATCCCAGGTGAGAGAGAGTAAAGATGTAACACTAGGGGACTACTCAGAGAAAACTGAGAAGAACCTAATTTATTGCAATGCTCTTTTGGGGTATGAAGTTACTTCTTCACTTCTCATAAAACTAGAACTGAAATAGAACACCTCACTGAAGATAATCATTCCACAAGCGCAGGGATGTAGTTTCAGTGGGATGGTCAAGACAGAAAATGACTTGTATGGCATGTATAGGTGTGTTGTTCACAATCCAGTGGGAAACCCGGTGGAGAATGTTTTCAACATGGCTGCCACAATCGTGGACGAAACCAGTGGATACCCAGCTTGTCCTAGAAACAAGCACAAAGCTTCTACAATACAAAGGGGGTACCCAAACTGAACAACAGAAAGGCTTAGGCTGTAAAGCCAGAATGAATAGAATCACTTGGAACTGGATAACTTAGAGCTGACCAAGTATTACAGTGGATGATTTCTAATCCTCTGCTTTGCTTAATGAAATTGTAGTTAGGCTTCTCTTTCCTACAGGTCCTGAACTCTGCACAAAAAAGTAGAAGGTGTCTGCTATGGACTGAATGGTTTTTCCAACCCCCTCCCTCACTTCATATATTAAAATTCTAATCCCCAGTGTGGCGGTAACAGGAGGTGAAGCCTTTGGGAGGTGATTAGTCATGAGGATGGAGCCCTCATGAATGGGATTAATGTCATATAAAAAGAGACTTGAGAGCTTGCTCTCACTCTCTGCTTTCTACCACGTAAGGATACAACATGAAGACAGCCATCTACAAGCCAGGAAGTGGTTCCTCACCAGACAATGGATCTTTTGACACCTTAATCTTGGACTTCCCAGCCTCCAGAATTATGAAAAATATGTGTTTCTTGTTTAAGGTACTCATCTACGATAGTTTGTTATAGCTGTCTGAACTAAGTGCCTTCTAATCAGCTTTCCCTGGGAGTCAACTAACCACACAGTGACACCCTTTTCTTGTCAGACCCCAATGGTCATTTCCCCTTGTTTGTTCAGTTTCCCCTCCAAAGATTCTGCTTATATATGTCTGCTTTTTCTTTATCCTCTTAAATTAAAAATGTTCGGTTTGGTTGAGATAGTTGCAGAATTGTAGGCACAGTGTTCTCCCCACTGCAATAGTCCCTTTTCTTCCTTGCAATAATCCTTTTGAAGAAAATTGTCTCCTTACTAAGTCCTGACTTGTTTTTCTTTGATAGAACCCACAGGAGTATTATATTAATGAAGACAGTCAACATTTCTGGAGAGTTTACTCTTTTTTTTTTTTTTTTTTTAAGATTTTATTTATTTATTCATAAGAGACAGAGAGAGAGAGAGAGAGAGAGAGGCAGAGGGAGAAGCAGACTCCCTGCCAAGCAAGGAGCCCGATGTGGGGCTCGATCCCAGGACCCTGGGATCGTGACCTGAGCTGAAGGCAGGCGCTTAACCATCTGAGCCACCCAGGCGCCCCTCTGGAGAGTTTACTCTTGACAGGTAATGCCAGTATGTGCCTTACACAGATTACTTCGTTTAAATAGTCCAACAAATCTGTGAAGGAGGTATTATGACTATGAACATTTTACAGATGAGGAAACTGAGGAATGGACAGTTTACTTGGTCAGTGTGACGTAGCTGATAAGTGGCAGAGGCCAGACACAGAAAGGAACGGTTTGGCCCTGTAGCTGGTCTCTTAGTGGTCACACTCTTATCTCCAGAAAGCAAGACCTACACAGGAGGCCTTTCTCAAGAGACTTTCTCGGTGATCTGATACAGGTAGCAGTTTGGGATGGCACATGTTTTGTTTTTAAAGAGGGGGAGGGGATTTCTCCCTTCTCAGAAAGAAAACTTTTTCTCCCTTGTTCGTTATGAGACTTGGGGACAAGTCTCTTCTGTTTGTTCTCAGCTCTTTCCCTTTCCTGATACGTGGTCATAAAAAGAACCAGGGGAGTTCCTCTTGACAGTTTCCTCCATGTTTTATGCAGCTGAGTTAGAGCTTGCTTCTGCTAGACAGGAACCCTCAAGCTTTTTCTGTCTGTGGCTGGTTGGGCAAGTCTAGTTGACCCCAATCTGTAATTCCAGCTTTTCAATTATTAAAGAAGGGAACTGGGCACAAGAAGTTACGTCTTAATCTTGGTTTTAAGCTGCATTCTGCAATGTGATTACTTTTAATCAAGGAGTTTTTTTTTCTTTCCGGGTGGTTCCTGTGTCAATTTCTCAGTTATTTCAGAATACTAAGGGGGGGGGGGTTGTAATTAATTGATACCTTAAAAGAATGTGCTTCTGATTTCATGTTGCTTTACCAGAAAGCTTTATGTGAGGTAAATCTCTCATCTGCCTTTCTAACAGACTTCCTGCCCAGTGTGTTGTAATCCCAGGGTTTCCAGAGGCAACGAGGCTAAAAATTTTAGTTTTTTAAATTTGTGAAGATACGAAAGTGGTGCTTATGGTAGAAACTTTTAGTAGAATCACTTGGAACTGGATGACGTAGAGCCCATAATGGCAGAATTATTAACAAAAGGAGCATAAGATGCCATTGTATGAAATATACAAGACTACATATTCTCTTAGCATAATTGTGTTATTTTCACATATGCATCTAAATTTCAGCAGAGAACATTTTAAGGAATATAACCTATGTGGAACCATTATACTATCAGATTGAAGTTCTTGGTAACAAATGACAAATACTGTGTATGTTGAATACATTCAGAAATTGGTACCTGGCTTCTGGTGTCTGATGATGATCATGGTAGTGCTTTTGTGTAGTCTGGGCATAAATACTTAATTTGGGCCACTATCAGCACCATATAAGAGTCAATAATTAATTGTGCAGTAGCTATAAAATAAATATATGTAAATGTTTTTTCTTATAAGTGGATTTTTTAATAGAAAGATACCTGGATCCAAGATTATATCAGCTGACAAAGTAAGCTTTAATATTTCTTTTTTTTAAATTAAATTAAATTAAATTTTTTATGTAGTGTTCAACGATTCATTAGTTGCATATAACACCCAGTGCTCATCACAACACGTGCCCTCCTGTCTCATAAGCTTTAATATTTCTAAGTCTCTTGTAAGATTGTGGTTTTGTAGCTGAAAATCTAGAAAGATCTCTCTAGAAGAGATCTTCAGCTACAAAACCACAGTCTATTGTCACTTACTAGCTAATATCTAGCTACAAGGATAGCTTTAATCTCTCCACATCTCCGTTTTTTCATCTATTAAATGAAGGTGATGATACCTGCTGTGAGTAGATGTTCATAGTTTTCATACTCAGTATCCATTTACTCATTCTGATGCTGTCGGATTTCTCCTGAGATCCTCTCCTCTGTTCTCAGAAAAGTTGTTTGGATAAAATGGACTCTAGTTTTAGTTGTGTGGCTAACTCAGACTACTTTAAACCAACCAGACTATGCCAGTAGGAGAAGGGTAGATGATTGTATTTGGCCAATAAAGCATGAGGAGACAGTGTCAGGACATCTGGGAATAAAGTGTCTTTTCTTTTCCATAGATGTTGTGAAAAGAGATGTCCACTAGGCCTCTAGATAATGGGGTTGACGATAACTTGCCTAGACATAAGGACTAAGGAGTCCACACTGGTGTTTGTTAAGCTGAGTAGGACCAGTGTGTGAATGAGACCAACACATGAAAAAGTACAGAAATGGGAGAACCACAGAAACTACATTTGATACCTTGATGACTATTAATCTTCAGATCAAAACTTTTCACACCTATGTCTGGACTTTTGTTTACATAAGCCAACTATCTTATTATTTGTTTTTTTAAAGACATCTAATATTTAAGTTGTGGCTTTTAATTCAAGAGCCTAAACTGATAGGGTTGTTCTAAGGATAAAATAGCTACTTTACATATGAGAGCTATAACTCTTAATGTTGTAGCATCCTTCTATAATTATGATGTTAAGGGAAAAGAATAGGACAGAATATATCCTCATTAATAATCAGGTGTTTATGAAATGTAGTTTAGGGAGCATGTAGTTTAAGCAACAGTTTATTTGAGCCCACGTAAAAAAGAGGAAGTTTGGGTCGCCTGGGGGGCTCAGTCGATTAAGTGACTGCCTTCAGCTCAGGTCATGATCCCAGGGTCCTGGGATTGAGTCCCACATCGGGTTCCCTGCTCGGTGGGAAGTCTGTGTCTGCCTCTGCCCCTCCCCTTGCTTGTGCTTTCTCTCTCTCTCAAATAAATAAAATCTTTAAAAATTTTTTTAAAAATGAGGTTTGACCTCATTTTGCCATTAAGTTAGAGAGCACACTCTAGCAAATACGTTGAATGAAATATTTAAATGAACAAATGTGTGTAACTGAGAAGTGAGGAAAGTAAATACTAGGTTTTGCTTTATACATTTAAATATCAGGATAAATTTTAACAAATAGAATCGGTGGCTAAAAGTGGACCCTCTTATTAATTAAATTTGATAGCATCTTATATTGAATTCCCTTATACTTTCCTATCTTAAAATAATATCTAATTTACCAGTACTTTTAACACAGTGTTATCAGCATTCTCAGAGTATCACCTAAGTTGAAATCGAAACTTTAATTCATGTGTTACACACTCATCAGTTGGACGTCTATTAGTCAGTTCCTGACTTTGTTCTTTAGGTAATTTACATGAAGCGGGTGTAAATGTAAGGGGATGGCTTTGTTTATTAAACTGAATTTCTAAGCAGGCTTTACTTTTAAATATATATGTATACATTAGGTTTGCATGATTTCGTGGCATCCACATAATTCATTGGTTTAATTAAGCCAGTGAGAAAGGAAGAACAAACTATTGGCTCTTGATCAGTTGATCTAAACAAATGGTTGATGAAAGTAAAAAATAATAGTTAATAGAAGTAATTTATAATTTTTCATGTGTTATATTGAAAGGAACAGAGTATTCATGAGGTTTTAGCTATTAAAATCAGAAGTTTCATTTGCCCTGTTGAATATCTTTTTCTATTACAGCCATAGGTCTGTCTCACCACAGTAAATGGATATTGTTTTATCTATTGTGTAGACAGATACTTCCAAAAATTAAATCACACATGTACAGGGAGATATACATATCTATACATCCACAGGAATAGATTTTTCTCTCATAGCCATCAGAGGATACCAACACTGCTGACACCTTGATTTTGGGTTTCCAGCCTCCAGAACTCTGAGACAGTAAGTTTTTATTGTCGAAGACACTCAATTTGAGGTATTTTATTATGACATCTCTAGCAAACTAATACAATCACCAAAAGGGAAGCCTTCAAAGAGGGATTCAACCAGAAATTGGCTCCTCACCCTTGGAAGAACTTGATATTAAGATGGTGGCTTCCATCTTGTACTCTCTGGAAATAAAAAGGGAATGGTACAAATTACGAATGTTCTTTCAGAAGTATTTGTTTCTTTAAACCCCAGTGATTTATTCCTAGGGGTTCTAAGAGCTCTTTAGAGGTGCAAGGCCAGATGAATTTATTTATAATCTATCATAATTAATGGCTCTGATTAGAATAGTTACTATAGTTCTGGGTGATTCAGATCCTTCTACTACAGAAACTGTCAATTTTCTTTTCTCACTTTCTTTTTCTTTTCTTTTCTTTTCTTTTTTTTTTTTACCACCACACTACAAAAAAAGGTGAAATGCTTCCTTTACAACTAGATTTACTTTGCAGGAAATATTTAATGGTATATAACGAGAGTGGGAAAAGTTTAGGGAATAGCTGTGCAGTCCAGTGAGATAGGAAAGAGAAGGAGCTGGGTGACCAGAGGTGCAACTTTGTGGATGCCTGGACCAGGAAACTTGAGGAGAAGCCTAGGGGCAAGACTCTCTGGTGAGGTTAAGACTTTCTGACCTGATAAGAGTGAACAGATGAGTATCATGGGGCCTCATTGCCCAGCTCAATGGAGAGGGTTAGAGAATTGCTCTGGGGCCTGCTTCTGGGGGCTGGCAGCTAGTGATTATTTGGAGCTTATGTTTCTATGCATGTTTTCCTTCTATTACAACAAAATATGAAGGCAGTACAAATAAGTTTCTTAAACGTGAATGCATCCTCCTAGTGAGCAGGTAGAAAATGTTAACACTGGTGGTCTTCAGAGTGTCCCTGTGTTCATTCTTCTGTAACCTTTGCTCACCTTTATTTTAACATGTTCCAAAACTTGTCTCAGATACTGCGTTCTTTCTCTGACACATGCCCCCATTTTCTGTAAGTGAACATTTGAGCAATAGTTTTCTTTGTTCCTATACTAAGACTCTAACTTTTATACTAAACAAATGGTTTTCTGAACCTCTGAGCATGTTCATGGTGAAAATAATATCCTGATTCATAGACAAGGTCACTGAGACCCAGAAAAATACAATTACTTGGCAATGGTGATATTTGAGCCGGTTTCTGAACTTCCTGTTAGACATTGCTCAGCCCCTGCTTGTCAGTAATGGCTAGTGAAATTGGGAAGAAGATTGACATAGTTTGTCTTCAATATAACCCCATTTTCCTCCTTGAATTCCTGCTCCATTTCCTTCTTGAGAATATTATCTTGTTCTTAGCTGGTGACATGCCAATCACTCCTAAGCTTTCACTATTAAATGTGATGCTTGCTGACTAGGACTTACTGAAGATGGCACACCACCTGGAGACACTGCATTGGAAAAGACAACTTGATGCTGATAGTATTAAAGACCTATTGCTGGCATGGCAGGCAATGGGATTGCTACTCCGTGGGAGACACTGCTCAGAAATCCCTCCAGTTACATCCAGGCTCTCAACATTACTTGCTTAAAGACACATCCTCAAATGTTATTCAACCCAGATAACCATCTCCCATGTTAAAGGGTTCAGTTATTTCCCCTCAAGTTCCCTTAACAAGCCTGTATAGGTTGGGTATTTGACTATCTTTGGAGCTCTGTTACTGCTATGATTAAGTTACAGAGCTGACCCTCAATTTTCTTTGCCCTCTAGCTGCAGGAGATATGATTTATATGCTGCTAGGCAGGCCCACCAGCTCCCATATATAGTCTTTAATGGACAGTTAATCATTTTCAGCCTTACATTGTCTCTCCTCCAAGTATCAGTTGTCTCCAGCAACAATCATTCATTTCCATATCTTTATTATTGTATCTTCCATATTTTTCAAATGACTGATTTATAATTGTCTATACCTTCTACAGGTATACCTTCTAGTTCACCAGCAGTGAGTTTTTGTAATTTTACAACTACCTTGGGCTTGCAGCTAACTTTATTTCACCCGTCCACTCTAATAGGGTAACACATTGCCAGCTGTAGTGTGGTTCCCAAAGATCCCCATCTCTGGTATTTATACTTGTATAATCCCCTTCCCTTGAGGGTGGGATAAACCTACTGATTGCTTCTAATAGAATATGGCAAGATTATGGGATGTCACTTCCATTACTGAGTTACAGAAGACTGTGACTTTTGCTGGTATTCTTTCCGTCCTTCTCTTTCGCTTACTGTGATGCCAATAGCAAGCTATTCTATGGAGAAGCCCCCTCATGGCACAGAAATAAGAAAGGATTCCAGCCAGCAGTTTACGAGGAACTGAGACCTTAGTTCAACAAGCCGTGAGGAACTAAATCCTGACAACAGCCATGTGAGTGATCTAGGAAACAAATCCTGTCCAGTAGAGCTTTGAGATAACTGTGAACTTTTTAAGAGACTCAGAGGCTGAAGATCCAGCTAAGCTGGGCCCAAATTCTTGACCAGAAACAGTGAGATAATAAAAGTTGTTTAAGCCACTACGTTTTGGGGTAATTTGTTGCACAGCAACATGCAACTAATGCACCAACCCTGTGGTGAGCTATTGTTATAGCCAGCCTACAAGATGGCCCCAAATGAACCCTACCTTCTATTATTCACACCCTTGTGTAGTCCCCTCCATATTGTATGATGATTGCTCTCAGAGATCCATATATACTGTGGATCTATATATGCTATGGCAGAAATTTTGAGTATGTCACTTCTGAGATTATGTTCTTAAAGGAGTGTGGCTTTGGTCTTGAGCTCTCACTCTCTTGGATCATTTGCTTAGGGGGGGACTGGGTGCCATTTCTTGAGGCAGCTCTGTGGAGTGGCCCATGTGGTGAGGAACTGAGGAACTGAAGCCTGCCAACAAGCATGTGGCAAAACTTGGAAGCAGATCCATTAGCCTCTGTGCAGACTTTAGATGAATGAAGTCCTGCCTGAGAGCTCAACTGCAACCTTAGGAGATAACTCTAATCCAGAACTACATTGCTAAGATGATTCTGGATTCCTAACACTCAGAATTCGTGCGAGATAACAATTTTTGTTGTTGTTGTTGTTACAAACTGCCAAGTTTTGGAGTAACTTGTTATGCAGAAATTGATGACTAATACAGTGATTCATCACTAGGATAAAAATTGTAGTGTCTGCTTACTTTGGCCAGTCCTAAACTGAGCCTTACATAGAGATTAGAATACAGGAAGTTTATTGGAGAGTGCTGTCAAGGTATCAGCTTATGGACAGAAGGAAAAGAAACAGGAACAAACAAAAGGAGAATTTGTCCTGTGGTGCAATCATAAGAAAGCTTCAGATGAACCAATAGAGCAATCTGAAATTGGGATATCCATTCAAAATTAATGAACAATTTGAGTGGGGGATCAAACCTTTACTGGCATCCACAAGTAATCGGAGATAAGATACACTGGGATGGGTGCATGAAGCTTGGGTAAAGAACCTCTTTTCAGCCGAGCAAATTCCCAGAGAAGACTGACTGCTGAGATCTATCAACTACTGACCTTCCTGAGAGACAGCACATCACAGCAAATACAGCAGTCAATATGGCATAATTCATCCCCTCAAAGGAGAAAACCACAGTAGTCATATAAAGCAAAAATTAAATAATACAATTTAATATGGTTCAATGCAACTTTTCTGAACTAGAAGATGTGAAACTACATTTTTAAAGGGCAAAAAAAAAAAAAAAAAAAAAAAAGGAAAATTAATCCAGGATAGTGAAAGCTAAAAGATAAGCTAGTAAATTAAGAAAATAATAAGAGACCTTTTGAATCACCTTTATGTAAGTAAATTTGAAAACATCATTAAAAAGTTATTTAGCTAGGAATATATAATTTATAAAAACTGAGACTAGAAATAGAATATCCGAACTGAATGACTTCAAAGAAAGTTTCAGAACAATTCCTTTACTTTAACCAAAGCAGAATACATGGAGTGTTTCAGAGAAATTTTACCATCTTTTAAAGAAAATATTTAAATGATTTAAAAATTCTCCTAGAGTATCAAAAAAGAAAGAAAATTTCTAATTCTTTCTATTATGTGGGTATAAAATCAATTTTTCACAAAAATTAAAACTACAGCTTACTTATGAATATGAAAGTAAAAACACTAAATGAAGTATCAGCCTCCAGAAGTAGATTAAAACAGTAATATAGTAATATATTTTTAAACAATGGGTATTATTTCAGAAATGCAAGGGTAACACAAAATTAGGAAATGTTTTAATATAGTTTATTAATTTATCTAACGAGAAAAATCATGTTTATCAACTCAAATGTTTAAAAAAATCAGTCATGTTACCAACATAATAGACAAGATGCTCTGATTTTGAAATTGGGATAAATATATGTTGTATTTAATAATCCAAAAATTAAAATAACATTTATTAGTAATTTACTTATACTTTGTACTATATTAGACTATTCTTCCATATATGGTACTTAATATTTACAACCAAAATGCTAACTATTACTTTGTCTATGTCTTCAATAGTTAAAGACATTGTTCATGATTTTATAAATGGTACACCAAAAATTAATAATGAGAAAAACATGCAGAAATCACATCAAATTTGGGAGCTATTTTTCTTTATAAAGCATAGGATCAATATATTTATAAAATATTTCACTTAGAAATTTTCTGCTACAATTACCTGCTCATCCTTTCCTATAGTGGATTTTGAGGCATGTCTTCAGTCACAGAATGAAGATGACCCAGTATGGTGGTGGTAGAAGGTGTGAAGGGTTCCTCGAGGGATATTTCTTTCTACACAAGCTCCTCCATCTGACAGAGCTCCACTTTAAAGTCTACTCTGATAGTCAGATAACCCACCCACAGAATAACACCCCAGAATGATGTGCTACGGCATCACAGAGCTGTTAAAAGAGCCCCTAAAGTTGTTTCATGTGCACTACCTCTCAAATAGCATAGACTCTAGCATCTCCTTTCGCATTACATGATCTTTCTTATTTCACATCTTTTCCAATGATACATAACTAATTTCCTTTTGGCAATAAGCAGTAATGGTAAAGGAAGAAAAAGAAAATATGTGACTGCCCGAAGCTGCAGACAATAATATAACCTATTATATTTCATTCAGTAGTTTCTAATTTCTTTAGATGTATGAATATTTACAAAGATAAGGCATTTGCTCTCTATAATGTTTATTCACTTTCAAGATAATAAGTTCATTGGAATTTTGATAAATTTAACTTGAAAATATATTTACAAAATATGTTAAATATATTTTGTTCTCTTTTATTGGAAAAGCAATAAAACAATGTAGTATCCAAGAAGAAAAACCTGAAATTGTGGTTGTTTACAGCTTACCATCCCACTGGAATTTTATTAGTAAAATTAAATGGATAAAACAGAAACCAAACTTTTTTTTTCAATTTGAAATATATATATATATATATATGCTTTTATTTTTGTTTGAATAATGACTAGAAGCCATAAATTTTTACTGGCCTAAAAACAATAAATTAGAGTTTCAAGGAAGTATAGATGTACCATGAGATTTGATCAAAGAACATTTTTTAAGTCTGTTCTATAGGGTAGAGTACTAGATTTCTGCATGGTATTTCTAAGGGTCCATGAGTGGGTGGCATTGCATGGGACCACAGAAGTGGTCATAGCTTCTTAGAAATAAATATTTAAGGACAAACTTTCATGCTGATTAGTAGTTCTTTATTGTTTTTCTTAGTTGTATACTTCATATTTTAGTTACATAAATATTGTTTCATTTCCAGCATTCACAGCCCCATTTGCCCCAGTGACAAATTAATTTTTTAGTAAATATGCCAGTTATTTTCCTTCCTTGGACAAGAACAACAATCTTCCATGGGGGGGGGGGGAACTCATAAATGTGTGAGGAGATATTTGCTTTCTCTAAATGTATAGCCTTGACATACATATATTTTCTTTATTTTCCAGAATACCTTCTCTATCTATATCATTCTACAAGGATACGTTATAATAGGATACTATTATCTTAGTCCTTCTGCTTACAGATTAAATATTCATGCAATATAAACATTCTGAGAGAAATCATAAGGAGATTTATAAGTAGAAATAAGATTTAACATTTTAAAAATATTTTTAAAAATTGGAAACAAAAATAGACTCTCTAAAACACTCATTTAATTTTCTTTTTCTAAGAAAAACCAGGACTTTTTATGATTTTTTTTTTAAGATTATGTTGAAGAGTAGGGAGAAAAACCACAGAGATTTAAAAGATGAAGGATGTGATGCCTAGAAAAATTCAGTGACTGTTGCAATCTTGTTATGGAAAATTAAGTTTCATTTAGGAGACTGTGTGTGTAATCTGGTGACACATCCTGGTTCCAAGCATCTATTGGCATGAGGTGATATGCATAAGGGTTTTGATATTTTATTTTTTAAGAAAGAATAAGGAGAATCAGAAAAATGAGAAAGTAGTTAGGGAGACCAATTTTGAAGGAAGCAGGAGAACATAGTTGCACAGATGCTTGGAAGGAGGAAGGGAGAAATGAAAATGAAGGGACAGGTATGACAGTTGTCCCTGACTCTCACAAGATTGGTGTTGAGCACCTGTGGGGAGAGAAGTTGTGTTTTGAAACAACATAGGTCTCCTCTCAGGAAGGTTGCAGACCTAGAAAAGAGGGGTGTATTAGTTGAAAAATATAAGTACATGTGTGCATTTTAGAAACCCTCTCTGAAATCCTCCAAATTGTTGAGGATACACTGAGAGATGTAGGTTGAGTTTAAATATTATGCTAGACTGGGCTAGCAAACTAGTGTGATTCAAATATGTTATTTGCACCCCAAACTGGTGAAGCTAAAGACAAGCATGTTATTTTTACACAAAGCAAAAATGAGTCCTGAAGTTTCCAAACCTAAGCAAAACTGTGATTGGCCTAAAATAAATATTTTTCTTATTAGTTTGCATTATGTGACTAGGGCTTAAATGATCATTATATGTTGTTAAATTTCTGGTTTGTTATGGTTTACCTAAACCTCTTATCTGCCTTATCTTTCACTCTTTTCCTACAAATATCTATTTGTAAATCACTTCTTGGCATTTGTGGGCAATACAAAAATATTCACAAAAAAATAAAATTGAGGGTAAGCTCCATGATGACAAAGAAGGACTTGGTTTGCTTTGCATATAGCTCCATCCCTGGTCCCTAGAACAGAACCTAGCATTTAGTAATACTAAATACATACTTGCTGGGGTACCTGGGTGGTGCAGTCGGGTGAGCATCTGACTCTTGGTTTTGGCTCATGTTGTGATCTCAGGGTTGTGAGATTGAGCCCTGCATCCAGCTCCATGCTCAGCACAGAGTCTACTTGAGATTCTCTCTCCCTCTGCCCCTCCTGCTTGTGCTCTCTCTCTCTCTCTAAAATAAAAAAAAAAAAAAAAAAAACTTAAAAAAACCCACACATACTTGCTGAATGAATGAATTATAAAAAAATAGATTGTTTTAAAAATTTTATTTAGTGTATTATCTCTTAAGTTAGAAAAAATGACTGCATTTCTCTTCATAAAATTTAATGATTGTATACTGTTCTGTCCTTAGTTGATATTTAATAGAATGGTAGATAGATACATTCTTCACAGTACTTTAAACCATATTTCTTTTCTGGATAAAGACAGTATGATCAAAATAGAGTCAGTAATCAGAAGCTTTCCAACAAAGAAAAACTAGGACCAAATGACTTTACAGGTGAGTTCTACCAAACATTTAAAGAATTAATATTAAACTCTTTTGAAAAACAGAAGAGGGAACTCTTTTAAAAAATAGAAGAGGGAACACGCCCACTCTCTTTCTGTGAGGCCAGCATCACCCTGATATCAAAGCCAGAAAAGGACACCATGAGAAAAATAAACAAACAAACAAACTATAGGCATATATACCTAATGAACATGGATGCAAAAATCCTCAATAAAATATTAGCAAACCAAATTCAGTAACACATTAAAAGGATCATACACCATGATCAAGTGGGATTTATCCCTGAAATGCAAGAATGGTCCAACATATGCAAATCAATTAATGTGATATATGACATTAAGAGAATGAAGAATAAAATAACATTATTATTTTAATAGATGTAGAAAAAGCATTTTACAAAATCCAATATCCTTTCATAATAAAATTTTTCAAAAAATTAGGAAAGAAGGACCTTACTTTAATGTGATAGAGGCCATATATGAAAAGCCCACAGCTAACATTATACTCAAGGATGAAATACTGAAAACTTTTCCTCTAAGATCTGAAACAAAGCAAGGATGCTTACTCTTTCAACTTTTATTCAATCATTGTACTGGAAGTCCTCGCCAGAGCAATTAGGCAAGAAAAGGAATTAAAAGGCATCCAAATTGGGAAAGGAGTAAAATTATCTCTGTTTGCAGATGACATGCTCTTATATACATTCCTTAAAGTTTCCACAAAACAAACAAACAAAACAAAACAAGACAAAAAACCAAAAACCTATTAGAAAAAATAAATGAGTTCAGTAAAGTTGCAAGATACAAAATCAACATGCAATCACCAGTTGAACTTGTATACACCAACAATTTATCTGGAAAAGAACTTAAGAAAACATTCAATTTATAATAGCATCAAAAAACACTTAAGAATAAACTTAGCCAATAAATGTATGCTGAAAACTATAAAACAGTGATGAAGGGGGTTAAAGCAGACACAAATAAAGGGAAAGACATTCCATGTTCATGGCTTGGAAGAATTAATATTGTTAAAATGTCCATACTACCCAAAGTGATTTACAAATTCAATGCAATCCCTATCAAATTCGCTGTGTCAATTTTGATATAAATAGAAAAAAAAGAACAACAACAATTCTAAAATGTATGTAGAACCGCAAAATATCCCAAAAAGTTAAAGCAGTTTAGAGCAAAAAAGAACAAAGCTGAAGGCATCACAGTTTCTTGTTTAAAAATATATTACAAAGCTATAGTAATGAAACCACTGTGATATTGGCATGAAAACAGATATACAGACCAATGGAACAGAATAGAAAGCCCAGAAATTGGATACCATCCCTTTATCTGTAATATCATTTGCAAATATCTTCTCCCATTCCGTGGGTTGCCTCTTTGTTTTGTTGACTGTTTCCTTTGCTGTGCAGAAGCTTTTTATCTTGATGAAGTCCTAGAAGTTCATTTTTGCTTTTGTTTCACTAGCCTTTGGAGATTTATCTTGAAACAAGTTTCTATGGCCAATGTTAAAGAGGTTACTGCCTATATTCTCCTTTAGGATTTTGATGGATTCCTGTCTCACACTGAGGTCTTTCATCCATTTTGAGTTTATCTTTGTGTATGGTGTTAGAGAATAGTCCAGTTTCATTCTTCTGTATATAGCTGTCCCATTTTCCCAGCACCATTTATTGAAGAGACTGCCTTTTTTTCCATTGCATATTTTTTCCTGCTTTGTCAAAGATTATTTGACCATAGAGTTGAGGGTCCATATCTGGACTCTCTATTCTGTTCCATTGGTCTATATGTCTGTTTTTGTGCCACCTACCATGCTGTCTTGGTGATCACGGCTTTGTAATATAGCTTGAAATCCGGCAACATGATGCCTCCAGCTTTGTTTTTCTTTTTCAACTTTTCCTTGGCAATTCGGGGTCTTTTCTGATTCCATACAGATTTTAGGATTGTTGTCCAGCACTTTGAAAAATGTCATTGGAATTTTGATCGGGATGGCATTGAAGGTATAGTTCGCTCTGGGTAGCATAGACATTTATTTTATTTTATTTTATTATGTTATGTTAATCACCATACATTACATCATTAGTTTTTTGTTTTTAGTTTTCTTTTTTTATTATGTTATGTTAATCATCGTACATTACATCATTAGTTTTTGATGTAGTGTTCCATGATTCATTGTTTGTGCATAACACCCAGTGCTCCATGCAGAACATGCCCTCTTTAATACCCATCACCAGGCTAACCCATCCTCCCACACCCCTCCCCTCTAGAACCCTCAGTTTGTTTTTTAGAGTCCATAGTCTCTCATGGTTCTTCTCTCCCTCCGATTCCCCCCCTTCATTTTACCCTTCCTACTATCTTCTTCTTCTTTTTTTTTTTTTTAACATATACTGTATTATTTGTTTCAGAGGTACAGGTCTGTAATTCAACAGTCTTAAACAATTCACAGCGCTCACCATAGAAGGACATTGGGGAGGGTATGAGCATAGACATTTTAACAATGTTTATTCCTCCGATCCATGAGCATGGAATGTTTTTCCATCTTTTTGTGTCTTCCTCAATTTCTTTCATGAGTGTTCTTTAGTTCCTAGAGTATAGATCCTTTATTTCTTTGGTTAGGTTTATTCCGAGGTATCTTACGGTTTTTGGTGCTATTGTAAATGGAATCGTTTCTCTAATTTCTCTTTCCATAGTTGTGTTGTTAGTGTATAAGATATTAAGGAGGGCACGTACTGCATGGGGCACTGGGTGTTATATGAAAACAATGAATCGTGGATCACTACATCAAAAACTAATGATGTATTGAGGGGCGGAGCAAGATGGCGGAGGAGTAGGAGACCTGGATTTCGTCTCCTCTCAGGAATTCAGCTGGATAGGGATCAAACCATTCTGAACACCTACAAACTCAACAGGAGATCAAAGAAAAGAAGAGCAACAACTCTCTGAACAGAAAAGCGACCACTTTTTGGAAGGTAGGACGTGCGGAGAAGTGAATCCGAGGCGATATTCGGGAGGATAGACGGCGGGGGAGGGGCCTCCGTCGGCCGCTTCTGGCAAGTGATAGAGCCACGGAGCACAAAATCGGAACTTTTAGAAGTCTGCTCCGCTGAGGGACGTCACTCTGGTGGCGAAGTGGGGGGTGGAACCCTCGCGGGACAGTGTGGTCTCAGGACCCTCGGGGTCACAGAAAGACCGGGGGTACCTGAGTGCGGCAGAGCTCCCAGGGATCGGAGCAGGGAAGCCGGCTGCAGAGACGGAGCCCAGGCGCGGGCTCTCAGCTCGGGGTTGCCATAAACCGTGATCCGCGGCACAGTCGGGCCACTGCTCCTCCAGCAGGGACCCAACAAGCGGCAGATCCGGGGAGACTCACCTTCTTCCCCCGGGAGGAGAGGTGCGGGAGCGCACCGCGGGGATCTGCTGGGTTTGGAGACTCCACCCGGGGTCGGGTGCCGGATAGAAAGGCGCGGTCACAGGCCGGGTGAGCACGGAGTGTGGCCGGAGACCGGGGAGACGGGAGTGACTGACGGCTTTTCTCTGGGGGCTCGCTGAGGAGCGGGACCCTGAGTTCTCGGCTCCTCCGGGGCGGAGACTGGGAGGCCGCCATTTTCACTCTCCGCCTCCAAAGCTGTACGGAAAGCTTGCAGGGAACAAAAGCTCCGGAGAGCAAACCCGAGCAGATTACTTAGCCCGGACCGGCAAGGGCGGGGCAATTTTGCCTCCGGCAAAGACATTTGGGAACCACGGCAACAGGCCCCTCCCCCAGAAGATCAGCAAGAACAGCCAGCCAAGACCAAGTTTACCGATCAATGAGAACGGCAGAACTCCAGCGCTAGGGGAACACTGCACATAGAATCCATGGCTTTTTTTACCATGATTCTTTAGTCTTTCAAAGTTAATTATTTTTTTTAACTGTCTTTTTTTCTTTTCTCCTTTTTCCTTTTTTTTTGAATTTTTCTTTTTCCCTTTTTCAACCAACATCTTATCAATCCCTTTTAAAAAAAAAACATTTTTATTTTTCATTTTTAAAGTCATATTCTATCCCTTCATAGTAGTTACCCGTATTTTTGGCATATATATATAAGTTGTTCTCTCCTTAAAATCTTGAGATAGTTTCTTCTAACAGATCAAAATATACTCTAAATCTCTAGTGTATGGTTTTTTTCTACTCCCCTGCCTGATCACATTCTCTCCCTTTTTTCTTTCTTTCTTTCTTTTTTTTTTAATCCTCTTCTTTCTTTTTTCAAACAACTTATCAAATCCTTTTTTAAAATTTTTTATAATTTCCATCTTTACAGTCATATTCCATCCCTTCATCATATCAACCCTTATTTTTGTACATATATAAGTTTTTCTTTCTTTAAAATTTTGGGAGGGACTTTCTTTTAACAGACCAAAATACACCCAAAATCTAGTGTGTGGCACTGATCTATAATCCAGCCTGATCATATTTGATCACATTCTGTTTTTGTTTTGTTTTGTTTTGTTCTGCTTTTGTTTGTTTTTATCTTTATCTTTATCTTTTTTCTTTTTTTCTTTCCTTTTCTTTTTTCTCTCTTTCCCTTTCTTTTCCCACTGCTTCAGGTCTTTTCTGATTTGTTTAGAGTATATTTTCTGGGGACGTTGTTACCCTGCTAGCATTTTGTTCTCTCATTAATCTATTCTCCTCTGCACAAAATGACAAGACGGAAAAAATCACCTCAACAAAAAGAACAAGAGGTAGTACCGACTGCCAGGGACCTACTCAATACGGACATTAGTACGATGTCAGATCTAGAGTTCAGAATCATCACTTTAAAGATACTAGCTGGGCTTGAAAAAAGCATGGAAGTTATTAGAGAAACCCTTTCTGGAGAAGTAAAAGAACTAAAATCGAACCAAGTAGAAATCAAAAAGGCTATTAATGAGGTGCAATCAAATATGGGGGCGCTAACTGCTAGGATAAATGAGGCAGAAGAAAGAATCAGCGAGATAGAAGACCAAATGATGGAAAATAAAGAAGCTGAGAAAAAGAGAGATAAACAACTACTGGATCACGAGGGCAGAATTCGAGAGATAAACGATACCATAAGACGAAACAACATTAGAATAATTGGGATCCCAGAAGAAGAAGAAAGAGAGAGAGGTGCAGAAGGTATAATGGAGCAAATTATAGCAGAGAACTTCCCTAATTTGGGGAAGGAAACAGGCATCAAAATCCAGGAAGCACAGAGAACCCCTCTCAAAATCAATAAAAATAGGTCAACACCCCGACATCTAATAGTAAAACTTACGAGTCTCAGAGACAAAGAGAAAATCCTGAAAGCAGCTCGGGAGAAGAGATATGTAACCTACAATGGTAGAAACATTAGATTGGCAACAGACTTATCCACAGAGACCTGGCAGGCCAGAAAGGACTGGCAGGACATATTCAGAGCACTAAATGAGAAAAATATGCAGCCAAGAATACTATATCCAGCTAGGCTGTCATTGAAAATTGAAGGAGAGATAAAAAGCTTCCAGGACAAACAAAAACTAAAGGAATTTGCAAACACGAAACCAGCCCTACAACAAATATTGAAAGGGGTCCTCTAAGCAAAGAGAGAGCCTAAAAGCAACATAGACCAGAAAGGAACACAAACAATATACAGTAACAGTCACTTTACAGGCAATACAATGGCACTGAACTCCTATCTTTCAATAGTTACCCTGAATGTAAATGGGCTAAATGCCCCAATCAAAAGACACAGGCTATCAGATTGGATTAAAAAACAAGACCCATCGATATGCTGTCTGCAAGAGACTCATTTTAGACCCAAAGACACCCCCAGATTGAAAGTGAGGGGGTGGAAAACCATTTACCATGCTAATGGACACCAAAAGAAAGCTGGGGTGGCAATCCTTATATCAGACAAATTAGATTTTAAACCAAAGACTGTAATAAGAGATGAGGAAGGACACTATATCATACTTAAAGGGTCTATCCAACAAGAAGATCTAACAATTGTAAATATCTATGCCCCTAACATGGGAGCAGCCAATTATATAAGGCAATTAATAACAAAAGCAAAGAAACACATCGACAACAATACAATAATAGTGGGGGACTTTAACACCCCCCTCACTGAAATGGACAGATCGTCTAAGCAAAAGATCAACAAGGAAATAAAGACTTTAAATGACACACTGGACCAAATGGACTTCACAGACATATTCAGAACATTCCATCCCAAAGCAACGGAATACACATTCTTCTCTAGTGCCCATGGAACATTCTCCAGAATAGATCACATCCTAGGTCAGAAATCAGGTCTCAACCGGTACCAGAAGATTGGGATCATCCCCTGCCTATTTTCAGACCACAATGCTTTGAAACTAGAACTCAATCACAAGAGGAAAGTCAGAAAGAACTCAAATACATGGAGGCTAAAGAGCATCCTACTGAAGAATGAATGGGTCAACCAGGAAATTAAAGAAGAATTAAAAAAATTCATGGAAACCAATGAAAATGAAAACACAACTATTCAAAATCTTTGGGATACAGCAAAGGCAGTCCTAAGAGGAAAGTATATAGCAATACAAGCCTTTCTCAAGAAACAAGAAAGGTCTCAAGTACACAACCTAACCCTACACCTAAAGGAGCTGGAGAAAGAACAGCAAATAAAGCCTAAACCCAGCAGGAGAAGAGAAATAATAAAGATCAGAGCAGAAATCAATGAAATAGAAACCAAAAGAACAGTAGAACAGATCAACGAAACTAGGAGCTGGTTCTTTGAAAGAATTAACAAGATTGATAAGCCCCTGGCCAGACTTATCAAAAAGAAAAGAGAAATGACCCAAATCAACAAAATCATGAATGAAAGAGGAGACATCACAACCAACACCAAAGAAATACAAACAATTATAAGAACATATTATGAGCAACTCTATGCCAACAAATTAGATAACCTGGAAGTAATGGATGCATTCCTAGAGATGTATCAACTACCAAAACTGAACCAGGAAGAAATAGAACACCTGAACAGACCTATAACCACTAAGGAAATTGAAGCAGTCATCAAAAATCTCCCAAAACACAAAAGCCCAGGGCCAGATGGCTTCCCAGGGGAATTCTACCAAACATTTCAAGAAGAATTAATACCTATCCTTCTGAAACTGTTCCAAAAAATAGAAATGGAAGGAAAACTTCCAAACTCATTTTATGAGGCCAGCATTACCTTGATCCCAAAACCAGACAAAGACCCCATTAAAAAGGAGAATTACAGACCAATATCCCTGATGAACATGGATGCAAAAATTCTCACCAAAATACTAGCCAATAGGATCCAACAGTACATTAAAAGGATTATTCACCACGACCAAGTGGGATTTATCCCTGGGCTGCAAGGTTGGTTCAACATCCGCAAATCAATCAACGTGATACAATACATTAACAAAAGAAAAAACAAGAATCACATGATCCTCTCAATAGATGCAGAAAAAGCATTTGACAAAGTACAGCATCCTTTCTTGATCAAAACTCTTCAGAGTATAGGGATAGAGGGTACATACCTCAATATCATAAAAGCCATCTATGAAAAACCTACAGCGAATATCATTCTCAATGGGGAAAAACTGAGAGCTTTCCCCCTAAGGTCAGGAACGCGGCAGGGATGTCCACTATCACCACTGCTATTCAACATAGTATTGGAAGTCCTAGCCACAGCAATCAGACAACAAAAAGAAATCAAAGGCATCCAAATTGGCAAAGAAGAAGTCAAACTCTCACTCTTTGCAGATGATATGATACTTTATGTGGAAAATCCCAAAGACTCCACCCCAAAACTGCTAGAACTCATACAGGAATTCAGTCAAGTGGCAGGATATAAAATCAATGCACAGAAGTCAGTGGCATTCCTATACACCAACAACAAGTCAGAAGAAAGAGAAATTAAGGAGTCGATCCCATTTACAATTGCACCCAAAACCATAAGATACCTAGGAATAAATCTAACCAAAGAGGCAAAGGATCTGTACTCAGAAAACTATAAAATACTCATGAAAGAAATTGAGGAAGACACAAAGAAATGGAAAAACGTTCCATGCTCATGGATTGGAAGAACAAATATTGTGAAGATGTCAATCCTACCTAGAGCAATCTACACATTCAATGCAATCCCCATCAAAATACCATCCACTTTCTTCAAAGAAATGGAACAAATAATCCTAAAATTTGTATGGAACCAGAAAAGACCCCGCATAGCCAGAGGAATGTTGAAAAAGAAAAGCAAAGCTGGCGGCATCACAATTCCAGACTTCCAGCTCTACTACAAAGCTGTCATCATCAAGACAGTATGGTACTGGCACAAAAACAGACACATAGATCAATGGAACAGAATAGAGAGCCCAGAAATGGACCCTCAACTCTATGGTCAACTAATCTTCGACAAAGCAGGAAAGAATGTCCAATGGAAAAAAGACAGTCTCTTCAACAAATGGTGTTGGGAAAATTGGACAGCCACATGCAGAAGAATGAAACTGGACCATTTCCTTACACCACACACAAAAATAGACTCCAAATGGTTGAAAGACCTCAATGTGAGACAGGAGTCCATCAAAATCCTAAAGGAGAACACAGGCAGCAACCTCTTCGACCTCAGCCGCAGCAACTTCTTCCTAGAAACATCGCCAAAGGCAAGGGAAGCAAGGGCAAAAATGAACTATTGGGACTTCATCAAGATAAAAAGCTTTTGCAAAGCAAAGGAAACAGTCAACAAAACCAAAAGACAACTGACAGAATGGGAGAAGATATTTGCAAATGACATATCAGATAAAGGGCTAGTATCCAAAATCTATAAAGAACTCATCAAACTCAACACCAAAAGAACAAAGAATCCAATCAAGAAATGGGCAGAAGACATGAACAGACATTTCTCCAAAGAAGACATCCAAATGGCCAACAGACACATGAAAAAGTGTTCAATATCGCTCGGCATCAGGGAAATCCAAATCAAAACCTCAATGAGATACCACCTCACACCAGTCAGAATGGCTAAAATTAACAAGTCAGGAAATGACAGATGTTGGCGGGGATGCGGAGAAAGGGGAACCCTCCTACACTGTTGGTGGGAATGCAAGCTGGTGCAGCCACTCTGGAAAACAGTATGGAGGTTCCTCAAAAAGTTGAAAATAGAGCTACCATA
>NW_022589770.1:7816598-7961460 GCF_004348235.1 Phoca vitulina
TGGATCACTACATCAAAAACTAATGATGTATTGTATGGTGACTAAAAAAAAATTAAAAAAAAAAAAAAAAAGAAAGAAAGCCCAGAAATTAACCCTGAAAATATGAACAATTAATTTATGACAGACGAGTCAAGAATATGCAATGTCTCTTTAATAAATGATGTTGAGAACACTGGATATTTACATACAAAAGAATGAAATCGGACACATAAAAATCAAATCAAAGTGAATTAAAGATTTAAGTGTACGATAAGAAATCATAAAACTCTAGAAGAAAACAGAGAAAAAACCTCTTGACATTTTCTTGGCAATAAATATTTGGATATGACACCAGAAGCAAATGTAACAAAAGCAAAAATAAACAACTGGGACTGCCTCACACCAAAAAAACTTCTGTCCAGCAGAAGAAACCACCAACAAAATGAAAAGACAATCAACAGAATAGGAGAAAATGTTTGCAAACCATATGTCTCATAAAGGGTTAATGCCCAAAACACATAAGAAACTCATACAACTGAATATCAAAAACAAAATGATCTGATTAAAAAAATGGTTGAAGGAACTAAATATACATTTCTCCAAAGTGATACAAATGTACAATAGATATATGGAAAAAAAAATTACTAATCATCAGGGACATGCAAATCAAAACCACAATGCAATATTAGCTCAAACTTATTCGAATGGCTTTCATTAAAAAGAAAAAGATTAAAAATGTTATAAAGAGGATGTGGAGAAATGGAACTTTCATACACTGTTGGTGGGAATGTTGATTGAGCCACTATGGAAAAGGGTATGGAGATTCCTCAAAAAACTAAAAATAGAACTGTGATATGATCTAGCAATACCAATTTTGCATATAGAGCCAAAGGAATTTAAATTAATATCTTGAAGAGATGTCTGCACTTTCATATTTATTACAGCATTATTCAAAATAGTTAAGACATAGAAGCACCCTAAATATTCATCAATGGATGAATGGATAAAGAAAATGTGGTATATACATAAAATGGAATATTATCTAGGTTTAAAAAAGGGAATCCTTTTATTTGCTACAACATGGTTGAACCTGGAGGACATGCTAAAATAATCCAGAAGAGCAAATATGCCATGGTACGACTTATATGAGCAATCTAAAATAGTAAAACTCATGGAAATAGAGAGGGGAATGGTGGTTGCCAGGGACCAGAGGAAGGGGGATATAAGCAGGTATTAGTCAAAGGATACTGTTATGGTTTTACAAGATGAGTAATTTCTAGAGATCTATTGTACAATATAGTGTCTATAATTAACAATACTGTATTGTATACTAGAATTTTTGCTATGAGAATAGATCTTATGTTAAATATTCTTATGACTACTACTGTTGCAGATGATAAAATAAGGGAGCAGAAAGAAACTTTTGGATATAATGGACAGGTTTATAACATAGATTGTGGTGATCATTTCACAGACATATATTTATTCCCAAACTCATCAAGTTGTATACAGTATTTACAACATTCTGAATGCAAAAAACACAAAAAAACAAAAACCAAAAACACTCATGGTATGCTAGCATTGAAATAGCATGAGATTTTGAATCAAACAGAGCTGAGTTCAAATCTTTAATTATGTGATCATAGGAAAATTACTAACTTTGTGAAGTATTTTTCTTTTGCAAAAATTTTTTCATGGTGGCTGTTAGAATTAGATTGTCATGCATATATACTGAATTATTGCATAGAACAGAACCTGACACAAATTAATATGAATGTCTGTTCTTTCTATCTGCTATGAGTAAACATTGCTTCTGCCTATGGCCATATAGATGGGTAAGTCAAAGAGGGCATAACAAGTTCTCCAATTTTCTTTAGAGGAAGCCTAAATTCAGTAGCAAGCTAATGCACTCAGGTCACCTTTTCTTAAGGTGGTTCATGTCTTAGAGAGCATTGGGTATCTGTCTTCTTTAGCAATTGCTAATTAAGGGTGTGGAGGTATGGCTCTGCTAGATGAAACTGACGAGTAGACAACAAACTGCTGGTTCAGGGATCTGAAATATATATAAATCATTCACAGGGTCATAAGATGACAAGATTTTCACACTCAATCCTATGAATATTATGGCTCTTGAGTAGCTTATCTCTCTAGACCATAAAAATCATTTCATCCTGGCTTATCAGAAAGAAAATTTTAACATGGAAGCCCCTTCTCTTGGAAAAAAACAAAAACAAAAACAAAAGTTCTTTATGAAAGAGACCAGCATGGTGTCTATGAAAGTTCTTTATGGAGGACACCAGCATGGTGACTCATTACTCTGTCACTGGATCCATTGACTAGATATGATATACAATCAGATTTGTTTCTGGAATTTTACTCACATTAGAGTTTGGCTCTCTATTGATTAAGAGTTATAATTTGATAACTACCAAAAAAAAAAAAAATCTCTCAGTTCTTGAGATCTTTTCTTAGTTCAGTGTTTCCATTCATAAGGGACACTTCCTCTACTCATTGTATGATCTGGTTAAATTACCTGGAAATATAGTTGTTACCTCTTCATTTGCAAAGTAGGAGGGTCATAAAGTCTATCGATGGCTTCTGCCTTAGACCTGGTCAGAAATAAACAAGAATTTATTCTTTACTGAATTGTCCAACTTGGAGTACTTTACAAGAAGATGGACAAATATAAGTGGGAGAAGATGGAGATTCAATCTTAATTCAATTCAATTCAAAATTTCATTTCTGGGGCACCTGGGTGGCTCAGTTGGTTAAGCGTCTGCCTTTGGCTCAGGTCATGATCCCAGGGTCCTGGGATCGAGCCCCGCGTGGGGCTCCCTGCTCAGTGGAGAGCCTGCTTCTCCCTCTCCCTCTGCCTGCCACTCTGCCTGCTTGTGCTCTCTATCTCTTTAAAAAAATTTAAAAAAATAAAATTTCATTTCTGTCTCACTCCCCATACCCTCCTCCTTTCTCTCCATAATTATTTATTGACTATCTATAGTGAGTTAGGTGATCACTATGAAAATAACATTCAAATAAAAGAATTTGCTTTAATTGAGAAAAACTTCATGCTTGGGATAGTGTATTTTTATATTCATAAGTACTCAATTTTTTTTTGTTTTTTCATTCCTTGTCCTTATCCCCAGGTATCATTATTTTATTCCATGATAAGTATTTTATTCCAAATATTCACTGGTTTTATCCAACTTCTCAAACTTTTCAGAGTTGGCTTTCATGTCATGCATTTACTTTCAGTTCTTTGGATAAAATTTTTTTCTGGTGTTCATCTTCTAGAAAAGAGACTAACCACTTCACTCTCAAAGATGTTCTTAAAGTTTATTTATCCTGAGCAATTCTTTTTTTTAATATTTTATTTATTTATTAGTCAGAGAGAGAGAGAGAGAGAGAGAGAGAGAGACTGAGCAAGCAGGGGGAGCGGCAGGCAGGGGAAGAAGCAGGCTCCCCACTGAGTAAGGAGCCCACAGTGGGGCTCAATCCCAGGATCTTAGGATCATGACCTGAGCTGAAGGCAGACACTTAACTGACTGAGCCGTTCAGGTGTCCCTATCCTGAGCAATTCTTACACTTAGTTTTGATGCAATACAGGAAAGGCAACAGAATTCATTTAGCTAAAGATATATTTAATTTAACAACAACAACAAAATTCTACTTTCCACTACTTTCCACTAACAAAGCCAATACATTGTATATTTAGAATAGGTGAAATGCTCTTATACAATTAAAACTGAGCACTCATTGTTTTAAATTATATAGCTATAACATCTATAATATTTGAGAGAAGAAAGGAAATAAAATACTCTTTTCTATATTGGAGAAAATATAAAGGAAAAAGTCAGGGATAAGGTCTAAGGAGGAAAAATGGTGTATTTATATTTACTCAATTTTTTTTTCAGAAATATAATGTAGAGTTCCCACTGAGCTTTGGAAGTAGTTTGGAGCATTAAAGGAAGCTTTAATCATTCATATTGCACCCTCTGGAGAGGTCATTTCTCTTATGTGACTGCACAATAAATGAAGGTGCATATTCTGGACATCTGTAGCCAGCTTGACTTTTTTTTTTTTTTTTTCCTTTTCTGGCTTGCCTGAGAGGTTTCTGGACAGCATCAGCTATTGTGGATAAAAATGGAATTCTTCAGTTCTGTAATATAGAGATATTTTCTCTTGTGACTCTGACCTCTTAGATCTTTCCTTTATTGTTCCAAGCCACAGCCATAGATTTAGTCCTAAGGAAGCCTCCCATTCCTGGTATAAGTAACTATGGGATAAATGACAGTGTGCTGTGACTTTTTATTCCACAGGCCACTATCTTCTCTGTACCATTGTACATTTTTCTCTTAAGAAACAGTGCAGCTCTGAAGGCCCCTGGACATCCCGGCAAGCTTTTCCATTAACTGCAGCAATCAAAGAGCATTGCTACCTTAAGGAAGTAAGGTATGCATATAAAGGTGAATGTCCTTAGATTCTACTGCAAAATACATAATGAAAATTTCCTTGATTCAGTTAAAACATCAGTGGTTGCTGTATGCTTTTGTATGAGATTTCCTGCTCTCCTAATATATGGTTCTCTCATTGGTAGGAAGAAAACTTTAGAATTTAAAATCATCCCTCTAAGTATTTTTTGCTTTGCTCATCTGCCTCTTTGATGTATCATGTTCACCATTCATTGTCCTTGGACAAGCCACAGAAACTGAGAGCCTCAGATACTCATTTAATGTAGGGTGATAATACATTTGTTTCATATGAAATCAAGATGATCAGATGATAAAACTTTATGTGAAAATTATAATGAGCTAGAACACTTAATGCAACTTTTTATCAACACTATCAAGATGGGCTCAAACTTTCAATTTTATCTACTGAGAATGGTTCCTCTATATAGGGCTCAAAGCAGGCTATTAGGTTTGGTTAGCAATTACTGGGTGTTATGCTTAAATTTGTTCCTCTCTTTTCTTCAAAAATTAGAGAAGCCTGCATTCACAACTTCACTCCCCTTTAAGCACAAAACAAACCAACAAAAAAACCATGATAATTAAACCCATGAGATAAATGTCACAGTGGATAAGGAGAGAATAATAAGCTTTTATAAATCCCCTGAAGGCTCAAAAGATTAAAATCATTATGAATCCAATATTCCTTTCCTTATTCTTGGGGTGAGGGGGAGAACTAGGAAAACAATGATGACATCAATGACAAAAAAACCAAAATAACATTATTATATAGTCGTTGAAGACGTAGTTGAGAAAGCTATATGCCACTTTCTTGGGTGGTTTAAATTATTTGTGAATACAACAAGTGAAAAAAATATAACCTGTTCCTATAAAAATTACAAAATTGTCTCAAAAGAGGGGAGGATGGTATGACTTTTAGGAAAAAAGAAGAAAGTATAACATGTATCCAAAAATAACAACACAGTGGAGAGGTAGAAAGAAGGAAGGAAAAGAGACATATTACTTTCAAAACTTGGTAGAAGTTCTTTTCCCTTTCTCCACCATGTGACAGCAGTCTTCTCCTTTACAATATTTGACACTTATAATTATCCAGCCACGTGTAATTAATTGGAATAATTTGTCCTTTGGTTTCCCCCAAAGGGCAAACTTCATGAGAACATCGACTGTGTTTGCTGACACACTGTACCAGCTCTCTGCCAGATTGTGAAATATACAGTTGCAGAATATCCAGTAAATGTTTGTTGACTAAATCTCTGAGTGATTGGGTTGTTTGGGAGATCAAAAGAAATGTGCATAGGAAATTCCTTTGTAAATAATAAATTAATGATACCTTGAAAACTTTATTTGTATTGTACATGTGAGTAGGGCCAAAGGAAAAAATGAACTAATGCGAATGCATTAAGGAAATGTTATTAAAATATATGCAAAACCCAGTGCAAACTTGAGAGCATATATTTCAAGATTTAGAAGTGCATTATGGGGCGCCTGGGTGGCTCAGTCGTTAAGCGTCTGCCTTCAGCTCGGGTCATGATCCCAGGGTCCTGGGATCGAGCCCCGCATCGGGCTCCCTGCTCCGCGGGAAGCCTGCTTCTCCCTCTCCCACTCCCCCTGCTTGTGTTCTCTCTCTCACTATGTCTCTCTCTGTCAAAAAAATAAACAAAATCTTAAAAAAAAAAAAAAAAGAAGTGCATTATGATTTCAAGTTAACAATACCTTTCTCTTTAAAACTACACATTCAAAATGTATTGCCCAGTGATAGTATTTTAATTATCTGCATGTTTTTGCTTCATCCCTCAATAGGTTTAGCTGTTTTTTCTCTTTTACTTAGTCATCACACACTTAGCTAAAGATGAACAAAAAACTTACTGCATGCCTGCAGAAACGAGGATTACTTTTAATGGATTGCTCCTTTTGAAAAGGGAAATAAGACATGAGGCAAAACCAGAAAAGAAACAACTCAGAGCAAACTTAAAGCTAACTTATCTTCCTGATTCAGATACCTATATACACATACCTCATGTGCATATTCATTAGAAAAGTAAGACAAATTGACTGTCTCACGGTCTGTCTTGTGTCCATAATATTGGTCCAGAAATACTTACAGTACAGATTTTTCATAGTACAAAACATTTTACTTGGCTGAATCTCATAGACCATTTGTTTACTGTATCAAAATTGTCATCAAAACACCTGGGGACTGGGGCGCCCAGGTGGCTCAGCTGGTGAAGCGTCAGGCTCTTGAATTTGGCTCAGGTCATGATCTCGGAGTCCTGAGATGAGTCCTGCATTGGGCTCTGCGCTGAGCATGGAGCTTGCTTAGGATTCTCTCTCTCTCCCTCTCCCTCTGCACCGCCCTCCTTCTCCCCATCCCTCTCTCTCTCTCTCTCAAATAAATGAATACATCTTAAAAAAATCAAACACCTGGGACTTATTATCAGAGGGAGAATATGAAATCTATTTTTAATTTTTACTTCCACTGTTTACAAATACTAAAATATTTTTATGCTGATAATATTGATTGTAATATTTCTCCTTTTCTCTCAGACCAAGGTAGGAGATATTAGACATCAAAATAAAATAGACTCTCATCCTTATGTGAGAACCTTGGTGAAATTTTTTGTTTCTAGGTTACCAACCAAGCCAGCTTTGATTTTTACCTTTCAGAGCTAAGAGACCTACTTCAAAGTTTGTTTCTAGGCTTGTGTTCCATGGTATTCGTTCTTGCCAGTGAGTTGTACCAGAAGCCAGTTGGCTGCACAAGACCTAGAATATGGCCCTCATCCTCAAAGGATAACAAAAAGGGGAAAAGGACATGTGAGCTGTGCAAGCCAACTAGTATATGGAAGTAGACTAGACTCTGGTTTGGAAGATTAATGTAGAGGGAAAAAAAAAGACCAACATCCTCTCATAGAGTTGCCAAGGGCAACCACAGTCTTTTTTTCTATAGTTAGCTTCCATTTACAAAGTTATTTTACAAAGAAATAACATGTATTAAATAATTAGTCTTCCTAATTTTTATGCATATAACATCTTGGATAGATCACAAAAACATGAAAAGTAAGTAAAAAAATCCACAAAGAGATTAAGTAAATTTTTATTAAGTTCAAGTAGGGGGGAAAGAAAAAAACCCTTAATACTTAACAATGCATACCTAGGTTGTAAACCTACAAAAGGAAGCAACAGTTATCTCTAGTTGGGAGACAGGTATCAGGAAGGGACACATGTGGGGCTCGTAGGATGCTGTCAATCTTAATCTCTTGACCTGCATGTTGGTTACATGAACTTTGGTATATAATCACAAATCAAACTATACATTCATGCTTTATGCATTTGTCTTATGTGTACAACTTCACATTAGAAAGTTTAATAGTTGATTATTATATCATTAGAATTTTTATTTAAACTAACAAATTAAAAAATCACCACTCTTCAAAATTAAAAGAGGTGACATAAAATTCTAGTCGGTAAATGCAATCCCTTCAACACAGGTAATTAGCTACGTAGAGATATAGATGCTTACAGTTATACAGGGCTATAGAGTTAGGGTACTAAGGGAGGAACTTGTGGGTGGATGACCCCTCCATTCCCAAGTGTCTATTTGTATACGTAGATTAATTTTTTTGTTTAAGTTTTTTTTCCCTATTGTACTGAGACATAATTGGCATGTAACATTTTATAAGTTTAAGGTATACAACATACGATTTGATCTGGGTAAATCCATTGATTTAATGGGAAGCTGAGGAGCAGGCTACAAAAGACCCGAACCTCTGTGGCAGTGGTTAGGTTCTGACTTTTACAGATAAGGAGAATGTACACAGGATTAACAGCGAGAGAGGGAGAGGGAGAGAAAGAGAGGATCTTTCTAAATTCAGTCTACCCCTACATTTTGGGTCTTGTGATCTGAGAATCAATCTTTCAACTTTCATTTAGAAATACAGTATTGATATTCCAGTGACTATGCTTCATTCAACTATTGACCCCGTCTAATATGCATGGGCATATAGAGACATGTATATAATTACGTTGTATATCATGTTCACTTATAGGACCCCCAATGGGAAAGGAGAAAAGTGCAATCTTAATGTTGGTAAAGCCTGTGAAAATCTAAAATTTAATTGATTTCCAATGTGGAGGATCCTGATTTGTGTAACTTAGAGCTATAACTATTCATGATTTGTAGTTACCAATTCATGTATAAAAGTTTTATAGAGGGTAAGTAATGTTTCATCTGTACCTTCCCAAAACATAACAGGCGTTACTCACTGACAGTTGGAGAAAGTGAGCCAAAGAAAACAGATATTTTTTTCCCCCCAGGGACACACTATAGGGTTGTTACCACCAAGAATATTGCTAACCAAAATTTCAAAAGAATAAACTTGACAGTTCACATCTTCATGGTTGCCTTCTGCTCCACCATGACATACATCCACGAGATACCCAAAACTCTTTGTTGTTCTCAGTTGCTCATAGTTTTGTTCAAAATAGTCCTAGTAATTTATTTTGAAACTTCCATTTCTCATGCTTTAAATTTTTATTCTTTTATCTGATTAGAAAAACTCACTGTCATGTGTAAGTAACCAATGATTCACTTTTTTATTGTTCTTGCCTCAGTTTCCTTAGTTTCATAGTATCAGGCATAATATTTTCCTGGCACTTACTCCACCTATCTCACCTCTTACCCCTTCTCCCCTTATCTCAGAACAACTCAAACATGAGAAAAAGAACACAAAATGTGTTAAACTGACCTCTAAATCTGATAGGTAACAATCTTAAACTATGTTCCACAGAACATTCATATCCCTTGATATATTAATAGATATTCTCCAAAATGAAAGGTGCTTAAAGTAAAATAGGTAATAGGCACAGTAACATATTAACATATAAATGGATAAACAAAATTTTCTAGAAGCACCTATTAATACTAAAATCACTCAGGACTCCTTGGGCGCCTGGGTGGCTCAGTTGGTTAAGCGACTGCCTTCGGCTCAGGTCATGATCCTGGAGTCCCTGGATGGAGTCCCACATCGGGCTCCCTGCTCGGCAGGGAGTGTGCTTCTCCCTTTGACCCTCCCCCCTCTCATGTGCTCTCTCTCTCTCAAATAAATAAATAAAACCTTTAAAAAAATTAAAAAAAAATAAAATCACTCAGGACTCCAGATTTAGGTGGACTACAGCTTGGCAGATAATGGAAAAATTTGACTTATCTTGCCTCTTATGATGATGCTTATGTTGTTCTATTCCTGGCCATTGAGTTCATGATGGTGGGTATAACCTGTCCTTGCTACAACCCTGGATGGTTATTCAGTGCTGGCCCCTGGGTTCCATGTTGGACTCTAGGTTATGGCTTTATGGCCGTGCAGGCCTTTTGTTGTTCTAGCTGTATGTAATCCATGCCCACCATATGACTGAATGCACAATAGACCTCTAGGTTTCCTTGACAGATCCATTATCCACTTTACAGTGATTCTTGTATCTGATTTTAGTGTCTACATTACACACACACACATTCACACATATTTACAAATATAATGAAATTCAAATGACTTTCTGGACACATTTTTACTGACTATTCCTTTTATGTTTCCAAAAGGGCTTTGAAAGAATTATTGAATTGATGCAATTGACAAGTGCTTTAAAGAACCAGTTAATTAATATCTGAATATATGTTTCCTGGGAGGTTCATAATATGTCTTCATTTTGGCTTTTAGATTTTTTTCATTTAAAAGTCTAAAATTCTACATAATTGAGCTTCTGTATTAGTGAAGTATACAGACTTTGCCTCAGAAACCATAACGAAAGACAGGGTTTCATACAGGGTTATAAGAAATTTCCTCTAGACACAATATAAAAGTACTAAAAGGTCAAGATTTCTTTTCCAGCTGTCTAAAGTTTCCACAGCTTTGGGCCAAGACACACTCTTTTGTGTGTGTGTGTGTGTGTGTGTGTGTGTGTACTAACTATAAACTTTAATATAAAATTGTACAATATATCATAATATAAACTATAATTTTTGTATTGGTTTGTAAACTGACTGAATATAGTTCCAAAAAGAAGTACCAGAAATATTTGGAATATTAGCAGCATGGCTGAAATGATGAACATGGGGCCTCCTAAAGAGACACCTTGAAAGGGTAACACTAACCTGTAAGTATTTCCTTAGTATTACTACTTACTGGGCCTTCTACATCTTTGCACACAGACAGTTAACAATTGTTCAGTTGAACCAAAATGTCCCATTAATTACTTAGACATGACTATATTGGTAGTCCGCAGACATGATGAAGACACACTCTTTAGAAGGACCCCTTGAAAAGCAAGGAAGGGTAATGCACAAAACATTAATAATTTCTATCTCTTTAACATTTAATACTAGTAACAATGTTATTCATTCCCATGGTGCTTTTTAATTTTCAGAGTGCTGTAAGTATATAAGGCAGAGGTGTCTACTTTATAGATAAGGAACCTGAGAAAACAACAATTAAGTAACTCAGCTAAGGTAACTCTCGTGTTGCCTCTAGGATTTGACATCAGCTACTCTAACCCAAATCCTGAATTTTTACAAAATCTAAAACCCAACTGACAAAGCCTGAGAACATTACATATGCCTGTGATTTTTTTAAATTGGAATTGAGAAAGTCAGTCTTTTTCAAGTGATGATTGCTGTCGGTTTGAGATTCAGGAGCAATTGGTGGCCATTGTTCCTCACTTTGTAGAAAAAAATCAGTTTTGTGATGAAATAATATACAAAGGGTAGACAGATGTAGAGGGTCCTGACAGCACTGAATATCCTTGTTCCGTGAGTTTCTGAGGTTGAGCTGCATGTCTGTACTTTACCAAGCAGGCTGTTAATCTTTCTTGGATTGTAAGGGCCTATAAATCTCTCCCTTTCCATGAGATGGGTTTGTGTCCCTTGTGTAAAATTTCTTGACTAATTCATATAGCTAGCCTGAAAAGTTTAAGAATCTTGATACCATTCTCTTCTGTTCAAATTAGGAATCTATTCTCTTTGCTGAAAATAGAAAATATATTACCGATTTCTTTTTTTCCTTTTTCTTTTCTTTTTTTTTTAGATGACTTAGTGGTTAGTTCAGCCCTACCCTGGGAGTTATTCAAAGGATGCATTTCCTCTTTTTCTGGCAATTTTCATCTATTGCTACTACTCTTCACAGAACAATTCAGGTATCCAGGTTCAACTTAAACACTATGTGACACTGATAGTTCACAAAAAGAATTTATTACACAATTAAAAAATAGCTTTTTCCAAAGTAAAGATCTTTGAATTGAAAGCTAGATCACTTGGGAGCTTGATTTCCCTCAACAGTGATTTATCCAAACCTTACCACATTTAGAGTATGGGTTGGGGGTGGAGACTGTGGAAACTGGAAGGGGATTGTAATACAAAGAAAGAGGAATTTATCTCTTCTTATCTTAAGCCTATGTCACAGTATTTATCCGGGAGTAGGCTTGACCATCCCAACCCTTCTTCCCAGAATGACACTAATTTTAGACTCAAACTTGTTTGTCATCTTTCAAATTATCCCAGGAATTCAAAGACCCAATTTGGAGAGTGGTCCTTGGCTGTGGTTGGAGAGAGAGAGAGCTATATACCTTAATAATGACTGTCATTTGAAATATATATTGTTTAGACTACGTTTGTACATGTAGCGGTTTGTTTCTTAGGGAAGATGCATTTGTGACCTTTTCAGTCTGCATGCTATTAAATATAGCTGCCCTAGTAAAAGGAAAACTTGAGAGTTTCCTTAACTGCCCACAGGATGGCATCAGAGTTCTCTTCATAAATCCAAAGGTTAGTGCTTTTCTCTGACATTTATGTGCTAGACTCTTAAAGCAGAAAGTTTCAGATCTGAAGATTTGAGTATTCATAACATCTTTATTATGGTTGGTCCTCATATCTCCATTTTGATGCTAATTCTGAGCGTAGTTACATGGGTGAATAATCAGCACAGCACTAAGAGGAAATATAAAACTTGGCCTGAGCAAGCTTGAATAAATGTGAGGTTTTAAAGCACATACTAAATATAAGGAGAGGGAAATATAGTTTTCTGATGGCAGGGGTAGCAGCGGCTGTCTTGATGACTGGATGTTTAACAGAGCATATAAATTCAGCTACAGATAGTTGCCAGGAGCAGTTGCATAATTCACGAGAAGCAAGTTTGCATCAAAGCAAGTCGGTGCATCCACGGCTTGCATCAAACTATACTTATTCTCAAAGAGGCAATATCTAGTTTCTTCAATATTCAAGGGCTGTACAAACAGAAGTATGAATGGACAGTTGTTTTCTCAGAACAGTCAAAAGCAAACTTAATCTCAACTCCCAAGATGTACTCCAGATATAAGAAATAAGGGCAAAAAGATTTTTTCCCAAATTTCAAGTGGAAATAAAAAGCTCCAAAGGCCTGGAACCCAAGCCTCTTATAGCTATAATGCAAATCAGATCTCTGACCAGGCATCCAAGTAGCTACTTTCATTTTTCAGAAATGCTACATGATACTGAATGGAGCCCAAAATGGAAATCTCTGGGAATAGTCCTCTCATGGTGGATATTTTGCTAACTTCATATATGATTTGAGGCAAGCATTTTAACTAATCTCTGTCTTAGGTTTCTTTTGTTGTTGTTTTGTTTTGTTTTGTTTTAAATTTCTAAACTTAATAGGTGGAAGCATATGGTCTCTAAGACACCTTTGGCCTCTCATTATGAGTATGTTTCTGAAATTCAGTATTTTTATTAAAAAACACATTCTCTTAGATTTCAAGTAGGTCTGCATGTAAGTTACTTGTTTAGAATTCAGGGTGATCTTTTTCCATGGATGTAATTTAGAGATTATTTTTAAGATTTAGAGATTATTTTTAGAGATTATTTTTCCTAGTTAAACAGCAAGCATTACTTAATTTCATGATGAGATGATAGTTCATAATGAGAACTATAGTTTAGTAAGTAATACAAAAACTGTTACTTAATATTATTCATTCACTCTTGTAAAGGTGATACAAAGAACAAAAGCCGGGGTTCATTAGTAGGAAACTGGAAGAACCTCTGACAAAGGGAATTTCAGCAAAGAATGAAGTCTAGAGAAGGACTTCAACTGTGAAGGATAAAACTGAGATGAAGTTTGGAGAAATTTCACTGATAAAGGCTCTAGACGATAAGTAACATTTTCTGAGCAGGAATAGCTCTTGGAGTTCTGGTTTTTCAAGGAAGGAGAAATGAGTTGATATGGATAAATTAGATGTGACCATTCATATATGTACTTGAATTTCTAAATCACCTTGCATAAAAGTATTATATCACTATTTGACAATCATATACTCATAAAACAAATTCTTATCCCACAGTAAGTAAATAATAAAAATTTGCTAAATAAAATTGAATTCAAATCTATTTAAACTGCTGCACATGTGTGTAGGATATTTTACAAGACTTAACATGCAAAGATGGTTTATACCATCTTTGCTTTCTAGCTCATTTATAACACATTAAAATACATTGTACACTGATCATGAAAATATTAACAACAAATAATTTTAGTGTAGATGAGAATAAATTAATTTATATAAGACATTGGAGAATCACAGGATCTGATTTTTAAGTAGGAAGTTGGCCATATGGTAGGGGGAGGAAAGTTTAGGAAGAGGATGGATACAAAAAGCAAGGATATGCATATGACCTCACTGATATGAGGAATTCTGAATCTCAGGAAACAAACTGAGGGTTGCTGGAGGGGGGGGTGGGGTGGGAGGGATGAGGTGACTGGGTGATAGACACTGGGGAGGTATGCTCTGGTAAGCGCTGTGAATTGTGCAAGACTGTTGAATCTCAGATCTGTACCTCTGAAACAAATAATGCAATATATGTTAAGAAAAAAAAAAAAGAAGGTAGCAGGAGGGGAAGAATGAAGGGGGTGAAATCGGAGGGGTAGACGAACCATGAGAGACGATGGACTCTGAAAAACAAACTGAGGGTTCTAGAGGGGAGGGGAGTGGGAGGATGGGTTAGCCTGGTGATGGGTATTGAGGAGGGCACGTTCTGCATGGAGCACTGGGTGTTATGCACAAACAATGAATCATGGAATACTACATCTAAAACTAATGATGTAATGTATGGGGATTAACATAACAATAAAAAAATTTAAAAAAAAAGCAGGGATATGGATGAGCATTCAGCATATTGGGAACAATAAGTAATTTTCAAAGTGAGTGGTAGTAATAAAAGGAACTGGAAAGGTAGTTTTGATTAAGCAGGGTCTTGTATTTAAGGTACATAAATTTTTTTGTGATTAACGGAAAATCTTTGGAGGATACTAAGCATGAAAGTTAGATACAATTTTTTTTTTTTTAAAGATCTATCTGGAACAGTGTAGCATGAGAAAGAGGAGACAGTCAGTATGCTTTGGTAATTAGCAGAGAGTTTATGAGTATTTGAACTAAAGACAGATGAGATTCCAGAAATATTTAGTTATAGGATTTAGTGGTATGATTTCAAGAAGAAGTCTTATTTTTGAAAGGAAAATATACTTTTTGAGTGAACTAGGATGGGTTATGCATGTAGTTAACATAAATCGGGGTGAATGATGACTTGTGCAGGAATTAAGTTTGAATTCATTCAGTACGCTGCTAAAACAATAAACAAGCAGTGCAAAGTATACCCTTGACCTCAAAGACACCAATGAGTAGATGCAACTTTCTCCTGTTCTTTCATAAAGGTCAACCTAAAGTGCAGTAACCTCAATCTGTGGATTTAAAAACTTCAACAGTCTCAAATGGATTTAAGAATCCAACATTCAGAAAATCCCAGACGCCCAAGCTTGATTACTTTTGTGTGAGTGACTGGAATGGGAGAACAGTGAATACTTAGTGATACTACTCCTTAGCACAGAAGGAAAGGTTTGCTGAAATAGAGTTAAACACTTCTGTATTTGATTTCTCACAGAATCATCAAGCCCATGGCAGGCCTAACTTGCCTACTTTGTGGAGAAAAATATAGCACCATACAGAAATATTTTATTAAGTTTAGCTAGAGGCATTTATTCCATTATCAGTCAGAGAAAAGATAAACATGAAGCTTCTCTATTCAATTTCTGTATAATCTCACATGTTCCACATTGGAGCACATCTAGTAATTATATGCTTGTCATATATTAAACTTCTTTCTTTCTATGAAATATTTTGTAGAAGCATTGCATAATATCTGTGTGCCTCACATCACACAAAACTGAATTGGAATATTCAAAATGTGCATAAATTACCTAAAGAAGTTATTGTATAATAAGAAGAAATAGGAAAGTGTCATAGGGACAGATGCAAGTCACAACAGTGGTGGGTGATGGTAACACAGAATTTCAATTACTCCTATATTCATGGTAATAGGAATTGATAAATGACTTGGGAAGGCCAACTATCTATGGAGATAATAGAAGGCTATTTCTCTACCTAGTTCAACAGAAAATCAGTAAGATCACTCTTAATTGCAAAGAGAGAGCAAACATGTTAACAGAGAGGGTAATAAGAAATGTGTGACTGTGAGAAGATAAAATCAGATATGAAATAGTCTTAATTTCAAAAAGAAACAGAACAAACTGACATGCACTTGAGGATTGACATAAAGACTGGCTTTGAAAAAAGATTGCACTGGAAAAATCAAGTTTTACAGTTACTCTCCACGTGGCATCTACAACGTTGAACAGTACCTCACAAGATGGCGGCATAGGAAGATCCTGAACCACTTTCTCCCATGGACACACAAAATCTGTAGCTACAAATGGATCACTTCCCTCTGAAAAAGATCTGAAAACTAGATGAACTGCTTCTCCACAATAAAGGATTAAAAGACCACATTGAGATGAGTAGGAAAGGCAGAGACATAGCTCATCAAAAATCCCACCCTGAGTGCAGCAACACACAATAGGGAGGAAGCTCATCAGTCTGGCGCTTCTCCTGGAGGAGTAAGGTGTTGGTGCCCCACATCAGGCACCCCAGTCCCTGGGATACATACCAGAGAAGTGAGCTCCCAAAATGTCTGGCTTAGAAAACCAACAGGGCTAACATCCAAAGTGCTATAGGAAACTGAGATTCCCCCTTTAAAGGGCTCATGTGTAATTTTACTCACTCTGACACCCAGCAAAAAAAATAGCAGTGTGAAAAGCACCTAGATTGTATGTGAAGGTGATTCATTTGCAAATCTAAAAGCAATTTCTGGAGGGACAGGAAACAGTTGAAACGCCTCAAAGACAGAGGTGCTGGCAGATACCATTTTTTTCCTCTACTCTGGCTTCCCTGGCAAATTCTACCAAGCATTCAAAGATTTAATAACTGTCATCAAACTCCTCAAAAAAATTGAAGAGGAAGGAGTGCTTCCAAACTCATGTTACAAGGCTAGCATTACCCTCATACCAAAAGCAGATAGACACCACATTGAAAGGAATTACATGCCAATCTTCGTGAGGAACAGAGACACAAAAATCCTCAAAAAATGCTAGCAAACTGATTGTAAAAATATATTAAAAGGATCACACACCATGATCAAGTGGGATTTATTCCAGAGATGCAAAGATGGTTCAACATTTGCAATCAGTGTGACCTACCACATTAACGTAATAATAACAAATTGAAAGGCAAAAATCTTATGATCATCTCAACAGATACAGAAAAAGCATTTGACAAAATTCAACATCCATTTAGGATAAAAATGCTTAACAGAGAATGTATCTCAACATCGTAAAGCCATAAATGACAAACCCACAGCTAATACCATGCTCAATGATAAAAAGCTAAAAGCTTTTCCTCTAAGATCAGGAACAAGACAAGAATGCTTACTCTCCCCACTATTATTCAACATAGTATTGGAATTCCTAGCCAGAGCAACTACATAAGAAAAATATAAATAAAAGTCATCCAAACTGGATAAAGAAATAAAACTATGACTGTTTGCAGATTGCATGATACTATATAGAGAAAACCCTAAAGACTCCACCAAAAAAAATCTGTTAGAACTAACAAATGAATTCAGTAAAACTGTAGGATACAAAATTAATATAGAGAATCTTTTGCATTTCTGCACACTAATAACTATTAGAAAGAGAAATGAAGGGAAAAAATCCCATTTATAATCATATCAAAAATAATAAAGTACCTAAGAATAAATTTAACCAAGGAGGTGAAAGACCAGTGCACTGAACACTAAAATATTGATGAAAGAAATGAAGAAGACACAAATAAATGGAAAGATATTAGGTGTTCATGGATTGAAAGAAATAATATCGTTAAAGTGTGCATACTACCCAGAGCAAACTGTGGATTCAATCTACAGATTCAATTTTAATGGTATTTTTAACAGAACAAGAACAAATAATTTAAAAATTTACATGGAATCACAAAAGATCCTGAACAAACAAAATTTTGAGAAAGAAGAACAAAGCTGGAGATATTATGCTCCCTAATTCCAAGCTATACTACATAACAATCAAAACAGGATAGTATTGGCATAAAAACAGACATATAGATCAAAGGATCAGAATAGAGAGCCAAGAAATAAACCCACACATATTTGGTCAATTAATTTGTGATAAGTGAGCCAAGTATATACAATGAGAAAAGGACAGTCTCTTCAATAAATGTTGTTGAGAAAACTAAACAGCTACATGCAAAAGAATGGAACAGGACCACTATCTTATACCCTATACAGAAATTAACTCAAAATGAATTAACACTTGAATGTAAAATCTGAAACCATAAAACTCCTAGAGGGAAACATAGGCAGTAAGCTCCTTGACATAGGTCTTAGCAATGTCTTTTTGGATCTGAATTCAAAGGTAAGAGCAACAAAAGCAAAAATAAACTATTGGAACTACAACAAACTAAAATCTTCTGCACAGTGAAGGATGCCATCAACAAAATGAAAAAGCAACCTATTGAATGGGAGAAGATATTTGCAAATAATATATCCAATAAAGGGTTAATAACTAAAATATATAGAAAATTCATACAACTCAATAACAACAAAAACAACAACAACAAATCCCCAAACAATCCAATTAAAAAATAGGCAGAGGATCTGAATAGATATTTTCCCAAGAAGACATACAGATGGCCAACATTATACGAAAAGATGCTCAACATCACTAATCATCAGGGAAATGCAAATCAAAACCACAATGATATAACACCTTACATCTGTCAGGATGGCTGTTATCAAAAAGACAAGAAAAAACAAGTGTTGACAAGGATGTGGAGAAAAGGGAACACTTGTGCACTAGTAGTGGGCATGTGAATTGGTGAAGCCACTATGGAAAACATTGTAAAGATTTCTCAAAAAAGTAAAAGTAGAACTACCATGTGATCCAGTAGTTTTACCGCTAGGTATCTATCTGAAAAAAAACAAAATACAAAAACAAACAAACAAAAAAACCACTACCTCAAAAAGCTATATGCTCCCCTGTTTATTGCAGCATTATTTACAACAGCCAAATTATAGAAACAGTCTAAGTGCCCATCCATAGATGAATGGATAAAGAAGATGTGCTATGTATACAATGGAATACTACTCAAACTTAAAAAAAAAAAAAAAAAAAAGAATGCAATCTTGCCATTTTTAACAACATGAATGGACCTTGGGTGCATCTGGCTAAGTAAAGTAAGTCAGACAGAGAAAGACAGATATCACTGGATTTCATTTATACGTGGAATCTAAAACAAACAAAAACCAAAATCCAAATTCATAGATGCAAGGAAGAGAATGGTGCTCACCAGAGGAGACGAGAGTGAGGGGTGAAGGAGATCAAGAAGTATAATCTTCCAGCTATAAGATAAATAAGTTATGTGTATGTAATGTACAGCATAGGGAATATAGTCAATAATATTATATACGGAGACAGATGGTAACAAGACTTATTACGGTGATCATTTCATAATGTATACAAACGTTGAATCACTATGTTGTACACCTGAAACTAAGGTAACATTGCATGTCAATTATACATCATTTTTTAAAAAAAGGACATGGTTTTCTTTTTTTATTGAAGTATAATTGACATATTAAGACAGAGGTTTTTTTTAAATTATTATTCACTTAATCATTGTAAAGGTGAAAATACATTAAACCTTTAAATCCTAGATTCCTAAGCTGTAAGCATGCTCATAACTTGCCTTTCCAGGGTTCATAAATCTTTTCAGATTATCTAACCCAACAGACCATACTGCTCATGGAGCTTTAACACCTCTGTTCATGTTATCTCCAGATATCATTAGCATATTAATGTCTTCAGCCAAGCTATTAATCAAAAATATTGACCAAGACAAAGCCAAGAATATCAGTTCTATAGCAGGCCACTGGGGGCTCCTGATATATTAATACATGTATTATATACCCATTTCACAAACTTATGATTTATATACATTTGCTAATTTAATCCCCCACCTTAAGGAAGCTGCTATCATCACCTTTGCTTTATAGGCCAAGAAGGCAGAAATACTGAGAAGTAGAGCAACCAAAGTGATAAAGCCAAGAAATGGTGAAGCTGGGACTCAAACCAGTTGATCTGAGCTGCATCCATTGCCTCATTATGAAAAATGTTCTGCCTCAGGATTCAGTTGCTGAAGAGCAGAATTCCTAAGTTAGGAAACATCTGGTATAAACCTTTAGGACACAGAACAGGATACGGAAGAGGGGATGCTCTAATTATTAAATGAAATTGATTCAATTCATACAGTTAAGGTCAATGCAAAAAGCAAACAGTAAAAGAAAGCAAAAGATAACAAAAAATTAGCTTAATAAGAAACAATTCTAAATACCCCACATTTGGAGGATGGTTATAACCTATCCTGTAGGCATTAAAAATGGTATCTCCAAGCATATGTGATAATGTGGAGATGCACTTTTTGTTGTAATATTAAATTTAAAAAACAAACAGTTATATATACAAAATGATTATAAATTTATAGATGAACATACTGTAAAGTGGCAACAATATTACCAAATTATTAATATCATAATATGCCAGATTATTGTGGAGGGAACTTGAAAAAAGTGAAAATTAAACAGCAATTTAAAAAGATAATAATAATATAATATGTGATAGTTTAAATCCAGTTGTCAAAAATGACAACGCAAGTCTTTTATCACTTAAGATATGAACAGCATCAAGGATGTTAAGTAAATTTTTTTGTGGAATTTTTAAAGCAGGACAGAAAAAGTAAGAGAGATAAATTCTTTTAATTTGAAAATCACTCAAATATCACATAAATAAAAACAGGATAAATAAGTTACAAAAATGAGTTCAGCAAAATTTTGGTTTTAGTATTTTTATATTGGACTTTTTAAAACAAACAGCATGATAGCACAGAACACCTTATTTTCTTATTTAAGTAGAAAAGAGCATTCACTTTAAAATTCTTCACACTGTGGAGCTTCTTGAGAATCTGTTTGTATTACAAATTTTAGATGGAATGCAGAACCATTTTGTAGTTCTTATTTCACAGACAGTTACCCCAAACACCTTTTTGAATACCAACTAGGGGTATCTACTATGGAAGACTTCAAGATAAACTACTGCTCCTGCCCTCAAATAAAATAAATAAATAAATAAATGCTATAAATGCCATCTATGATGTGAAAAAGTGTCCAAAGAAGTAGAAATCCGATTAAAGCACAAAGGAAAGACTCACATCATTTGGATGTAGGGGATTCTTTCAATGGTATTTGCTACTTGAACAGTGAATGATGGGTAAAATTGTTATAGATGGAGTTTTAGGGGAGTGTATCTTATTAGAACACACTGCATGAATAAAAGACAGGAAAGATTACTAGAAGTATGTTTAAGGAGTTAAGTTTGATTAAAGGATAGGTTATGTGTGAAAGTGGGACTCATAAATTAGTGAGAAACAATTTTGAAAAGGTAGTGACTGTACTAGTTAAGGATTTGGCAGTTTGGTTTTATTCACGACAGGGAAAAGAGAAAAGAGGATAGAAATTGACTATTAAGTATCAGGTAATTATATCATCCTTTCAACTGCAAAATGGGATTACTGAAAGTGAGTCTCATGTTAGTTGCTCAAGGTAATATACTTTGCAAGGAGCAGAACTGGCATCAGAACCCCCAAGAATAACTTCAAATCAAAAACTCTTTCCATTGTATTATACCCTAACATTTTTAACTCCTTCTGACAGTTGGAGTTAAAATATTTCAGAGCACTGGAAAAAAAGATTATACCCTGCATGCAATTTTCAGTGACCCTATGAAAGGGAATTAATAGCCACTTGGATTCTTTGAAAAGGGACAGTAGTCCACTTAGATCCTTATCTCCTGCTTTTTTGTTTGTATGTGTGTGTGAGTTTTGTTTTTTGTTTTTTGCTTTTTTTGTATGTTTGTCTTCTGTTTTTGTTTTGTTTTGTTTTTGTCTTTTGTGGTCCATACAAATTTTAGGATTGTTTGTTCTAGCTCTGTGAAAAATGCTGGTGGTATTTGGACAGGGATTGCATTAAATGTGTAGATTGCTTTGGGTAGTATAGACATTTTAAAAATATTTGTTCTTCCAATCCATGAGCAATGAATGTCTTTCCATTTCTTTGTGTCATCAATTTCTTTCATCTGTGTTTTCTAGTTTTCAGAGTACAGGTCTTTCACCTTTTTGGTTAGGTTTATTCCTAGGTATCTTATTGTGTTGGGTGCAATTGTAAATGGGATTGATTCCTTAATTTCTCTTTCTGCTGCTTCATTATTGGTGTGTAGAGATACAACAGATTCCTGTATATTGATTTTGTATCCTGCAACTTGACCGTAATAACATGATAACATGAGTTATTATGACCGAATTTGTTTCTCAGGTCTAGCAGTTTTTTGGTGGAGTCTTTCAGGTGTTCTATACAGAATATCATGTCATCTGTAAATAGTGAAAGTATTATTTCTTCCTTGCTGATTTGGATGCCTTTTATTACTTTTTGTTATCCATTTTTTTTTAACCAATCACATTTCTTTTTACTCACATCTTATATTTAGCTAAAAAGACAGGTTGCTAAGTAAAACCTCGCTGCAAATATTCTTATTTTGTCACCTACATACAAACTCTGGATATTTCATTTTATGACTAATTTTCTCCTCAGTCAGTCTAGGGAAAATCCCCTTTCCAGGAGTGTGAGCTTCTTTAGATCGTATTTTCCCTTTCTCTGAGTGAGAGAAGAAAGAATTAAAATAGTGGAGTCATATAGTTGTGAATGTGAATTTCTTTCCTAATAAAAAGAAAGTAACTTCTGACTACTCTATTAAGGAAAGGCATCTTCCTTTTTCTCAAGCAGTTTTCTTTTGATTAGGAAATATATTTGTTCAGAGTCTTTCTAGCATTTCCTAAGGAACAGCTGCCAGTTCACTTTCATAACCTGCCTATTTTAACGGTCATGCGCACTGTCCAAAGAACAACCATACATTCAGTACAATATAAATAATGGTATTAAGAGATTTACACATCTTCATAAAATGTATTAAAACATTTATCCTAAAGGAAACATTTAATTCATTAAAATTTCAATTTACTCACAATAATTATTGTTCGTATACTCTTAATGATAATACGAAAATGAAAGTAGACATTCAGAGTTCCCTCTTTCATTTTAAGTGGAGTACCAATTTAGTCAACATGGATTTGGCAACTGCTTGCTCTGCTACATTGCTGACTTAAAATAAAATGGGTTGTGTGATAGTCTTCAACTTTGGTATTTTTTCCCCAGCTTTACTGGAGAGATGACATATAACATTATGTAAATTTAAGGTGTACAATGTGATACTTTGATACATGTATATATTGTAAAATATTTACCACAATAAGGTTAGTTAACATAGCCTTTACCTCACATAATTGCCATCTTGTTACTATGGTGAGAGCAGTCAAGCTCTGCTGTCATAGCAACTTTCAAGTATACAATATGATATAGTCACTGTGCTTTACATAGCTCTCTGGAAATCATTCCTCTTAAAACTGAAAGTTTGTTACTTTTGACCAACATTTCCTTTTTTTCTCCACTTCTTAGTCCCTGACAACCACCATTCTATTCTCTGTTTCTGAGTTTGATGTTTTTTAGATTCCATGTGTGAGATCATACAGCATTTGTCTTTCTCCGTCTGGCTTTTTCACTTAGCATAATACCATCAAGGTCCATCCACGTTATCATAAATGGCAGGGTTTCCTTCTTGTTAGAGACTGATGTATATATATATATTATATATAATTATTAAAAGTGAATTTGCTTATTAGTTCCAGCAGTTTTTTTTTCGGTGGATTCTTTTGGATTTTCTATATGCAAGACTATATCATCAGCAAACAGAGACAGTTTTACTTCTTCCTTTCCAATCTGGATTTCTCTTGTTTCCTTTTCTTGACTAATTGCTCTGGCTAGGACTTCTAGTACTATGTTGAAAAGGAGTGGTGATAGTGGGTACCCTTGTGTTGTTCCTGGTCCTAAAGAGACAGTTTTCAACCTTTCACTATTGAATGTAATATTAGTTGTGGGTCATATATGGTATTTATTATGTTGAGCTATGGACTTCAATCTTTCTAAAGAGAGAAATCTCATTCAGTAATACTGAATATCGCTGTTGATATCCTGATGCATACTTGGCAATCTGAAACTTTTTGTTAGATATTTTTATGTTCTTTATGAAGGCCAAGGCATGATGAAATAATGAATAGTATTAAATCTCAGATAATAATAAATTTCCTAAATTTATTTAAATCACAATCAACTATCTAAAATTTCTCTGGAGATAAGAAATATTTCTCAAACTTGGTAATAAAAATTCTAAGGAAGTGTTTCATCAGGAAATACATTTGGGAACTCTAAGCACATAAGGACATTTGTCAACAGAAGATGGAATTTTCATAGAACACCCAAAAACATATGTCACAGCCAATTTGAGGTAATTAACATTAGCAATAGAAGAGCAGAATACTAAATAGACAGAGGAGAAGTTTGAACAGCTAACCAAACTCAAGGTGCTGTTTCATTATTGGTATGAGAGCATAAACATCCTGACTTGATCCTCTCAGATAGTCATGTGTGATGGACATGTGCATGCCCCATTTTAGGTATGGTGGGATAGGTTAAATCCTATAATAATGTGTTAAATGTTAAATGAGTTAAATGTCTTTTCCTGGGGATGCCATTTTAATTAATTTTGAATTCTTCTGGGTAGCTCAAAAAAAATATTGTTCACATTCTGCATAAAAGAACATAATTATAAAGTAAACACAAAGACAGGTGTTCTGTAAAGCACAAATTACTTTTTTCTTCATATCATGATCTAGCAAACCTCCAGTTTTCCAATTCATTAAGTAGAATCTATTATTTAAAAATATAGCTCGGGGGGCACCTGGGTGGCTCAGTTGGTTAAGCGACTGCCTTCGGCTCAGGTCATGATCCTGGAGTCCCGGGATCGAGTCCCGCATCGGGCTCCCTGCTCGGCAGGGAGTCTGCTTCTCCCTCTGACCCTCCTCCCTCTCATGCTCTCTGTCTCTCATTCTCTCTCTCAAATAAATAAATAAAATCTTTAAAAAAAAAAATAAAAAAAAAAATAAAAATATAGCTCGGGGCACCTGGGTGGCTCAGTCGTTAAGCGTCTGCCTTCGGCTCAGGTCGTGATCCCAGGGCCCTGGGATCGAGCCCCGTATTGGGCTCCCTGCTAGGTGGGAAGCCTGCTTCTCCCACTCCCACTCCCCCTGCTTGTGTTCCCTCTCTCTCGGTCTCTCTCTCTCTCAAATAAATAAATAAAATCTTTAAAAAAAATAAATAAAAATATAGCTCATTCTCATCCAGTTTTCCCAGTATGTCATGTTTGTTATTTTTATAATCATCCATGGAAATTTTTATCACATACCAGCTGAAAAATGTTGTTTTCATTCATTACATGTATTTGTAAAGCCATATAAAGGCAAAGTAATAACAATATTTTAAATGAAAAGTTCAACAATTCATAACTTCTTTTAAAAAATCATGTGTAATTTTAGGGCACCTGGGAGGCTCAGTCGGTTGAGCAACCATCTGACTTTTGATCTCAGGTCAGGTCATGATTTCAGGGTCCTGGGACTGAGCCCTGTGTTGGGCTCCATGCTCCACAGGGAGTCTGGTTGAGGGTTCTCTCTCTCCCTCTTCCTCTACCCCTCCCCCCACTCATGCACACACTCTCTCTAAAATAAATAAATAAATCTTAAAAAAATCATTTATACTTTGAATTACCTTCTATAACCAAGTTGTAGTTTACATATTAAGTCACTTGAAATTTTACCAAGTGCTTTACACCATTGCCCCATTAAAGATTGATACAAAACTATTGTAGTAAGCCATGGCAGAATTTCTTGATATTTAGAAAGGCTGTTGTTCTGCTAATTATAGTTGTACTATAAATAAACCTCAAAAATTAATAAATAAACCTCATTTCTCATATCAAGGTAACTTACCACAGCATACTGTAACATTATAGAAGTGCTAAAATATCTTATGCACATCTTGGTAGGATATACACTCCTGACCAGCAATGAAAATAAATACCAGTAGATGTTAAATATGTATAGCTATTGACTTTAAATATACTTAGTGATATCTTCCTTTAATCTATCAATAACTTTGCTTGTTACAATTTATATTAAAATAAAACATCCTTCAAAATTTTGAAGTTAGATAAACATCATATCTAAAACAGTACAATGAAAGGTCAGAGTGGAGTTTGGATACCACACGAAATATCAGGGCTAGGTAAGCAATCAGAAGTTCCAACAGCAAGGATTAGGGGCACATCTGGAGGTCCACATGGGTGGAGTAGACATTAGGAACAGTGGGCAGAGAGGTAAGAGTAGAAATGTCAACAGGATGTGTAGGGTAAAAGTTAGACTCTATTCCTACAGCTGGGAAACCAGGACAAACTGGAGCCAGCATTGAAGCTGATATTACTATTTTACTAGTTTAAGTCACATTATATACTAAAAGAGTTATCCTCAAAATATAAAATGGGATTAACCAAGAGTAGATTGCTAAATGGGCTTGGCTGTGAAAGTTAGAGAAATGCAGGTATTAGAAACAATTAGATAATTTACTCAAGGGGCGCCTGGGTGGCTCAGTGGTTAAGTGTCTGCCTTCGGCTCAGGTCATGGTCCCAGGGTCCTGGGATCGAGCCCCTCATTGGGCTCCCTGCTTGGTGGGAGGCCTGCTTCTCCCTCTCCCACTCCCCCTGCTTGTGTTCCCTCTCTCGCTATGTCTCTGTCAAATAAATAAAATCTTAAAAAAAAAAAAAAAAGGATAATTTACTCAAAAGCCTTTCTGTTGAAACTTCTCCAACAAGGATATTTCCTTTTTCTCAAATATATTAGTGTGATGGCTCAGTGTTTATAGAAGATTTTGTGTCATATAAGAAGTGTATAAAATCAGACTTATTTCAAAATGCCTAAAATAGTACTTTTAATGTAATGGGCATTAGGATATGTCTGTTCATTCATTCATTCATTCATTCATTTACCATTCATTATTTTTTAAATTGAATTTACATATTGTTCCAGACACTCTGCTCTGGAGACATCACAGTAAGCAAAGCAAATCCAGTCCTTTTTTTTTTTCCTCTCATGAAATTTGTTTCTATAAGAGTAAAGCAATAATAAAAATTATAGATAAAAAAGTAAATAAATCAACAGTCATATAATACATGCTGTGAAGAAAAATCAAGCAGACTAGAGGGTAAATAGTGAAGAGAGTAGTGTTTCTGGAGTGTTTGTGCTATTTCATACTATTGTGCATAGGATAGTCTGGAAATGCATCCCAGAGAAGGTCCTATTTGAGCTGATATGTGGATTAAGAGGAGCAACTATGCATAGGTGTGGGGAAGAAGGAATAGTAAACACAAGGGTTCTGGACTGAGACTGTTTGCCAGTATTTGGGGAAACCCCAGAGGACTGTCTGGTTGACTGAATCAGTGTGGGGAGCAAGTAAGTGATATGACACGAAGTCACACAGTTGTGCAGTCAGGTTAAGGAAAACCTTGTCAACTGTGAAGAAAACTTTGAATTATATTTTGTGTGAAGCGGGAAGCCATTGTAGGTTTCAGAGAAGTACCAGCATGACTTCACTTACACTTCACTTGGATAATTCTGGCTGATAGGTGGAAATACACTTATAGAACAGTAAGAGGGAAGCAAGAAGACCAGTTCAGAAGCTATCAATGTGTTTATTAAAGGCTATTGTATTCAAGCCCCAGATAATGCCTCCATTTAGCTGTGGTTTCAGGAGAAAGAAGCAATATATTGATTAACCTATTGTGTTCCCTGATGATGTCACACTAACCGTACTTAAAAATATGAATAATTCAAATCTATACAGCACCACTAAGAGTTGAAGGCATTTCAGGCTCTACCTTATGAATAAAAAAATGGAGTCTGAGAGAGGTTCCTGAAACTCATGATTAAACTAGAATTACTACAGAGAGGTAGCGATTACAACATACATAAACTTTGGAGTTACACACACTTTGGTTCAGGGCTTATATCTAATATGTAGCAGCAGTCAGGTCACATTGTCTTTATGCTTCAGTTTTCTTTACAGCTTTCTGTAAAATGGACTTAAGTGAAATATTTACCCCAAAGGGGGGGGGGATGTTGAGGTTAAATGAGATGATTTAATGATTTATATTAAAATGCTTATTACCATGCCTTGAATATAAGTACTCAATTAAATTTAGCTATTTTTCTTATTGTCAACCTCAAAAGTCATCTTCAAACATTCAAAGTTTCCAACAGTCTGACAGTTGGTTCAAGATAAAGCTGTACCATCAAATCATAGATCTGCTCATAACCATAGTCTATCAGTGTAGTCTTATCTTGATATAGGGACATTGCCCTCTTTAAGTTGGGAAGATTTTGTCTTCTGGACCCCTAAATCCTTTTCTATATACTGGCAACATCCAAATTTTTTACACTAGAAAATTTCTTCCTTCTGGATTCCAAAAGCCTCTGCTTTAAAAAGTAAGGACTCAGGGGCGCCTGTGGGACTCAGTCATTAAGCGTCTGCTTTCGGCTCAGGTCATGGTCCCAGGGTCCAAGGATCGAGACCCACATCATTTCCCTGCTCGGCGGGAAGCCTGCTTCTCCCTCTCCCACTCCCCCTGCTTGTGTTCCCTCTCTCACTGTGTCTCTGTCAAATAAATAAATATAATCTTTAAAATAAATAAATAAATAAAAAGTAAAGACTCAGCAGGATACATTACATAAATGTAAGAAATCATGTTTTACATTCTCCCTAGAAAGATAACACTGTTGCCATAGTCAAATACATTTCAAAATGTATTCTTACACCCAGAGCACCATTCCATAGACAGGATACCCACAACAAAGCAGTATATATTTAGACCCTACATATTCTCTTATCTTTGGATTTAGCAAGACATGCACTATAATCCAATTAGAAAGTAAAATGGGCTTAATTACTTAGCTCAGATCAAAGAACATAAGGAGGCAAGGAATCTAATTAAAATTAATAATATAATGGGCAGCTTTATCTAATGTCTAATCTAGGGCATTTCATCTTAATTTAAACTCAGCTCTCAAGTTCACAACAAGGTCCCATCATTGTCACTGATTGCTATGAAATCTGATTACCCTGTGACAAATCCTTCCCGTGTATGTGTATTTGTTGCCTGATTCTAAGTAATAGATTTAACTCTGTTCAACCAAGTGAGGTCAGAAAGTTCACTCTACTACATGTTTATATTGAATTTCGTTAGCTTCCTATCACTTATTTTAGCCTGATTATTATTCTTCAGATGTTATTGAGTAGTGCAAATGATCTATGAAATGTACGCAGCCACAGGCTGTATTTACATTTAGTGGGAGCTGTGCCCAACTTAATCAAGAACTTTCATAGATGCCTCTAATCCTCACTTAGAGTACATTTGCAAAGTACTATTTATTTTAATGTTTCTACTAAATTGATCCCCCAGTAGAGTCCAAAGAATATATTAAAATAATTCTGTTGGCAATATGTAAAGAAAAAAAATCTATTTAATTTATGGACGTACAATCTCCACTGTTAACGTGTGTGTGTGTCTGTGTGCATGCGCGCATGCTCACACAGACCCAACATAGGTATCATAAATCCAAAACCAAAACAGACCGACTTTTTACCTTGGTTGCTGAGGCAAACCTGAATCAATCTTTCAGTTTCCAGGTAGAAATGACCTATTTCTGTCAATTGTTAGTTGTCTTAAATATCTTTCCAAAAAGAGAAATCAAAACATTTTACTATTAAAATATATATTGGTCATAAGCCTCATTCTTATTTAGAATTTTTTCAAGCATTTTGATGTTTGAAGACCAGAAATTGGGTCTGCAGTCAAAATATAAAAGAACTCAGTAAGATTATAAAGCCCCTTAGAATGGCAAGGGCAGCTTCGAGAAAACAACCATAATCAGCTATAGTTATCCAGGTAAGAAAAAAGTGATGACAAACAACACACTAAGAGCCACAATGGATGGCTTTGATCAGGATCAAAGTGGGAAGAAGTGTAAAAAGGAAAATGGAATTTAGGAAAAGGTTGCAAGTTAGCCTCTCAGTGTGTAGAAGCCTGCCTAAAGAGTCCAGATCTGCAAGGCATTCCAGAGAAGAGTAAAATAGACTGTAGAACTATTCTTTGGTGAAATATTTGCCAAAAAAACCTATTTCCTGGGAAAGTCTGATTAAGCTCCTTTAAGAGACAAACTTGCTTGAACTGATTGGCTAATACCACAAAGTGATTGAAATATGTGGTTTTAAAAAGCAGGGTAATTCTATTGTAAAGAAAATTTGTATAGTCAATACCCCTCTTGTAGTGGCACTTAAACTTAAGCACTGCCTGGTGTTCCACGTGGTTTATACAACTTCCTAAGAGCCCACGTAATCAAACACTCCCCCACTAATAGAGGTTTGAGTCACAATATTTTCTTGCCCTTGGGAATGTTTCTCTTGATTGTAATGCAATTGGTTTCTGTAAGTGTTACCACAGTGGCTCCGTGTCAATTCAGCAGGAGAGATTTTTGGTACCTATTGAATTAGGTGCTTTCTTGCCCACTGCGTATTAAATCAGATAAACTAAAAATCTTAAATTGAGTTATGGATAAACATTTTAACTATAAAAGTTCATCAATTTTGAGATAGAGATAGAAAGAATGGAGCATACTGAACAGATTGAACAGGATGATCGGATTAAATTCCTCACACACCAAAAATTTTTTTTAAAATGAATTACAAGACTGATGACCACTAAGGAAAATTCTGTACTTCCATAGAATTAAATGTTGTTAGGATAATTCAAATGCCAAGTGAGGAAATGTCATTGTTATCTTGACACATTTGCCACAGGGATGAATTAGTTTGTAGTGTAGAGTACATAAAATGGAAATGTTTTATCAGGCAGATGAACATTTATTATATTTTTAGTGGATATACTGTGACATCTTTATTTTTTTTTAAATGCATTTGGTTGTATATAGTTAATTATGAAGAACGGAGAAAAATAACTGAATAATCTCATGGCACAAAACATAAAATCTTGTCTTTCTGATTGGATTATCATGTCTGAATGTCAAGATCATTTTAGATTAATCAAATATAACCTTCAGCTTCCCCACTACTTTGACTTGGCCTTTGAGTCACCTTTGATAATACATTTGGATAATTGGAAATATTTTTGTCACTCATACTTTACCACATAAAATAATTTTAGAGTCAGCTACTTTATCTTGCATAGATACTAGATCCCTAGAACATCAAAACATGTTAATATAAAAGATTCTTCATCAGGTTTCTATGAACAGTGATTCTTCATAATTGTTTAGAATGTTTGCTATGCTGTAAAGGGCCATGAAATAATGAACATAATTTAGCTTAAACCAGCAGTTTGTGAATACTGATTTTATTCAAGGCTTTATGCCAGTCATTTTGGGAAGACAGAAAAAAAAAGAAGAAGACACAACGTTTCTTACTCTCAGGAAGCTTAGGATATAACCTGTTAAATGAATGCAATGAGAGCTAACAAGGTGGTTTCTTGAGGAAAGAGAAAGAAAGGATTCCTTTCTGACTCGTAAATAGGGCTGGCTCAGGTAAATCTCCATGGAAAAGACACCACTTAACTGACCTGACAATAATTGTCGGGATTTTGACAAACTAAAAGGAAGAAGAAACATATACCAAATGTAAGCATTTTTAAAAATACAGTGGGATAGAAAGGCAGAGTGTTCTTGCGAAATGATCACCTTTCTAGTTGGAGCTTCACTGGTATACAGAGAAGGGAAGGAAGGAAAGGCAGGCAACAAGAACTGGGACCACAGCATGAAAGCTTTTGTTTGCCATGCTTAAGAGATTAGGCTTTATACTCCAGAACCCACTTGTCCATCACACAGCACAATACCTACAAGCAGGATTCCAGGGGCAGACAGTGGTCTTTCAAATTCCAGCCCCCAACATGTACCCATTTAGGTAAGTATCAAGTATCTAGGTAGGCTTAAACAATATGGTTGACCTTTCTGTTTCTGTTTATCCATCTAAAAGATTGAAATGATAATAGTACCAATGTGTTGCTTTGAAAATTAATGCAATTAAATCAGCTAAATAGCTTAGAATAGTGCCTGGCACATAGCAGGGGTTCCATAATGTTAACCTTTATTAGCTTTGAACCAGAAAGTGATTCATAAGACTACATTTGACAAGGTGAAATATGGGAAATTTCAAAGACATTCTTATTAGATTACTCTTCTGGAGGATTTGTTGTGTGATTAGAAATTACTTTAAACATTCCAACTCCGCAAGGCCAGTCATGGTCACTAGCATGGATTGTGCCTACTGAAATCACTGATTTAAATACTTCGTTATGCATATTAAAAGTTATAATTTCTAACTCTTAATGAGAAATATATATTTCTTTTCAGACATGTACTTCAAGTAGGTTAGTAGATAAAACCAGAAGTATATACTAAAATAATTGAGGGTTTAAAAACAAAAAAAAACTAAAAAAAAAAGAAGAAGAAACAGAAAGAAAATAAAATTAATTAATAATGTATACTTTTTGGAAACCAAACAAACAAAACTTAAAATGACTTTTTTTAACCATTCTAAATAGAAGTAATTGTATTTTTGCCTTTATACCTCTCCAAATTTACTTCATTTGGAAAAAAATACTCTCTTTTCCTTAACAAATTTTATACAAATTATATTTTCCTCAAATTAACATCTTATTCTCCTTTAGTTTTCTCTGTTTCATATTTTTACAAGAAGTCATCTAGGGTGCCTGGGTGGCTCAGTTGGTTAAGCGACTGCCTTCAGCTCAGGTCATGATCCTGGAGTCCCGGGATCAAGTCCCACATCAGTTTCCCTGCTTATCAGGGAGTCTGCTTCTCCCTCTGACACTCCCCCCTCCTGTGCTCTCTCTCTCTCGCTCATTCTCTCTCTCAAATAAATAAATAAATAAATCTAAAAAAAAAAGGAAGTCATCTAAATGTAAGTTGACTTTCATACTTTTATTTAAAATGCCTAGCATCCTGAATCTTTTTTTATTCTATATTAAAAAGATATGCTGAAGAAGGAAAGAGTAAATATTGTAAAATATGAGACAATTCTGAAAAATTATAAAGGACAATTGGTTTTAGTTGTAGCCTAAAAACCTACTTAAGTCAAAGGAAATCAAATACCACTTGAAAGGGATTGCTGAGGCAGTGGGAATAGTTAAGAATGCTGGGAAGAATACACCAAACTAAAAGTTAATAGAATTATTGGTAGAATGATAGGCAACCCCAAAGTACCAGAGTTAAATAAAAATAATGAATTTACTGAGTATTTAATATATATCTGGTGCTACAATGCTCTACATGAATAATGTCATTTAACCATTATACTAACACCAGGGCATATTTACCATTATTTTCACAATTTTGCAGATGAATAAAATGGCGTACAGCAATTTGTACTCTTTTATGTCGTTAGAAAGTGATAATGGTGATTTGAACCACAGTAAGCTAATTTGGGAAAAAAACAAAAACAAAAAAAACACACACTTTACTAAATTTTACACTGAAGAAAATCACTTAATAAAAAACAAAGAACCAGAATATCTGCTCTGATTACCCATTGCTATGCAAAATTTTCTCTAAAACTTAGGGAAAAAACAATGACAACATTTATTTTGCTTGTAAATTTGCAATTTGGACAGTGCTCAGCAGAGATATCTTTGTTGTACTTATCAATTAGAGCAACTTGAAATCTCAAGGTTACAATCATCTATAGGCTTAATCATTGACATATCTAGTGGTTGATGATAACTTCTATCTGAGACCTTAGCTTGGGCTTTTAACTGGAACACTTAAATGTGGCCTCTCCATGTGGCCATGGCTTCCTCACAGCATCATGTCTGGATACCAGAATGATCCTCTCAAGCGAAAGCCAGGAGGAAATTGTGTTAGCTTCTACTGTCTTGGAAGTGAAGTAGCATTGCCTCTGCTACATTCTGCTTCTTGAGGTAGCCAAAGAGCTCTATCTCTAGGAAAGAAAGACTTCACTTTTTAACGGAGTAGTAAGAGTAAGGTTCTAGAAGAGCAGGAACTGGAATTGTTGCCATGGTAATGTTTGGAAAGTACAATCTGTCATAATGTTAGAGATGAATGAAGAGGAATGAGGCACTAAAGTTTCCAATGGAAGAGGAAGTGACTATTAGGAGGGAACCTTCAATAGTAAGGGAAGTCAATGGTAGATAGGCAGTATTGACAAAGCCAGTTTTCTGAATATGTGGAAGCCGGGTTGCCACGTACGATGTGAATGGGAGAGGAGAATGTGATCAATGAAGTCTTGCATATTCTTGGCTCATATCTACTTCCTTAACCTTACCTCATATCCCATGATGGGCTGTGCTCCAGGCACAGTGAGTTTTTACCAAGTCCTTGCATTGGTATGCTCCCTTCATCCATAGCATCTCTGGACATAATGTCCAAAACCTGGGATACAATCTGCTTGGGATACAATCAATCTCCACCTTTGTTTACTTGGTTTCCTACTCTTTCTACTGATTTCACTCATTTTCTCAAACAATTATACCTCTCTCATACCAAGCCAGGTGTTTCATATTACTTTTTCTTTCAAAATAGTTATCTCATAAATATTAATTTATTTCTGCCATTATTTGGTTAATATCTGCCTTCTTCACTACTCAGCAAGATCTGTGAGACAAGGAATATATCTATTTTTGTTCATCCCAAGAGCCTAGCAGAATGTATGGATACCATTGAGCTCTCTTTAAATAGTTATTATATATGTTTATTTAACAAGCTTATTTTTTGAAAGCTTCCATGTAGTATTTAGAGGAAAATATAGGGTCAAGGAAATTCACTACACAAATGAGAAAATCATTTTAAACCAAAAGTGAGAAAGAATTAATTTGGTCTTATTGTTTGTGTCAGTTAGGGTAGGCTAACCTTTGTAACAGACCCACAATGTATGACCGCTTGCCTGACTATTGAGAAGTACCATGTGCTATCTACCAGTTATATAAGAAAAAAGAAAAAGGATGTGCAAATGATGATTTAATGATGCAGCTTCAAAGGGGGCTGCAGGGAAAGGTAAACCTAAAATCATTAGACTCCCAAGATCATAATTACAGACCTGATTTTTGAGCAGGGAATTTCCCAGACTTGAATTTTTTTAAAAATCCGAGTATAAAAGAAACTGAATAAAAAAGGCAGAATATCACTCATCCTTTTTTTTATCCTTAAATATTCTTTTTATAGAATGAAGTCTTAAACATTATTAAAGTATATAAAATGTTCTATTAAACTTGACTACTTTTTATATCTTTATATATCTTTAGGGTATGACTATTTTAAATGATAAATTGCATTTTTAAATCTTGACAGAAGGGTTGTAAACTATTTCTACCAGTTCCTTCTTCCCTTTCTGTTCAGGGGCCAATTATTTCTAAAATGGTAGCTGAACACTTGCAGTAGACACTTCTTAGTTAAACTTGGTGCAGTGAGACTATATCAGTCAGGGTCCTATGAAAAGCAGATGGCACGTACAAAAGGAGTATAGAGAATTTCATGATGGTATCATTTACTAAAGCGTATGTAGGACTAAGGAAGCCAAGAAGGGACTAGCAAAGACCAGGAGGGGAAAGGAGACAGTGGTTTTCATGAACTCCTCAGAGCTGTTATAAGAAAAGAGCTTCCCAACTAGAATAATGCAGCCTCTGCCTATCCTCTGCCTTATGAAAACTGGGCACAAATCCCTCTCTCTCTCTCTCTTCTCTCCCACACTGGTTTCCTGCCAGGAAAGTCTTTCATTGGCGAAACAAACTAAAAGGAAGACAGGTAGTCTGACAAAATCCATAGAATTGAGCCTCCTGGACTGGTGGAGAATTGTGGGAAATATACCCTAAAGACAAACAGAATATTTACAACATATGCAAGAACGTTTGTGAGAGAGATATTACTAGTGTATATAATAAAGCAAGTGCATTTATGTATTCCTGATATCTATATTTTGTTTAATGAGAAGTGTGTGAAGCATAAATTTGAAAATTTCAAAGAGAAAAGGTTGAATCTGTACAAGATCTCCTTACCAAAAATAAATAAGGGTTTTGAAGTGTGTTTTTTGAGTCATTGCCTGACCAGATGAAACGGAGCCGCATAGGGGAAGCCAAGACTAACCGCCAAGAGCCCTGATGAAACACGAGTCTGTCTGTACTCCATGTTCACTGAGAGGAAGAGGGAAGAGAGAAGGAGTTAGAATGGGGGCCTAGAAGAGATAGGATGTCTAAGTTTTGCAGTAAGTATTGCCAGAATAACGGTCACGGTACCCAGACAGGTGATCAGAGTCCAGAATTTCAAACCGCATAGCATCGTCACTTGAGACTTAATTGGCATCAGTATGGCTGAGAATGGCCATAACTCAGGATTATATACACCCGTAGGTCCAAAGGAGAAAATTGGTGATGGATCAAGCAAAGAAGATAAGAAGGGATCTTGGCAGGCAGGCAGGCAGGCAGGGCTCAGAGGAACTTGGCAATAGGCAGGGATGAAGGAAGTCTTATGAAATTTTTGATTGACCATTAGAGAGGTCCATCACGGTAGCTTGATTAATATCATGCAGATGGTTGATGGATGAACAGAAATTTCAATTCCAGGTCTTTTTGTCTCAAATAAAAATTCTTTCTGTAGTAACATATGGCCTACAGCAAAGAAGAAATAATGATATCATCAATTAAAATCATTCTTTACCAAGTCTGGAAGTTTTCCTAGCAACAGAATCTCTTTCAGCCAAGGCAACAATTGAGTTGCAACGTATAGTTGTAAAGCTAACAATACAGCTGTAGTGGATCACAGCATATCTTGTTGAAAAGTTAAACACTGGGATAGACATTTGGTCTTTAAGATGTCTATCTCAGATTAAATTTGCAAGCCAGATATTTTTATATTTTAAAGCAACAATTTTATACAGAATTGTTTTCTTACCACATCTGCGACTATTTTTCTTCCTAATGAGTGACAGGTTAAAATGAATTTACTGAATGTTTACTGAATGTTAGCCGAACCCAGTGTGGTAATCATTTCATAATATATGCAAATCAAACCATCTTGCTCTACTCCTTAAACTTATGCAGCGATATATGTCAATTTTTTTTCAATAAAATTGGAAAAAATTGGCATAAAAATACACACTTTAGCTGATCCAATTTAACACCTCTTGCTGTTGCTATTTCTTTTCAAATAAGGGCAAATAAGCTGCTATTATTATTGCCAACAGATTTCATACATAGCCACAACATTTAAGCTTCAGTTGAATGTTCTGGATATAAAATAAAGTGAAATATAAGTTTTGGTTCTCAAAATTTCCTGTAAGACAAAAAATTAAGTTACATGATTTAATTCTGAAGGAGAAATAACCTTAGCAGTATTTCATATTTGTTAACTGACAATGTGTTGAGTTGATATGTGAACTGAGGCATAATCTTTTACTAATCATTTTTCTTTTCCCCTCTTATCACCCTTGTCAAAACCTGCAGATAAAAGTATGCTTAGTGCTGTGTAATCAGATTTAATTGAAATGAGGTTTGAAGGTCAGAAATAAAGAAAATTAGAAAACATAATTTTAAATAACTTTTCAACTTAAAAAACATGAGAATCACATGAAATTGCACCTTCTGAAAATTTTGTCAAACAGGCAATCTTGCCTTCTCTAAAGACACATGAAATGCATTTCCAAGGAAATACATTATTTTTACTGCTGGAATATGGAGTTTATGAGTCAAATGGAGTCACTCAGCAAAACTAAATAGCAGCATAATGATGTTTACAAACAGCATTATGTCTGTCTACCTCTGTTTTGCTGTAGCTCAAGGGCTTCTGCAGATTGTCTTTCCAGTCTCCTTAACATGTCTGAAACATAGAAGCAGAAATGGACCCAAGCATCACATTTTGTATGTGAAAAAATTACTGACATAAAGAGATGATTAAATTGTTTCAAGCTTCACTTTAGTGCCAAAGCTCAAACAAAATTCTGACTTTCTGAATCTCAGTTTTATTTACTACCCTGAACACCAGGAAAATTCTTTTCCTTTCTAGCTATTTCTGAAGTTCAGCATTGTTGGAGGGGAGGCGAGGACTCATTACACAGCATAGTGGTGTCATGTATGATCGAATTCAAATCTACTCTCCTTTAAAACCACCCTAAAGCAAAGCTAAGGTACTGCTCATTTCTTCAGAGGGCACAGAACATCAAGCACATTTTCTCAAAATGGCTTACAGCAAATGATTCATTAGACTGAATAGCTTCATGAAATATATTCCCTGTAGCTTATTAAAAAAAAAAAAATCGGAATTCTGTTCATGGAAGGCCACACAGTTAGAGAATATTACAGTTGAAAATAACTTTTTAGATCTCCTTATCCAACTCTCTGATTTTATAGATGAAGACCAGCTAGGAGGTATTACTTGCTCAAGGTCACACCTTGGGTATTTTCTTTCCAGGGCGCTTTCAATCAAACAGAGCATTGTGGCTGGGTTTTTCCCAGCCTTTTCAGGAAGTGAAGATAAGTGTGCTTCTCTATACAGCTAACATTCTTTGTCATTCTTTTTTTCTCATTCTTTGGCTGGTTGCTCTCATCTTTTTTAGTAGTCTTTAGGTCCACTCAAGTGATAACCTAGAATACACTTGGAAGGTTAACAAAGAACTTGAAATTCCTCAAAACTACTTTTTGGTCACTTCTGTCCTGGACTTCTATCTGATCCTCTTCCTGCAGGTCTATGGAAGGACATTTATTTATCTCTTATGTTTTTAAAACTTCTGTTTTAATTCTATAAAGTGTTGTTAAACCTTCTTAAATATAAAATATTCCCAATTTTTAAATATCTTTACTACCCAAAACTGTCAAGCTAAAAATTAACAGTATCTCACCCCTAAATGATGTTAAAACATGAAATGATTCAGAAATTGAAGTAACGAGGGTATACTCAGGGCCATGAAAATGTTACCTGTGAACCTAGAGAAATTAAAATAGGAAAAGCAAATCTAATGCACTACATTTTTCATAATTTCCATTTTCTTTCATTATTGTAAGATTATTGTGCATTTGCCATCTTAAGAACATTTAATCAGAGGGCTACTAGGCAACCTGTGGTATCCAAGTGGATTATACTTTTCCTAGTAAAACTGAGGTGGTTTTGTTTATGTTTGTTTTGTATTTTAAACTGGATAATGATGTCTTTTTAGCTCTGCTGAATCTGTACTCTGATCAGTAGCCTGTGCTTGAGAAGCCATGAAATTGTAAATGTGAAGCATATATCACCTCTTTTTTTTTTTAAGAGAGAGAGAGAGAGTGAACCTGTTATGTAGGGGGAAGGAGGGAGGAGGAGCAGAGGAGAGGGAGAGAGAGTCTCAAGCAGGCTCCACACCCAGCATGGAGCCCGACACAGGGCTCAATCTCAGGACCCTGAGATCATGACCTGAACTGAAATCAAGAGGATGTTTAACCAACTGAGCCACCCAGGTGCCTCACATGTCACATTTTTTGATATAGAACTTCTTCATATATGAGATATCCCAAATTCATGTGGAAATATCACATTTTGCCAGCCCCACATGTATTACTCCTTGTATAATAGACACATTCACTTATGTAAGAAATATACATATTGATTCTTTCCTTAGCAAAAGAGAGGGCATATGACTTGAATCTGGCCCTCAGAGTACCTAAGACTTAATATTTTTCTCTAGTATCTAGAGGAAAAATCTATCTTCTTTGGAAGCTGCTTGTGTTAGGTTGGATTCCCATAGCAGCAGACACTTGGGCAAGGATTTGAGGGAAAGTAGTTTATTTGAGAAGTGATCCAAAGAAGCACTGCTATGGAAAGAGGAAAGTGTGCAGAGCGGGACAAGAGAACAGTTGAGAATATGCTAATGAGGAGATTACTGCTTTGGGAAACTGGAGTTCAATCTCATGGGGAATTTCTGGATGATGGTGCAGAACATATCTCAAAGCTGAGGGCTGCTCCAGGAGACATTAAATCCTTCACTCTTCCAGCTTCCTCTTGTTCCAGCAGCCACAGAAAGCCCCTAGGCAGAGAGATTGCAAATGCTTGGGATAAGAAGCCACTGGCATGTGTGGGAAATATGAGTACCAAGAGAATATAGACAGGACACCAAGAGCTTCAACTACATTGCTAAATTGGAAGGAAGAGACTCTTGGGCTGCTGGTGACTATATGGATCTCTTGTGAGTAGTGACCCTGCCTGAGGTTAAAGTCAATACTGAGAAAAGCAGAGCCAAAGAAAGTCAGAGAAGAAGATATAGGAAAAAAAAAATCTACTCAAGTCCTCTGCCCATTTTTTAATCAGATTTTTTTCTTTTTTGGTGTTAAATTGTATGAATTACACTTGTGAGCATAGCATAATGTCTAATAAATTTGTTGAATCACTCTGTTGTACCCCTGAAACTAATGTAACATTATGTGTCAACTATTCTTAAATTAAGAAAGGAAAGATGAAGAAGAAGATTTTGAGAGAAATGGAGGTTGAAAATTGTTTGGGTCCTATTTTTCCAAAGAAGACACCCAGATGGCCAACAGATACATGAAAAGATGCTCAACCTCACTGATCATCAGTGAAATACAAATCAAAACTGCAATGAGATATCACCTCACACCTGCCAAAATGGCTAAAATCAACAACACAAGAAACAACAGGTGTTGGCAAGGATGTGGGGGAAGGGGACCCCTCCTGCCCTATTGGTGGGGATGCAAACCGGTGCAGCCACTCTTGGAAACAGTATGGAGGTTCCTCAAAAAGTTAAAATAGAACTACCCTGTGATCCAGCAATTGCACTACTAAGTATTTACCCAAAGAATACAAAAAAATACTAATTCAAAGGGATACATGCACCTCAATGTTTATAGCAGCATTATCTACAGTAGTCAAATTATGCAAACAGCCCAAATGTCCATTGACTGAAGAATGGATAAAGAAGAAGTGAGATATAGATATATCTATAGATATATAGATCTATCTATCTGTCTATCATCTAACTATCTATCTATCTATAATGGAATATTACTCAGCCATAAAAAAGAATGAAACCTTGTCATTTGCAATGACATTACTGGAGCTAGAGAGGATTATGTCAAGTGAAACAAGAGAAAGACAAATACGATATGATTTCACTCATATGTGGAATTTAAGAAACAAAACAAATGAATAAGGAGGAAAAAGAGAGAGAGAAGCAATCCAAGAAACAGATTCTTAATTCTAGAGAACAAACTGATGGTTACCAAAGGAAAAGTAGGTGGGGGGATGGGTTAAATAGGTGGTGGGGGTTAAGGAGTGCACTTATTGTAATAAGACTGGGTGTTATAGTCAAGTGTTGAATCACTAAACTGTACACTTGAAACTAATATTGCTGTACGGCAACTAACTGAAATTTAAATATAAACTTAAAAAAAATTATTGGGGCGCCTGGGTGGCTCAGTCGTTAAGCGTCTGCCTTCGGCTCAGGTCATGATCCCAGGGTCCTGGGATCGAGCCCCGCATCAGGCTCCCTGCTCTGCGGGAAGCCTGCCTCTCCCACTCCCCCTGCTTGTGTTCCCTCTCTCGCTGTGTCTCTCTCTGTCAAATAAATAAATAAAATCTTAAAAAAAAAAAAAAAATTATTTGGGTCCTTTGACCCAGCTGTGCCTAAAGGTCATTCTTCAGACATCTTAGTCACATAAGCCAATGTATTACTCTTTTTCCTCATCTTAGAATGAGTTTCTATAACTTGCAACCAAAACGACTTCATTTATATATCCATCCTTATAATTTTTAAGCTCAGTTCCTCCTAAAATCTTAATAGTATATTGGTAGAACCAGATATTGCAGGAAGTGCCTCCTGATGCTAAACAAATGGTCCTGCCTCTTTATTTTTATTGTATAAATCTTATTTCTCTTGCTAGTTCTTAATTCTATGAATGTGCTCAACCTTTACTGTTTTATTTGCTGCTTTGGTGAGTGAGGGTCCAAGGGATATTCTGCTAGGCTCTCTAGACAGGCAGAAAGTGTAAAGAAGAGTTAAAGTGTAATTTAACTCTTCACACTCTTGAAGAATGTGGAAATGCATGGCCAGAGGCCCTTGAACATATTGAATGTAAAATAAAATTTTTAGAAAAAAAGCAATATTTTGATATTATTAACATTTTTGTAATTGCTGCAATATTTACACTAAAATTGCCTTTACTCTACATCCTTTTAATTATTCAACCATAATCCTCCTCAAAGAAAAACTTGAGTCATTAAAAAGTTTTCTCTCTAAGGAAGGAAACTATTCCTTGCAAGATGCCTGTGCAATTAAATACGTCTGCTTCACCTGGGTATTTAACAGTCCACTCCATTGCTGTATAGTACTAATCACCGGGGAGTAACATGATACATAAAGCTTCCACTTTAATCTAAATTTCCATAACCCATTTGTGAACTTACCTTCTGGTAAAATAGAGCCCTTGATCAGAGGCACCAAAGACTTTGTTAGCCCATGACTTTTATTCTAGTTGTTTAGTGGAATGATGATAAATATAAAGCAAAATGCCAAGTAAGCACCACTCTCTAAGAAAAATGCCCTAAACAGGTAGTTTGCTACCAGATATTGTAGACACCCTCTATTTCTCTTTGAATTTTTTTTTTTTATTATTCTTAGGATTTAAGACAGTGTCTGTGTATTACTTGAACTAGAGCCATTGATATCCATGGAAAATGTCATTTATGTTCAGTTGGTTTTAATAATATTGGACCCACACATATTCTCTCACATTCCCCATCCCTTCTTCTTTCATAAACACACTGCTTAAGAGCCAATAAGTGTGATTTAGATCTTTTGGTCAAAAGCCCATGTTCACTTTCACATCCCCAGGTATTTAAATCAGGCATGGGTTCACCATTATTTAGCACTCGAGGCTGAATCCAACATCTTGTTCTCAATGAGTCAGATTTGACATGAGGAGGGCACCTGGGTGGCTCAGTCAGTTAAGCATCTGCCTTCGACTCAGGTCATGATCCCAGGTCCTGGGATCGAGTCCCATGTCAGGTTCCCTGCTCAGCGGGGAGTCTGTTTCTCTCTCTCTCTCTGCCCTTCTCTCCTGCTCATTCTCTCTTTCTCTCTCTTAAATAAATAAATAAAATCTTAAAAAAAAAAAAAAAAAAAAAAGGATTTGACATGAAGACTCTTTTCTCCTGATCTGTATCAGTTAATTTCCTATATTTTGAGTTCTGGGTAAAACCCAACCAACCTCAGCCTATTTTTACATAAGATAAGGGGTTTATTGAACCAAGAATTATACAGTGCAATGTCATACAAGTAACCATCAAGACTAGACTGAACTCCAGTCTGATGAATCCTTATGAAATCCTACCTGAAAGACAGTTTCCAAGATGATAGTAGATTTTCAATTTGCACCCTAGCCTTCTGTTACCAAATGTTCTGCTTCTGCTTATGTCATAGAAATGGCAAACCCAGATCTTTTTTCCCATTTATGGGGGTTTTCCTGACCAGCTGGACTAAAAGAGAGATCCGACATAGAAAGAACAAGTTTGCCTTAATATTTCTGTTAGATGAAGTAGTCACCAGACAAACTCTTCATCACCTGTCTAATCTTAATCCAATACTGAAAAAAAAAACTTTAAATAATTACTAATAATTATATTAATCTTTGGTAAGAATATGAAAAAAAGTGACCTTAAAAATTGACAGCTAAAACTTTCAATTTAGCTGTCATGTTTCCAACTAAACATATAATCATTTGTAGACTATAAACAAAACTCCAGAAAGGTCACTCTGCAACCAAGGCAGAACAAGACAGAGGGAAGCACACTAAGCAACCAAAACAAAAAACAATAACAACTAGTCATTCTCCTCCTCTGGCTAACTTCAGTGATTATTGTTTCTGTATTCTTCATAAATCTATTCCTTCTTTAATTTTTAGGTCTCCTCAATAAAAAATTACCAAGATACCCAAAGACCAAACTAACCTCACTTCCTGATGCCACCCAACCCCAAACTGACATCCATTTCCCTAACCTTGCTGTAAATCACCCAGAACGAGCACAAAGACTAAGATATCCCTTTAAACTTTCTCGCACTGAGACTGCCATAGTTCCTCTGGTACATGCTCTCATTTATTGCTGAAAGTGGAATAAACATAGCTCTATGTGACTACAGACATATTTCTAGTACTCTCTGGCAGGCTGACTTCAACGTTGGAAATACGGCAAAATTGGACCTTCTAAACCATCTTTGTAAAGTATAGCTCGGAGTGTAGACAGAGCGTAGACTGATTGGCCAAAGCTATGATCTGATTCCAAGTTGCTTATTAAAAATGAAGTTGAGGTGGTAGGAGGTGCTTAGGGGTGTTGATTTAAGTTTCTATGCAGCAAGAGAAATCAGGAACTGGAAATCCTCCCAGTTTTCTCTAATTAACACCAATAATGGTGTCGATTTTGCTATAATGAAAATATTTTCTCACTTTTGCTACAAATCTGAGCATTGATTTTTTTCTTTTTTTTTAATCAGTGTGAAAACATGAAACCACTAGAGCAGCAAGAATGAAAAAGGCTGGTCTTTTTAACTTTCCCCTTCCCCTAATGCCACACCTTATTAATTTAGTTTCATTTTAATCCTGTCAGGCAATTCAAGTCAGCAAATGCATAACAAATGACTACTATGTGTCTGGTGCTATACTAGGGCATGAAGGGTATTCCATGATGAGCAAACACCACTTCATGGCTTCAGAGTTTACAGGTTAATGGGAGGTGAGAAAAGGGCTAAATTAAATGTAGATGATTTTGCACATAGATTCAGTGAAATTTTAAACCCTGAGCTAGTCTGATTTTCATAGAGCCTACAAGCATTGGCACCTGGCAAAATAATTATATAATTGTAGCTTTCACATTTTTCTCTTAAATGTCATTTTTGTGAAATGAATAACACAATTACACATAAGGAAAGGAAATAATTATTAAACGTTGTCAGGTGTTTTATATTTTACATGCCAAGAGCCTAGATTGTTTCTAAAGAGAATAAAAAGAGAAAATCAGTGTTTTGACCATTATCCACAATTCAGGGGTATAATTATAGAAGATTGTAGGGTATTTTATTCTAAGATTCGCCTGAAGACACTGTTTGCAAAACTGTATTTGAATGTTTTTACTTGCAGCCTTACAACATAACACACACACACACACACACACACACACACACACACAAGTTTGTAGGCTTGGTTTCTTTCGAGGGAAATCAAAAAATCTATCAGCCCTCTCAATATATTAAGCTTGCGTACTAGGAGACACTGAATGCTAAGTCCTCCACAGCAATCTCTCGCTGATATCTACTAAATACAAATTGCTGGGGAGGAGATTCATCTGGTTCATTCATGGGAAGAAGCAGCACACAATCCAAGATGGAGAATTGTAAAGTGGGTCATCCTTACATGTTAATTTCTGTGAAATGAGTAAACAAAATATATAGGGAATGCATATGTTCATGTTGTAGAAATATATTTTAACTTCGTCCCTTGGCAGGTCCTTTAGAAAATGCATATTATAGTTCCAAACTATTATGTGTTAGATTTTCTTTTAATCACCTTTTAATAGAATTGGCATTATCATCTAATACAGCTAGGCATAAATACTCACAGATATATGTCAAATGTTTAGTAGGAAACCTGGACCATTACAAACATATCTCTCACAAAAAAAGTAATTTTCATTTTCTTCCCAAATGACAGTGCGTTATTAGACTCCATCTCTAAAATGCCTACAAGCAAATTTAATTAGTCAGTTAAATGAAACTGTCAGAAATTTAAGAAACATTTTTGTAGTAAATTATAGCCCTAGGTATTTCTTAATTTGCTTTGTGTAACTTCAACAAGAAAGTGTGTTTATAATATTCTATTTGTTCAGCATGGATGAAGGTCACTTCACATTTACTTTCATCTTCAAATCGCCTGGTCATTTCACAGCTGTTTGAATTTTGATAAGAGGGAATCAGTTTGGAGGATTCAGAGAAAGGAAAAAAGAAAAATAATAATAACATTTGGCATTTATGAGGTTTATAATAATTCTGCTCTTGGAAATTATGGAACAAGACTGATGTTTTTGTTTCAAGTCATAAGTTATGGAAATTAATTCTACAGACAAAATTAATAGGTGTAAAATTATGGTAATTACAGTCATGGTAACCAGATATCTTTATGCATTAAAAGCCAGGTCCTGTACTGTGGGTCAAGAATGGTATCGCAAAACCATAGCTCATGATTAAATAAAACTTTTTATGTAGTATATTTAAGCGTTGTACTAAAATTATTCAGAATGTCCTTCAATAAAGAATGATACTCTCCCTCCAACCAGAGAAAAGCCAGAAATAAAATGAATGAAAAGCTAGGAGTCCAGTAGGCAGTCATACATGCGATTATAAAGACCTATTCATAGACATGGCTTTTCATCACCTTTAATCATTTTTTTTTTCTTTTTAATACAGTTAGGAACCTGAAAATCTTCCATCATTTCCTTTGAAGTTTTATTTTAAGATAACAAATATAGAATTCACTTGAATATTTCTCAGTGTGATACTTTGCTTTGACATGAGATCTCTTTGTGCCTTTTATCATCTTCTTTTAAGTAAAATCCCTAATTAGAAAATTTGAGATGGAAGAAGAAACTGTGAGAAAACAATATATGTAAGGAGTGCAGCAATAAAAATTAATTATTCCCATAGAGAAAACAGTAGTTGATATAGAAGTCAGCACATGAACATCTAAGTTTCAGTAGGAATAGCATATGTTTTTAAGCAGCAGATATGTAACATAAACAAAACATTAGAGTAAAATATAAAATGTGGTTAATTTTTTTTTACTGTTTTCATTTAAAGTAAGCTGAAGTTAAAACTATATATTCCTAACAGAAAGTGAGATCCTCGCTATTTTTTTTTTCTTTCTAAAAAGTTAATGGAGTTTATTTGGATTTTAGAGGTACAGCAAGATGTAGTTTTTGTTAATGACTTTGCAGCCTAGTAAAAAGATGTACATTATAGCATCCTCCCCCCCTCATTTCTTGTTTTACTCACAAAGGAACCCTGGCAACTTAAAACTCATTATCAGAAATTCTAAAGCTTAGGAAAAAAGAAAAGAAAAAGAAAAAAAAAAATATCTCTGGATTTGCATTTTTAAGACCTAGGTTCAAGAATCAAATTCCCTATTTCCTAGTTGTGGCACCAACTCCATATCTATCTCTTGGCTTCTTTGATCTTTAGTTTTCTCATTTATGGAAGGTGTATGCTAATACTTATGTTACAGACTTGTGAAGTTTGGATCAACTAAACAGTGAATGTGTAGCAGTGAAAATATTCTGGACTGATTTTATAATTTTTAGGGTTATTTGTCTAATAGAAGACACAGGGTAAGACTGCACCTTAGAAATTAGAGGAAGTAGCCACCCTTGAAAAGCTGTTAGTACTACCAATGTTAAAATTAGGGATTAATGAATAGGACTTCTGGCATTTGGGATACAGGGTAATAAAAGGTAGACCTTACTGTCTATGCTCTGGACTTTGAGTGATCCAGCTTTGCTTGAGTATAATCTAGAGTTAGAGCAGACAGTTTTGTCACGTGGTGAAATGCTAGAAACTAGGCAGAGAAACATCTCTGTAGAGACCATATTCTGGTCATGTTGATAATATTAATAATTATTATGATAGTTAATCTTTATTAAACACCACCTGCTGGTTGCTGTTAAGTATGTTGCATATATTAAATTAAATCTTCACACCACTATATGGTGGACACTATTGTTATCCCCATTTTACTGATGAGGAAACAGAGGATGGGGAAACTTCCACCCCATATGAATATTCTTTCTTCATTGTGGAATTTGAAGAATCAAGATATGATTTTATTGAGTTGTGCTTGTGTTGGGAAAGCTGAATATCCACATGCAAAAGCATAAAATTCAGCCTCTATCTTATGCTATATACAAACATAAATTAAAAAGAATTAAAGACTTAAACAAAAGACCTGAAACCATAAAACCTCTTGAAAAAGTGTAAGAGAAAACTTCTTGACATCGGTCTTGGCAATGATTTCTTGGATTTGAAACCAAAAGCATGGTCAGCAAAACCAAAAATAGACAAGTGGAATTGTAACAGGCTAAAAAGCTTCTGCACAGCAAAGGAAACAATCAATAGAATGAAAAGGCAACCTGTGGAATGGGAGAAAATATTTGCAAACCATCTACCTGATAAGTAGTTATTATCCAAAATATTTAAGGAATTCCTACAAGTCAATAACAAAAGACAACATCATTTTTAAAATGCACAAAGGAATTGAATAGACATTTCTCCAAAGAAGACAAACAAATGGTCAACTAGTATATGAAAAAATGCCCAAGATCACTAATTTTCAAAGAAATGTAGGTCTAAATCACAAAGAAATATCACCTTATACCTGTTAGAATGGCTGTTATCAAAAAGCCAAAAGATATTAAGTGTTGGTGAGGCTGTAGAGAAATTGGAATCGCTATAAACTGCTGGTGGGATAGTAGAGTAGTGTGGCCAACAGTGGAAAACAGCATGGAAGAGTAATCTTCCATGGAAGATTGAGTAATCTTCATGGAAAACAGCATGAAGATTACTCAAAAAATTTTAAAAAATAGAACTACTATAGGATCCAACAATTCTACTTCTGGGTATATATCCAAAAGAATTGAAATCAGGATCTCAAAGAGATATTTGTGCTGCCATGTACATTATAGCAGTATTCACTATATCCAAGATATGTAAGCAACCCAAAGGTCTATTGACAGATGAATGGATAAAGAAAATGTGGTATGTACAATATAATATTATTCAGCCTTAAAAAAGAAATCCTACCATTTGCTACAATATGAATGAACGTGGAGAAAATTGTGCTAAATGAAATAAGCCAGTCATAGAAGGACACATACTAAATGATTTCACTCATATGAGGTATCTAAAATAATCGAACTCATAGGATCAGAGAATCAAACTCATAGGATCAGAGAATAAAATGGTGGTGGCCAGGGCTGGGGGGTGGAGAGAAATGGAGAGTTGTTGATCAAAGGGTATCAGGTTTCAGTTATGTAAGGTGAATAGATTCTAGAGATTGGCTGTACTACACAGTGCCTTATAGTTTTCAATTCAATATTTTTCTTAAAATATGTTAAGAGGATAGATCTCACGATAGGTATTCTGAACGTGTACACACACACACTCTCAAAACATAAAAGAATGTAGGGAAATTTTAGAGGTGATGACTATGTTTAATGCCTCAATTGTGGTGATTGTATTACAGGTGTATGCATATGTCCAAACTCATAATTATACACTAAATATGTGCAATTTTTGTATAGAAAATATACCTCAATAAAGCTTATAAAAGAGAGTAGTGGCAGTGTATTATTATATTCTGTTAGAATATTTTGTTGACTTGAGACTACTCAATTCATAGATTATAATGGACTGGAGTCTTTCACTGTCTACCACAATGCTCTGGACATCTGGGAAATACCCTGTAGTATTAGGTTAGATGTGAAACATCTTTGCAAAGATACTTATATAAAGTACTTAAAGAACTTAGCACAGTGCCTGGTTTATAGGAAATGCTTGAAAAATGTTGGCTATTGGTGTCATTGTCAACAACAGCACAATTAGATGCCTGCCACTCTCTAGAAACTGTACTGCATGGGGATATAACCATGAATAGCAGAGACCTCATGCAGTTTATTGTCTAGAGATGTTTTGTCCAATATATAGCCCATGGAGCTATTTAAATTTAAATTAACTAAAATTAAACAAAATTAAGTTAGTTTCCTAATCATACTACTTATATTTCAAGTATTTAATAGCCCCATGTGTTCTGTGGCTACTATGCTGGATAGTACAGACTAGAAAAGATTTCCATCATCACACAAAGTTCTACTAGACAAGGCTGCTCTAGGGATTTCTTCCCCTTGGTTTCCCTGGATGTATCACTCTAGGATCAAAATTTACCATGGTGCCAGGTTTGAAGCACCATTCCCATTTTGTAAAGCTTTGAAAGGAACATTTGTATTAAGATGAATTGCTCTAGAAGCCCACAGTAGTGTAGAAATATCCTACCAGATTCATACATAAGATGCTTTTCCCTTAGGTTTGCTATGATTCAGGGAAAATTCTTGTCCACAAAATGATGGTACATTTAACAATCAAAAATAACAATATTTTTCTTTGTGCAGCCATCATGGCTGAAAGAAAATAAACTATAACCCAACATATGATGGAACTGAGAATACTGATGAAAAAGAAATACAGGGGCACCTGGGTGGCTCAGTTGTTAAACATCTGCCTTCGGCTCAGGTCATGATCCCAGGGTCCTGGGATTGAGCCCCGCATCGGGCTCCCTGTTCCGCGGGAAGCCTGCTTCTCCCTCTCCCACTCCCCCTGCTTGTGTTCCCTCTCTCGCTATATCTCGCTGTCAAATAAATAAAACCTTAAAAAAAAAAAGAAAAAGAAATACAAATTGATCATTCATTCAAAAATTTTCTGTGCAGGGCCAGCTATGAACCAGATGCTGAGAGCCAGTGTCTCAATATTCCTTTGTGGAGATGCCTGTTGCCACTAAGCCAAGACATTGGTACATAACCCAGAGCTTGCTAAATCCTGTAGTTATTACCACTGTCCATAGTGATACATTCAAGGATGGACATGAAGGGAATGAAATTTAATTCTAGGAATTTTGTTGGAACTTTTGGAAAATAGGTAGATGGGAGGATGATGCAGGAGTAGAGTTGCCTGAAGCCATCACAAAGAGAAATAGCCTGAGAATAAAGGAAAGAAAAGGCAGTGAGTCTTCGATCTAGCCCGAGTGTCTGGCAGTACCCTAAACCAATATTCTCTACTTTTCACAGGCTATTTTCTTCTTAAGAAAGTATTCGTTACATGTCCATCATCTGAAACCAAAACATCCTGATTTTAAAAACTAATAAAGTTTGAAGCTAGATATGCCCTTAGAGGTCATCTAAATATGCTTATCTTTTTTTTTTTTTTTTCCTATTAAGGAATACCCACTGGACTATAAGGAAATAGACACCCTTTAGGTTCTTGGAAGTGTTGGTTAAAGCAAACAAGCATAAGCACAAATTTCTTTGAAGTTTTATGATTTACTTCAATATAGCATAAACATTTTCCATTTCACTCCATAATGTTGTTTTTGGTATATTTGTTCCTTTGGTAATATGAATATTTTTACAGGGGCTTAACAATCAAATAAAAATGAAAATAACATTATATTGGAATAAAAGGTTTAAATGTGCCAATTTTCTCATTAATCTAAGTATCATTGAAGAGTCATTTCAAATGTTTTTAAATGTTCCCTTGCCCTTCCCTTTCCCCTCCTTTCCCTTCCCTCCCCCCTCCCCTCCCCTCCCCTCCCCTGTCCCTTTCCTTTTCCCTTCCCTTTCCTTTCCTTCCTTCTTTCGTAATTTTTTCTTTTGCCTAACTAATTACTTTGGGATACTACTATTATTTTTCCCCATCTACATTATAAGTATCAGTCCATTTTGGTATATAATATTCAATTAATGTGGGGGTTTTAAACCCTAAGGGGGGTTTTTAAGTTATTTTAAATAAACTGGATACTCAAAGTATATAACTTCTACAATAAGGAGAAAGTTGCTGGTAGCCATAATAATATTTATCGTTATTAATCATTATTAAGACTAATGCTAAGGGAAAATAGTAATTATTCTGCAGCTTTGGATAAACTCTACCTCACCTCTAACTCAACAACTGTATGTTCTCTGACACAAACTTAAATGTCAACATGTAATGACTTAAATGGTAGTCATACATCTTATGAGTCAGAATACCAGCAATTAGACCAGAGACCAATGGAAAGGTTTTAACACATATAAATGAACAGTCACAAGAGTTGATGAATGAAAATCAAGAAAAAGAGAGTCAGAGAGGATAATAGTGTTAACAATCTAAATATATATATACACATAATACACATATACATATGTATAAGGTATATAATACATACATAAGGTATGTATAAGGTATATAATATGTATATATAACAAGAAGACTATGTCTATAGATTTCAGGTATTACTACTCCTTTACTGATGCCATCCTAATTGTAAAAGTTGTGTTTAGGCATTTATCAATAACATTTGAATATTATGGACTCAATGTCAACAGCAACCCAATTATGAATATATATGTGCACATTAGGTATCTTAGACCTGTTGTTAGTAAATTTTATTTATTTATGTTATTACTCTTATTTTGATTCTCATCAAGCCATCTGCTAATTATGTACTTGGCTTTCCTTGTCACAGTGCATGCAGGAAGAGAATGTGCTGGTTCTATAAATGCAAATATTCTGATTCCCATGGTAGTTCTGTTGCCTGTATAAATCTATGCATTTTCTTATTGCTTTTAGTTATGAGTGTTGGAAACTTCTTAGTTGACCCTCAAAGAAATAACTGAGATTGTGTTTGCACAATCAAGTTTGTAAGCATGAAAATATGGGGCTAGTATTTGGGCTACACTTAATTTATCAAAGTAAATCCTTTTAAACAGTATTGGGAAAGGTTTCTGCTAGTGGTTCCATAGCCTTGCTGATTGTTGTCCCTTAAGTACCTATATTATTATTATTATTATTTTTTAATTTTATTTATTTATTTGACACAGAGAGAGACAGTGAGAGAGGGAACACAAGCAGGGGGAGTGAGAGAGGGAGAAGCAGGCTTCCCGCCGAGCAGGAAGCCCGATGCGGGGCTCGATCCCAGGACTCTGGATCATGACCTGAGCCGAAGGCAGATGCTTAACGACTGAGCCACCCAGGCGCCCCTAAATACCTATATTAAAAATGAAACAACAACAACAACAACACACTAGACTCAAGAGAGTAAGATAGTTTATTATCATTGGCCAAAAATTACTTTAATAAATATATAAATTTATAATGCCTGAGAGAACAGTGCTCCCTCAGATGTGGCATCAATGTACAGAGTGCAAATTAAAAACTATTTATGAACATGAATCTCTCATTGTTGTCCTCCTTGCTGGACGGTGAGTACCTAGATATAAGGAAGTTAAGCTGATCTGTTGTATGCTTGCAGTAATTAGCAGATTGCTTGCGTATAATGTTATTTAATATATAAATGGTAGATTCATTAAAGCAAATTGAAAGTGAAAAGCACTATGGGTATGTGAATTCAAGCAGAAAACCTAACTTCAAAGTTGGACATTTCTTTTGTGTACTTTGATCCAGACTAAAGAACATCTATAATGAATGACCCTGTTTTTAACTTACTAGTATCCCTTTTAAACTACAAGATAGGTTTGTTTCAGTGAAGATTATTCTTTATTTCTTTCATGTTATGCCTCCAACATTTTCTTTTCTCCAGGTCTCTAGTCCTGTCCATTTTCCATAACTTCAAACTGGTAGTGATGGAGGAAGTTAACTAATTAATTCCCTTTAGACTCAGCAATAACTGGACAACTTCAGTTGCTATTGAAAGGTAGACATTTGTTTTGCATTTTTCAGTTCTTGTACATAAGGTTATCCTATGTTTACTAAGGTACAACTGAAGAATGCTTTTTGAAAATTGTTTTGGGGTACTGATGTAATACAAATCATAGCCAATTTGCCTTCTGTGATTCCTAATGGATTGTTGTCAAGTTTTTTCTTCTTTTGAAATATCCATGAAAATCTTTATTCTTCTTAATACCTGTGTTTTAAAAGTTTTCTTTATGCATTTTGATAATTATCTAAATCCTCTAAGACTACATTAGCAATTAAAAAAAAATCTGGTTTGAAAAGAAAGCTTTGATTGTGATGTCTTAATGAGGACATTTAGTAATGCTTTAGCTTTTACCAAAGGCTATTTTCAATGTCCTTGACATTGAAAATTTCTTTAGGTTTTCAGGATGATACAAAGTAATGCATTATTTCTGTGCTCTAGCTTTTACAAGAGCAAGATTTTACTACATCATTCAAAGGAAGTGTTCAACCTGACTCAGGGGCTAAAAACTGATTCTGGGGACCAGTGATGTGTCGCCAATGTGGTCACAACTCATTTAAATAAATGCTGTTGTGACTTGTAGTTCCCTTTTTATTTTTGGCTTGTGAGATATCAATTTTTTTTTTCTTGTAAGATTTGTCTTGTCAAGAAAAGTTAATTTGTATCTATTTAAAATTTAGTTTTATTTAAATTTTCTGAATTAATACCTTATTGCATTATATATGCATTATAGTTGCATGTATTTGGAAGTGCTATTATAGCATACATGAGATACAAGTCATGCTATGAGGAAAACAGGAATTGAAACTTTAGAATATTAAAATTAGATATAAGGTTAGTCTTCTAGGAGAAGGGATTAACTAATAGTCTAATGTGAAGCATACAAAGCTACAGCATTGGCTTCTAGTTCAGCTCTTCTTGATGACCTCAGGCTTCCCAGCAAAAGATAAGAACGGAATTTGTCTGAAGTAATGAAAATGATACAAGTTGGATGGATACCAGTGTCATATTTCCAAATGAGCAGTATGCTCTAAATAATTCTTGCATATAGAGAATAGTCTTGAAGCAAGGGAGGAAAGGGATAAAATAAATATAAATAAGTCTTTAAATTTTTTTTTTTTTGTACTTACAGTGTTGCCCTCTTTCTAGGGACTTTGCATGCACTTTGTATTACTATTGAAATAGTAAATACAATTATTTAAGCTCATGAATGAATGTATATAGATAATCCTTTCAGAACTATATATTTTTGCCAGGCTCTGTCACAAATCTATGACACTAATCAAAGGAAAGTTTGAAGTCACAGAAATTTTACTCCCAATGATAAAAAAATTCCATACCTTTGAAGGGCTCATATTTAGCCCCCAAAATATTAGCCTCCAAAATAGTTTCCTTGCTTTAGCTCTTATAATGAAGACCATTTATGACACCACAACAACCATTTTTCATTGCACAGCTCGTGATTCCCAAGGTCTAATCACATAAAATTTATTGATATTTCTTTAAGACTTCACACATGGACAGACTTCTAAACTTGTATTCATGCTATAAAGTTTGTGTGGAATGCTCTACAAATCTTTCCTTTCACACGTGATAAAATGCTAGTCATTCTTCAAGATAAATGGTAAAATGAACTAATTCATATTTAAGATTGAATCTAGTACTTTCCAAGTTTGAATTATATGGTCTTAAATTTAATTTATCCACCATGTGTGTTTACACATTTTAATATAAATACTTGATGATTTATGTTAAAAACTGTTTAGTCAATTTGGGATACTTCCACATGTTTAATTCAGTCCAGCCAGATGCAAAGAAAGCATCTGTTAATAGCTCATATTAAAAATACATAATTTGGGAGGGGCAGAGCTAGATGGTGGAGGTGTAGGAGACCTGGATTTCTTCTCTCCCAGGAATTCAGCTGGATAGGGATCAAACCATTCTGAACACCTACAAACTCAACAGGAGATCGAAGAAAAGAATAGCAGCAACTCTCTGAACACAAAAGCAACCACTTTCTGGAAGGTAGGACTTGTGGAGAAGTGAATCTGAGGTGATATTCGGGAGGATAGACGGCGGGGGAGTGGGCCTCCGGTGGCCGCTTCTGGCAAGTGATAGAGCCGCAGAGCACAAAATCGGAACTTTTTTAGAAGTTGGCTCCGCTGAGGGACGTTGCTCCAGTGGCTAAGCGGGGGGTGGAACACTTGCGGGACAGTGTGGTCTCAGGACCCTCCGGGTCACAGAAAGACCAGGGGTGCCTGAGTGCGGCAGAGCTCCCAGGTATCGGAGCAGGGAAGCCGGCTGCAGAGATGGAGCCCAGGCGCGGGCTCTCAGCTCGGGGTTGCCATAAACCGTGATCCGCGGCACAGTCGGGCCACTGCTCCTCCAGCAGGGACCCAACAAGCAGCAGATCCGGGGACACTCACCTTCTTCCCCCGGGAGGAGAGGTGCGGGAGCGCACCGCGGGGATCTGCTGGGTTTGGAGACTCCACATGGGGTCGTGTGCCAGAGACAGAAATGCTGGGTCACAGGCCGGGGGAGCACGGAGTGCGGCCAGAGACCGGGGAGATGGGAGTGACTGACTGCTTTTCTCTGGGGGCTCACTGAGGAGCGGGGCCCCGAGTTCTCGGCTCCTCCGAGGCAGAGATTGGGAGGCCGCCATTTTCACTCTCAGCCTCCAAAGCTGTACGGAAAGCTTGCAGGGAACAAAAGCTCCCGAGAGCAAACCCGAGCAGATGACTTAGCCCGGACCGGCAAGGGCGGGGCAATTCTGCCTCCGGCAAAGACATTTGGGGACCACGGCAACAGGCCCCTCCCCCAGAAGATCAGTGAGAACAGCGAGCCAAGACCAAGTTTACCGATCAATGAGACCAGCAGAACTCCAGCGCTAGGGGAATACTGTACATAGAATTCATGGCTTTTTTACCATGATTCTTTAGTTTTTCAAAGTTAATTTTTTTTAACAGTCTTTTTTTTTTTAATTTTTCTTTTTCGCTTTTTCAACCAACATCTTATCAATCCCTTTTTAAAAAATATATATATTTTTTATTTTTCATTTTTAGAGCCATATTCTATCCCTTCTTAGTAGTTACCCTTATTTTTGGTATATATATATATAAGTTGTTTTCACTTTAAATTTTGAGATACAGTTTCTTCTAACAGATCAAAATATACCCTAAATCTCTAGTGTATGGCTTTGTTCTAGTCTCCTGCCTGATCACATTCGTTCCCCCCCCTTTTTTTTAAATCCTCTTGTTTCATTTTTCAACCAACTCCTTATCAATTCCCTTTATAAAATCTTTTATAATTTTCATCTTTACAGTCATATTCCATCCCTTCATTGTATTAACCCTTATTTTTGTACATATATAAGTTTTCTTTCTTTAAAATTTTGGGAGGCACTTTCTTCTAGCAGACCAAAATACACCCAAAATCTAGTGTGTAGCACTGATCTATGAACAAACCTGATCATATTTGATCATATTCTGTTCTTTTTGTTTTGTTTTTGTTTCTTTTTATCTTTTTCTTTTTTTCTTTTTTCTTTTTTTATTATTTTATTTTTTTTTTTAAAGATTTTATTTATTTATTTGAGAGAGAGAATGAAAGACAGAGAGCATGAGAGGGAGGAGGGTCAGAGGGAGAAGCAGACTCCCTGCCGAGCAGGGAGCCCATGCCGGACTCGATCCCAGGACTCCAGGATCATGACCTGAGCCGAAGGCAGTCGCTTAACCAACTGAGCCACCCAGGCGCCCTCTTTTTCTTTTTTCTTTCTTTTTCTTTCTTTTCCCCAGTTTCAGGTCTTTTCTGATTTGTTTAGTGTATATTTTCTGGGGACGCTGTTGCCCTGTTATCATTTTGTTCTCTCATTCATCTATTCTTCTCTGGACAAAATGACAAGATGGAAAAAATCACCTCAGCAAAAAAACAAGAAGCAGTACTGACTGCCAGGGACCTAATCAATACAGACATTAGTATGATGTCAGACCTAGAGTTCAGAATCATGATTTTAAAGATACTAGCTGGGCTTGAAAAAAGCATGGAAGTTATTAGAGAAACCCTTTCTGGAGAAATAAAAGAACTAAAATCTAACCAAGTCAAAATCAAAAAGGCTATTAATGAGGAGCAATCAAAAATGGAGGCTCTAACTGCTAGGATAAATAAGGCAGAAGAGAGAATTAGTGATAAAGAAGACAAGATGAAGGAAAATAAAGAAGCTGAGAAAAAGAGAGATAAACAACTACTGAATAACAAGGACAGAATTCAAGAGATAAGCGATACCATAAGATGAAACATTAGAATAATTGGGATCTCAGAAGAAGAAGGAGAGAGGGGGCAGAAGGTATATTGGAGCAAATTATAGCAGAGAACTTCCCTAATTTGGGGAAGGAAACAGTCATCAAAATCCAGGAGGCACAGAGAACCCCTCTCAAAATCAATAAAAATAGGTCAACACCCCGACATCTAATAGTAAAACTTACGAGTCTCAGAGACAAAGAGAAAATCCTGAAAGCAGCTCGGGAGAAGAGATATGTAACCTACCATGGTAGAAACATTAGATTCGCAACAGACCTATCCACAGAGACCTGGCAGGCCAGAAAGGACTGGCATGATATATTCAGAGCACTAAATAAGAAAAATATGCAGCCAAGAATACTATATCCAGCTAGGCTGTCATTGAAAATAGAAGGAGAGATACAAAGCTTCCAGGACAAACAAAAACTAAAGGAATTTGCAAACACGAAACCAGCCCTACAACAAATATTGAAAGGGGTCCTCTAAGCAAAGAGAGAGCCTAAAAGCAACATAGACCAGAAAGGAACACAGACAATATAGAGTAACAGTCACCTTACAAGCAATACAATGGCACTAAATTCCTATCTTTCAATAGTTACCCTGAATGTAAATGGGCTAAATGCCCCAATCAAAAGACATAGGCTATCAGATTGGATAAAAAAACAAGACCCATCAATATGCTGTCTGCAAGTTACTCATTTTAGACCCAAAGTCACCCCCAGATTGAAAGTGAGGGGGTGGAAAACCATTTACCATGCTAATGGACACCAAAAGAAAGCTGGGGTGGCAATCCTTATATCAGACAAATTAGATTTTAAACCAAAGACTGTAATAAGAGATGAGGAAGGACACTATATCCTACTTCAAGGGTCTATCCAACAAGAAGATCTAACAATTGTAAATATCTATGCCCCTAACATGGGAGCAGCCAATTATATAAGGCAATTAATAACAAAAGTAAAGAAACACATCGACAACAATACAATAATAATGGGGGACTTTAACACCCCCCTCATGGAAATGGACAGATCATCTAAGCAAAAGATCAACAAGGAAATAAAGACTTTAAATGACACACTGGACGAAATGGACTTCACAGATATATTCAGAACATTCCATCCCAAAGCAACGGAATACACATTCTTCTCTACTGCCCATGGAACATTCTCCAGAATCGATCACATCCTAGGTCACAAATCAGGTCTCAACCAGTACCAAAAGATTGGGATCATTCCCTGCATATTTTCAGACCACAATGCTTTGAAACTCGAACTCAATCACAAGAGGAAAGTTGGAAAGAACTCAAATACATGGAGGCTAAAGAGCATCCTACTAAAGAATGAATGGGTCAACCAGGAAATTAAAGAAGAATTAAAAAAATTCATGGAAAAAAAAATTCATGGAAACCAATGAAAATGAAAACACAACTGTTCAAAATCTTTGGGATACAGCAAAGATGGTCCTATGAGGAAAGTATATAGCAATACAAGTCTTTCTCAAGAAACAAGAAAGGTCTCAAATATAAACCTAACCCTACACCTAAAGGAGCTGAAGAAAGAACAGCAAATAAAGCCTAAACCCAGCAGGTGAAGAGAAATCATAAAGATCAGAGCAGAAATCAATGAAATAGAAACCAAAAGAACAGTAGAACAGTCAAGGAAACAAGGAGCTGGTTCTTTGAAAGAATTAACAAGATTTGTAAACCCTTGGCTAGACATCAAAAAGAAAAGAGAAATGACCCAAATCAACAAAATCATGAATGAAAGAGGAGAGATCACACCCAACACCAAAGAAATACAAACAATTATAACAACATATTATGAGCAACTCTATGCCAGCAAATTCGATAACCTGGAAGAAATGGATGCATTCCTAGAGATGTATCAACTACCAAAACTGAACCAGGAAGAAATAGAAAACCCTAACAGACCTATAACCACTAAGGAAATTGAAGCAGTCATCAAAAATCTCCCAACAAACAAAAGCCCAGGGGCAGATGGCTTCCCAGGGGAATTCTACCAAACATTTCAAGAATTAATACCTGTTCTTCTGAAACTGTTCCAAAAAATAGAAATGCAAAGAAAACTTCCAAACTCGTTTTATGAGGCCACCATTACCTTGATCCCAAAACCAATCAAGGACCCCATCAAAAAGGAGAATTACAGACCAATATCCTTGATGAACACGGATGCAAAAATTCTCACCAAAATACTAGCCAATAGGATCCAACAGTACATTAAAAGGATTATTCACCACGACCAAGTGGGATTTATCCCTGGGCTGCAAGGTTGGTTCGACATCAACAAATCAATCAACGTGATACACTACATTAAGGAAAGAAAGAACAAGAATCATATGATCCTCTCAATAGATGCAGAAAAAGCATTTGACAAAGTACAGCATCCTTTCTTGATCAAAACTCTTCAGAGTATAGGCATAGCAGGTACATACCTCAATATCATAAAAGCTGTCTATAAAAAACCCACAGCTAATATCACTCTCAATGGGGAAAAACTGAGAGCTTTTCGCCTAAGGTCAGGAACGCGGCAGGGATGTCCGCTATCACCACTGCTATTCAACATAGTATTAGAAGTCCTAGCCACAGCAATCAGACAACAAAAAGAAATCAAAGACATCCAAATTGACAAAGAAGAAGTCAAACTCTCACTGTTTGCAGATGATATGATACTTTATGTGGAAAACCCAAAAGACTCTACCCCCAAACTGCTAGAACTCATACAGGAATTCAGTAAAGTGGCAGGATATGAAATCAATGCACAGAAGTCAGTGGCATTCCTATCACCAACAACAAGACAGAAGAAAGAGAAATTAAGGAGTCGATCCCATTTTCAATTGCACCCAAAACCATAAGATACCTAGGAATAAATCTAACCAAAGAGGTAAAGAATCTGTACTCAGAAAACTATAAAATACTCATGAAAGTAATTGAGGAAGACACAAAGAAATGGAAAAACGTTCCATGCTCATGGATTGGAAGAACAAATATTGTGACAATGTCAATGCTACCTAGAGCAATCTACACATTCAATGCAATCCCTATCAAAATACCATCCACTTTCTTCAAAGAAATGGAACAAATAATCCTCAGATTTGTATGGAACCAGAAAAGACCCCGATTAGCCAGAGGAGTGTTGAAAAAGAAAAGCAAAGCTGGCGGCATCACAATTCCGGACTTCCAGCTCTATTACAAAGCTGTCATCATCAAGACAGTATGGTACTGGCACAAAAACTGACACATAGATCCATGGAACAGAATAGAGAGCCCAGAAATGGACCCTCAACTCTATGGTCAACTAATCTTTGACAAAACAGGAAAGAATGTCCAATGGAAAAAAGACAGTCTGTTCAACAAATGGTGTTGGGAAAATTGGACAGCCACATGCAGAAGAATGAAACTGGACCATTTCTTTACACCACATACAAAAATAGACTCTAAATGGTTGAAAGACCCAAATGTGAGACAGGAGTCCATCAAAATCCTAAAGGAGAACACAGGCAGCAACCTCTTCGACCTCAGCTGCAGCAACTTCTTCCTAGAAACATCGCCAAAGGCAAAGGAAGCAAGGGCAAAAATGAACTATTGGGACTTCATCAAGATAAAAAGCTTTTGCACAGCAAAAGAAACAGTCAACAAAACCAAAAGACAACTGACAGAATGGGAGAAGATATTTGCAAATGACATATCAGATCAAGGGCTAGTATCCAAAATCTATAAAGAACTTCTTAAACTCAACACCCAAAGAACAAATAATCCTATGAAGTAATGGGCGGAAGACATGAACAGACATTTTTCCAAGGAAGACATCCATATGGCCAACAGACACATGAGAAAGTGCTCAACATCGCTCGGCATCAGGGAAATCCAGATCAAAACCTCAATGAGATACCACCTCACACCAGTCAGAATGGCTAAAATTAACAAGTCAGGAAACGACAGATGTTGGTGGGGATGCAGAGAAAGGGGAACCCTCCTACACTGTTGGTGGGAATGCAAGCTGGTGCAACCACTCTGGAAAACAGTATGGAGGTTCCTCAAAAAGTTGAAAATAGAGCTACCCTATGACCCAGCAATTGCACTACTGGGTACTTACTCCAAAGATACAAGTAGGGATCCAAAGGGGTACGTGCACCCCGATGTTTATAGCAGCAATGTCCACAATAGCCAAACTGTGGAAAGAGCCAAGATGTCCATCAATGGATGAATGGATAAAGAAGTGGTATATATATACAATGGAATATTATGCAGCCATCAAAAGGAATGAGATCTTGCCATTTGCAACGACGTGGTTGGAACTGGAGGGTGTTATGCTCAGCAAAATAAGTCAATCAGAGAAAGACATGTATCATATGACTTCACTGATATGAGGAATTCTTAATCTCAGGAAAGAAACTGAGGGTTGCTGGAGTGGCGTGGGGGTGGGAGGGATGGGGTGATAGACATTGATAGACATTGGGGAAGGTATGTGCTATGGTGAGTGCTGTGAATTGTGTAAGACTGTTGAATCACAGATCTGTACCTCTGAAGCAAATAATGCAATATATGTTAAGAAAAAAAAAAAAACAAGATAGCAGGAGGGGAAGAATGAAGGCGGGGAATTCGGAGGGGGAGACGAACCATAAGAGACGATGGACTCTGAAAAACAAACTAAGGGTTCTAGAGGGGAGGGTGGTGGGAGGATGGGTTAGCCTGGTGATGGGTACTAAAGAGGGCACGTTCTGCATGGAGCACGGGGTGTTACGCACAAACCTTGAATCATGGAACACTACATCAAAAACTAATGATGTAATGTGTGGTGATTAACATAACAATAAAAAATTTAAAAAAAAGACTAATATCCAACACATATAAAAAACTCATAAAATTCGATAGCAAAAAAGAAAAAAAAAAACAAGTAATCTGATTAAAAAATGGGTAGAGGAAGTAGATAGACATTTTTCCAAAGAAGACATGCTGATGGCCAACAGATACATGAAAAGATACTCAATATCACTAACCATCAGGGAAATTCAAATCAAAACCACAATGTCAGCATGGCCATTATCAAAAAGGCAAACAATAAGAAATGTTGATAAGGGTGTCGAAAAAGGGAACCTGGTACACTATTGGTGAGAATTTAAATTGGTGCAACCACTACGGGAAATAGTATGGAGTTTCCTCAGAAAACTGAAAATGGAAACACCATGTGATTCAACAGTTCCACTTCTGTGTATCTGTTTGAAGAAAAAGAAAACACTAACTTGAAAAGATATATGCAACCCCCATGTTCATTGGGGCATTATTTATAATAGCCAAGATATGGAAACCACCTAAGTGACCATATATGGATGGAAAGAAATCATATTTTATATTTATATTTATATTTATTTTATTTTTTCCAGCCATTAAAAAGGATGAAATCTTGCCATTTGTGATAACACAGACCTTGAAGACATTATGCTGAGTGAATTAAGTCAGAGAAAGACATTTATTATATGGTCTCTCTCATATATGGTATCTTTAAAAAAAACAGTTAACAGATACAAAGAACAGATTGGTGGTTGCCATTGACAACAGGTTACGGTGAAGTGGGTGAAGTGACTCAAAAGTAAAAAGAAAACACTAGGATGAAATCCCAACTGCTCAGTGGGAAACTATGATCTCTGTCCTCATCTGCTGCATCTTCCCCCTGCCACTTGCCCACCCAGCCTCATTAAAAAAAAAAAAAAAAAAAAAAAGGGAAAAAAAAAGAAGAAAAAGAAATACAGTGGATGAAAGGGTATATGCAAAATGTGTAGAAGGGAGATTTCTAACATGCTTCTCAAAATTTCTGTTTTCTATTGTATATACTAATTTTCCCTCCCCTTGTGTGTGGGTTGGACCTGTGAACATATTCACAGGCATAACTCAGAGATACTGTGGGTTCATTTCCAGACCATCATAATAAAGTGGATATTGCAGTAAAGTAAGTTAAATGAATTTTTCGGTTTCCCAGCGCATATAAAAGTTACGCTTACACTATAGTCTATTAAGTGTTCAATAGCGTCATGTCCAAAAAAATATAAGTTCCTTAATTAAAAAATACTTTATTACTAAAACATGCTAATCATCATCTGGGCTTCCAACAAGCCATAACCACTAATTACAGTTCACTGTAACAAATATAATAATAATGAAAATGTATGAAATAGTTTGAGAATTACCAAATATGATACAGAGACAGGAAATGAGCAAATGCTGTTGAAAAAATGGTGCGAATTGATTTGTTCAATGCAGGGTTGCCAAAAAGTTCAATTTGTAAAAAAAAATAGTATTTATGAAGTGCAATAAAATGAGGTATGCCTGTACATTACATGACAAAAAAGAATTTTGTAAATTGAATCAAGGTCCCTATCAGTTACTTCTAGGTTAATCAAAAAGGAGAGATTATCCTGGTGGGCCTGATCTAATCACATGATCTCTCTAAAAGAGGTTCCAGGCTCTCCTGGAATTTAGACTCGAGGAGGCAGATGTTCTCTCTTTGCTGTTGTCTATAAAAGCAAGGTGCTATGGATCTACAGCCTATCGGTAATGATTTTTGCCAGCAACCTGATAGAATTTAGACTTGAATGCTTCTCTAATCAGGCTTCCAGATTAAAATGCAATCGGCTGCACCAGCTTGCATTCCCACCAACAGTGTAGGAGGGTTCCCCTTTCTCCGCAACCTCACCAACATCTGTCATTTCCTGACTTGTTAATTTTAGCCATTCTGACTCAGATTTTAGCCAAATCTCACTGAGGTTTTGATTTGGATTTCTCTGATGCCGAGTGATGTTGAGCACTTTTTCATGTCTGTTAGCCATTTGGATGTCTTCTTTGCAGAAATGTCTGTTCACGTCTTCTGCCCACTTCTTGATTGGATTGTTTGTTGTTTGGGTGTTGAGTTTGATAAGTTCTTTATAGATTTTGGATACTAGCCCTTTATCTGATATGTCATTTGCAAATATCTTCTCCCATTCTGTCGGTTGTCTTTTGGTTTTGTTGACTGTTTCCTTTGCTGTGCAAAAGCTTTTTATCTTGATGAAGTCCCAATAGTTCATTTTTGCCCTTGCTTCCCTTGCCTTTGGCGATGTTTCTAAGAAGAAGTTGCTGCGGCTGAGGTCGGAGAGGTTGCTGCCTGTGTTCTCCTTTAGGATTTTGATGGACTCCTGTCTCACATTTACGTCTTTCATCCATTTTGAGTCTATTTTTGTGTGTGGTATAAGGAAATGGTCCAGTTTCATTCTTCTGCATGTGGCTGTCCAATTTTCCCAACACCATTTGTTGAAGAGACAGTCTTTTTTCCATTGGACATTCTTTCCTGCTTTTTCGAAGATTAGTTGACCATAGAGTTGAGGGTCCATTTCTGGGCTCTCCATTCTGTTCCACTGATCTATGTGTCTGTTTTTGTGCCAGTACCATACTGTCTCGATGATGACAGCTTTGTAATAGAGCTGGAAGTCCGGAATTGTGATGCCACCAGCTTTGCTTTTCTTTTTCAACATTCCTCTGGCTATTCGGGGTCTTTTCTGGTTCTATACAAATTTGGGGATTATTTGTTCCAGTTCTGTGAAAAAAGTTGATGGTATTTTGATGGGGATTGCATTGAATGTGTAGATTGCTCTAGGTAGACTAGACATTGGAGGTTCCTCAAAAAGTTCAAAATAGAGCTACTGTATGACCCAGCAATTTCACTACTGAGTATTTATCCCAAAGATACAAATGTAGTGATTAGAAGGGGCACCTGCACCCCAATGTTTATAGCAGCAATGTCCATAATAGCCAAACTATGGAAAGAGTCCAGATGTCCATCGACAGATGAATGGATAAAGAAGATGTGGAATTTATGTACAATAGAATATTACACAGATATCAAAAAAAATGAAATCTTGCCAAATGCAATGATGTGGATGGAACTAGAGGGTACTATGCTAAGTGAAATATGTCAATCAGAGAAAGACATGTATCATATGATCTCACTGATATGTGGAATTTAAGAAACAAGGCAGAGGATCATAGGGGAAGAGAGGAAAAAATGAAACAAGACAAAACCAGAGAGGAGATAAACCATAAAAGACTCTTAATCTTAGGAAACAAACTGAGGGTTGCTGGAGGTGAAAAGGGCAGAGGAATGGGGTAATGAGGTGATGGACATTGTGGAGGGTATGCGTTGTAATGAGTACAGGGTATTATATAAGACTGATGAATCACAGAACTGTACCCCTGAAACAAATAATACACTATATGTTAATTAATTGAATTTAAAATTAAGAAAAAAAAAAGAAATTAAAAAAAGAATAATGCAATCTGGCTAACATGTTGGTTTCATCCTCCTGGGAACCCAAACAGAGAACTCAGCTAAGCCATGCCTACATCTCTGACCTAAAGAAGCTATAACATAATCAGTGTTGTTTCCAGTCACTAGGACTAGCAATCTGTTATACAGCAATAGAAAATAAACACAGCAAGCAATTTCTTACTAATGTAAATCAGTTGTGCGTATGTGGAGAAATATTGCCTGCTAAATTAAAATTTTACTTCCAAAACTTTTTAGATAATTTATACTTGCACAGTTATTATTTGGTATTGTTATTTTTCTTAACTTTAACTTTTTTGGTTACGTAATTTTTGTTACTATTTCAGCTGACACAAAGGAGTAATGGTTGGGGGAAAGAAAGCAAAATATGCCATTTACAGTCAGTACTGAACGTTTCAGCAATCTGTGCCTGGAGAGATAATGCACTTTTTAGTTGACCATTATCTAAACAATAACATTGACATGTGATAAGAACTACCTCAGAATATAGACACAAGGTTCCTTAAGGCCCTTGCAAAGCATTATGGAATATTATTTAGACATTATCAAAATTTCATTTGATTTTCAGATGATTTTCACATTTGTGTTTAATGGTATGTATGTGATAATGTACATAATTAATTATACAGTTTAAAATAGTCCCAATGTGTTACGATGTCTTCATATCAATTTTGAAAATCTTTCTGAATCCTTGCTAATTTTTCATTACAAAATTTAATTTAGTTATTATATATTTTAATTGTGTGATTTTTTTTTCTGAAGAATTATGTATATAGAATTAGGGGTATAAATTTTCAGAAATTAGGAATATTATCTAAAAATAAATTTTTTTCAGAAATATCCACTAGATACTGACACACAGGTATGAGCCACGGTTTGACATTGTGCCTTTTTCTTTTTTTCTTCCTGTTCTAAATAACTTGTAAATATATTTAAAGTCATAATTTTAATTTTTATTCTTTTCCATGTATCTAGCTAGTAGGTTATATAAATTAAATGAGGAAACATTATTTATGGAAAGGAATCCAAACTTACCTACACCTTTCCATATGATTGCAGAGGAAATTTTAGGGCAGCAAAGGGTCCCACACCATTTCCTTAACACGATTGGTTGGCCTCCTGTATTAATTACCTCTTTTTTCCTTTATGCCAGAATTGTATTGATCTAATCTTCGATTCTCTCTCAGGGGCTCCTGAACTCATTCTTGATTCTGTCAAGCCATCTTCAATCTGTGTAATTGGTCCCTGTGTGGTTGTAGGTGGATAAACCCACTGTAGGAAGTTCCAAGTACTTTTCACCCTTCTTCAGGGACTTGTAGTCATGTTAAGACTTTCTTACATTCTGTCATGTTCATGCTGCATTAGATAACTAATATTTTTCCAGGTCAAATTTGAAAAGAAACACTTACTTTATTATTGAAGCAAATGAAAATATTCATGTGCATTATTGTTGTTATCACTTTACAGAAAAAGCAAGAGACCAAGAGGGAGAATGTGGATGTTGCTAACATTTGAAATATGTAATGAAAACCCAATAATAAACAAAAACTCTTGGAAATCTGTGTAGAATATAACTGGTAAATTATGTAGTTCACCATATTTATTAGAAGTTTAATCAATATGATTTTATAACATAGTCATGTGGTTATAATTTATTTGACAAGCTGTATTAGAATCTGACTCTTGTTCCTGACTCCAAGTGACTAATACTTTGGACAGATTAATTTCTCTCACTGAGAATATCTGAACTCACAGCCCAGGTCATCTATTTATACAAGGGGCAATTAAACCTGAGAGTCAGCATAAGGACATGCTTTCTGTTTCGAAATTCAGTTAATCATTTTAGTAACAAGAATACCGATTGACCAAATAACATTTGTTGGCTGACAACCAACAGTGCTCAGTGAGGAAGAGTTTTGTTGCTTCTGCAGCTGTTGTTGTATTTTACTAACGTTCTCTGTTTGCCCCTGAACTCCAGAGCCAAAAATCGTGTAATAAGGTGCGAGGAATTTGAACATACATAGTTAGAACCCTCGGGGGAAAAAACTGTCAATACGGAGATAGTTCAAAGATCAACCTGCTCTGAAGAAGCAGTTTTCTTAGGAAAATTACATGTTGGCTTCAATGTACCTCACCTTATGGCAGGAGGAAAAAAATCAAACGCTCCTTTTATTCATAAGGGTTCACATTCAAAACTCTAGTCCTTTGACTGAACTAAATTGTCCCGAGGCATAAACTTAGTGGATACTATAAAATCAGAATATTTTTAAATCTAATTTCTTGAGAAGAGTAAAACATTGTATATATTATATATACATGCTCAAATGATACAAAGGTACCATCCAGATCTTGGCATAATGGCTTTCTTTTTTAATTCCCTGCACTAATCACTTATAAATATATTTAGAGACAATCTCAATTTTCATCCTCTTGATTATATCTGGCTAGAAGATCACTTTGTAAATTGAGTAAAGAAACAGCTTATTAATGCAAACCTGAAGATTTTCATTCTACTTAGAAGTGACCTATTCTGGTCTTTGTGAAGCTGAAGACTTTGGTTTGGAAAACTTCCCACAAATGTTATTCTCAGAATTATTTAATATAAAGCCCGAGAAGCCTCTTTAGACCTTTTGCTGACTTGAGTACTTTCAATTAGAGAACTTCAGGGACTAGCAAGGTTTGATCTTGGCTGCAATAGTGCTGATCTGTGTGGGAATGTACGTTCATGTGTATGTGAGGTGCAGGAAGGTGTGTATAAACTGTTGTGGTTTGGTTCTGCTTGATAGGGGTGGTGGTGGTATGGCAGTGAGAGGCTGTAAGCCATTCATTCTGTCTTTTCGGTTTCTTTCTTGTACACCAGAAAAAAAGGTGTTCTTTCTGAAAAAAGTATTTTTATAATTATTTTTGAGCTTTGAAAAGCTGTTAAAAATGATGTTGCAAATCAATTAATAATATCTTAATAGGAGATTGTGGTATCCTTGTTGACATTCCTATTACTTAAAAACATCTAATTAGTCAATAACTTATTGTTTGTTCTTATACTTTGTAAAGTAAAATTGTCACTGTCTATAGAGTATAAACAAATGAAAATACATTCACTATAGCAGTTTGTCTCAGATGGTGGATACACTATAACAAAATAGCAAGATTTGCAGTGAGCCAAACTTGGATTGCGTCAATGTTCCCACAAACATTAATTACGTAGCTTTGGGCAATTTATTTAATTCTGTGATCTTCGGTGTTTTCATTTGAAAATTTGGCATAATAGTAATAAGATCACATAAATCCTTACGATAGAGTGTTTTAAACATAGCAGTTAAATGGAAGCTATTACTTTGAATTTGGATCTGCAAATGCATTGCCTTTTTCTTCTTTTAATATTTATTTGTATTGATAGTACGTAGGTAAATATGATTGAATAAACTATGTAGTTGTTATATGTTGATATAGCCGACTGGGAAAAAAATGGAAAAGTGTTCTTAAAATATCAACACTCTTTTAGGAAAAAAAGAGTGTCAAAATATAGAAAGGAAATCTTCCAGCAATGTTATCTGTAGGACAATTTTTATATTTTCAAATTGCTAACCAAATTAAATCAAATTCTTTCAGAGTACAAGTGTGAAATTTTTGTAGGCATTTGTGTTTACTTAGGTAACTTCAATTAGCATTCTTATTTGTAAAATGTGTGTGCTGAAGGCATCTTCTTTGGTTTTATATATAAGAAATTATTATATTAATTAAATTGTATCACCCCCAAATTCATAAAGGTAATAATTCACATCAACTGATTATTGTAAGTCAGAGGAAATCTCACCCATTCTTCTCTAGTTTAATCCCCTGCAGTTATTTCATCTGAACTCCAAAAGTCCTTAAGGGCTAAATTTATTCATAATTGGTTTTGAAATTGTTTAACAATTGATACTGAACAAGTAGGCCTTAACCATTTCCTCAACTTGAGAAACCTTAGGCAGGCTGTCTTGCCTCTAGGTCCTGACTTCCCTCTCACATTGATCCTTAAAGAACCGGATGGCCTGACCACCGAGGTTCCTCTTCCTCGCTTTTCCTAGAACATTTACTTTTAAGAAAACGTGGCAGGTTACATCTTTCTAAAGCTCTTGCCGGTTTTACCTCCTAGGCCTGTCTTTCTCAAGGACCCGGGATCAACTTCTTTGAAAATAGATCAAAGGAAATAAAGACCGGGAGACAGTTTATGTGGGAGGGTAGGATCCTAACCGAGGTGGGTTCCTTGCTCCAAGTTGTACACAATGTCCTATCATGAAGGAATGAGAAAATTTACTTTTTCTCTGGCTTTGGCTAGTTGGCAAACACAGTAGGCCTATCATGCTTCTCACCCCAGCTCTTAAAAACTCTCTTGTGTTTCAAAGCACTGGGTTCAGAGTTCATTCTGGTCTCTCGTCCCTGTTGTGTTGAATAGCGTTTGCCTCTGAACATTGACCGGTGCATTTTTTTCTTTGGAAATGTCTATTTCATTTAGTTTTAACTTCCATATTATAAAATATGTGAAGAGTGATAGAACTATCTTCAGTGAAGACCACTTAAATAAAATTTGCATAAATAATTTTATTTATATTGGTGTGCCTTTAATGAAAAACAGGACAAAAAGGATGGTGAGTAAAAAATGCAAGATATTCCCAAAAGTGGTTGAAAGTAAATCATACAATAACAAAGAACTAAGAGTTAAAATATTTATAAAATACAAATTTTGTATGTGTTCACAAGACTGTTTTTTATATAATTAGCAAAATTTAGAAACCATTTTAGTATCTAGTATTGAGCTATTATCTATACATATTAGCTATTATCATTTTATAGAGAGGGACTTCAGACTTTAAATGAAGCACAAGCTCTGTTTTTTAAAGGGGGCATCTTATAAAAGGTTTATAGTTTTGTTTTCAGACCAACAGCAGGACTGTAATGAGGATCTGATGAGGCTGTGAGAGAGAAATTGGTCCTCTCTCTGTATCTTGGCTCTGACTGACCCTGAGGCCTAAATTTTAGACTACTTAGAATAAACAACTATATTGTGAATCTGCATCATTCTCCACTTATGTGGAGATGTGGTACTTAAAAATGAGTCCCCTTTCCTTGTCACTTTTGGGTATGGCTGAGCAGACAACTTGGGCTATATTAGAACATAATTTGTACAAAAATTTATACAAATAGGGGCACCTGGGTGGCTCAGTCAGTTAAGCGTCTGCCTTCGGCTCAGGTCATGATCCCAGAGTCCTGGGATCGAGCCCCGCATCGGGCTCCCTGCTCAGCAGGAAGCCTGCTTCTCCCTCTCCCACTCCCCCTGCTTGTGTTCCTGCTCTCGCTATCTCTCTCTCTGTCAAATAAATAAATAAAATCTTTAAAAAAATTATACAAATAATAAAACTGGAGATAACACAATCAAAAGACATTAGCTGTCATTTAATATATTTGATGCATAGCTATTAAAATTTAATTTTCAGGTATTTGAGGCTTTCCCTTGATATTGCTTTCTTTTTAAAAACTTTGTCTAATTGTCATTTATTTTATTTTATTTTTTTGCAGCTTTATTGAGACATAATTGACATGTAATGCTGCATATGTTTAAAGGGCACAAAATGTTGATTTGATACATTTATAAACTGCAAAATCATTACTACCATCTCTATTAGCTCACACCTCCATCCTATTAAATAATTATCATTTCTTTTGGGGATGAGAACATTTAAGATGTACTCTCAGCAAATTTCAAGTATATAATAAAGTATTAATAACTATAAACACTGTACTATAAAGTCCCCAGAATTTGTTAATCTTATATGAAGTTTGTACACTTTGACCATTATCTCCCCATTTCCCCAACCCCCTTAAGCTTTCTAATTTAACTCTGACATAGAACATTCTTTATAATTTTAAATCCATTTACATTATATTAAGACTTGTTTTATGACCCCGCATGTGGTCTGTCCTATTAACTGTAGCACGCACAATTGAAAATAATGTATATTCTGCAGTTCTAGGTTGTAGTGTTCTACAAATGTCAGTTAGATTCAGCTGGTTGATTCAGAGCTTCTGTGTCTTTACTGATATTTTATCTAAGTGTTATATCAAATACCGAGGCAGAGATCTTAACTAATAGTGTATTTGTGGAACCTATTTCTCCCCTAATGCTCTCAATTTTCTTCATGTGTTTTTAGGCAGTCGTTAAATGTGTATGCATTTATAATTGTCATGTCTTCCAGATGAATTGTTTCTTTAATCATTATGTGAGATCTTTTTTTCCCCCCTCTGGCAATCAGATTTGTCCTGAAATCAACTGATAATGAAATCATTAGCTCAAGTTTTTTCATGTTTACTGTTTTCATGGTGTATATTTGTCCATCCAGTTGTTTTCAGCCTATTTGTGTCTTATTAAAATTTTTCTTCTAAAAGCAGCATATGATAGGGCATGATTTTTAGACATACTATCAATATACTTTTTTAACTAGAGGGCTCAGGGTATTAACATTTGATGTAATGATTAATATGGTTGGAATAGATCTATCAACTTATCATTTGTTCTTTGTTCCCTTCCTTGTTGTTCCTCTGTCTCCCTGCGCATGCCCTCTTTTAGATTATTTGTTGTTGTTTTTATTTAATTTAAGTTTATCTTGATTTTTTGGCTATATTTCAGATGTGTGTGTGTGTGCTTGCTCTAGGGATTGTGTTATAACACAAACTTTCACGGTTAACTTAGAACTAATATTGCTAAACTTAAAATGTAAAAACATTTACATTTATAGATACCTTTAATATCCTCTCCAATGACCTTTATGCTAGAGGAATGATATATATATTACACCTGCATATATTCAGAATCATACAATGTTATAATATTTACTGTAAGAAATCACATATATTTTAAAGAATTTAACAGGCAATCATTTTTTGATAAATATTTTCCTCAAGTATTTAGCATTCCTCTTATTATATTGTTTCATCCTCACAGATCTGTATTTCCATCTGGTGTCATTTCTCTTCTGTCTGAAGGACTTACCATTTCCTGTAGAGCAGTTATGCTCTCACCAAATTTTCTTAGTTTCCCTTCATGTTAGAATGCTTTATCCTTGAAGGATATTTTTACTGGTCATTTTTCTCTACCTCAGTTCTTTTCCCTTTTGTTCTAGTACTCCAAGGACACATTTGACAGATCTTCAGGTAATACTTTGCTCTGGCTGCCTGCATCTGAGTTCATTTTATTGCAATTGTTTTTTTTTTTTCTCTTTTCTTCAGATTATATCATTTCTGTGGACTTGTCTTCAAGTTTGCTGTACATTTGTTCTGATATCTATATCTGCTATGGAACACCAAGCATCCTAGATAGATAGATAGGTAGATAGAGATATATAGACAGATTTTTTTTTTAATTTCAGAAATTGTAATTTTCAGTTCTAAATTTTCCTTCTGGTTCCTTTTTAAAGTTTCTATTTCTCTACTGTACTGAGTAATCCAATAACTTCAAGTGTGTCTTTCTTTGCTTTATGTAGCTGAATTATAATAACTAATTTAAAATATTATTTGATAATTTCCATATTTGCATCATCTGTTTTAGTCATTTTGGGCTGTTAGAAGATAGAGTCATCAACTGGGTTATTTAAAGAAACATTTGTTTCTCATGGTTCTGGAGGATGAGAATTGCACCTTTCAGGTGCCAGCATATTTAGTGTCTGGTGAGAGCCCACTTCCTGGTTTATGGAAGGTCATCTTCACCTGTGGTCTCATAAGGTGGAGAGAGAGAGCAGAAGCAAGGTCGCTTATGACTCTTAAAGGACACTAATCCCATTGATGAAGGTGATACCTTGGTAACCTCATTTAATTCTAATTACCTTCAACAGACCCACCTTCTAAAATCATCATAATTGGGATAGGATTTAAACATAAGAATTTTAGAGGGACACATTAGCCAACAGCAACATCTCCTAATTGTCTTTTTCTTGAGAACGGGTCACATTTTCCTAAATTATTGTATGTTGAGTAATTTGGGGTTATTTACTGGATATTTTGAATATTAGGTTGTGTAGACTCTGCGTCCAGTTATAATCTTTTATGTATTTATTTATTTGACACAGAGAGAGAGAGCACATAAGCAGGCCCGCTAAGCAGAGAGCTGGACATGGAATTCAATCCATAGACCCTCGGATCATGACCTGAGCGGACTGAGCCGCCCAGGCGCACCCAGTTATACTCTTCTAATGAATTTCGGTTTTGTTTTAGTAAGCTATCCAATTAGTTTCAGACTGTAAATTTTGTCTCGTGTACAGCAGTTCAAATTATACATTGTCCTTTATTGTCTTTGCTACACTGTTAGCAAACTAACTACAGGTTAGTCTGAACAGTGCTTCAAATCTCAATTCAGCTATCAATGCTTCTGTTATGCTGACTTAGGTTTATTCAACCTGTGTGTAGTTCAGGGGTGAATAAACTGCCGTAACCATCTTTGTGTAGGTTTTTGTGTGGGTGTACATTTTAAACACATTTGGGTAAGTACCAAGAAGTGTGATTATTGGCTCATGTAGAAAGAATATGCTCAGTTTTCTACAAAACTGCCAAACTATCTTCCAAAGAGGCTGTACCATTTTGCATTCCCACCAGCAAATATAATGGAAGTTCCTGTTGCTCCACATCCTTGCCAGCATTTGGTATTGTCAGTGCTTTAGTTTTGGTCATTCTTTTTTTATCTTTTTTTTTTTATTATGTTCAATTAGCCAACATGTAATGGTATCTCATTGTTCTTTTAATTTTCACTTCCTCAATGGCATATGATGAGCATCTTTTCATATGCTTATTTGCCATTTGCCTATCTTCCTTGGTAAGATGTCTGTTCAGGACTTTTGCCCATTTTTTAATTGGGTTTAATTTTCTTATTGTTGAGTCTGCCTCTTTTTTATAATTATCTTTCCCTGAACTCATTCCCACTCCCCTTAAAAATGGAAGATAAGCTTACATTTTATAATCATTTCAGAAAACTACCTTATTGATGTACTGAAATTAGTAGCATAAGTGTTGAAACCCAGAAGAAAAATAAAGGTTTCAAATCATCATAATTATCTAACCACTCTATTCATGCGTCTTTGAAGTAAGTGCAAAATACATTCCAATTAAGATGTGCTGCAAGCCCTAGAATATTCATTATTTTAAAAGAGACAAAAGCAAACATAATGAATTTTATTAGTAATAGTTAGAAATTTATTTCCTTTTTTATCCTGCTTTGCCCAAATAGATTTTCTTTTTTTAATTTTTCAGTTTTATTTAATTTTTTTAAGATTTTGTTTTAATTCCAGTTAGTTAACATACAGTGTTATATTGGTTTCAGGTATATAATATAGTGATTCAACAATTTCTCACATCACCCAGTGCTCATCACGACAAATGCCCTCCATAGACCCCCATCACCTATTTAACCCAAACTCCCACTCCCCTCTGATAACCATCATTTTGTTCTCTATAATTAAGAGACTGTTTCTTGGTTTCTCTCTCTCTCGTTTTTCCTTTTGCTCATTTGTTTTGTTTCTTAAATTAAATCAGAGGAGCATAAATATGCTATTTGTGTTTCTCTGATTGATTATTTCCTTTAGCATTATACTCTTTAGTTCCATCCATGTTGTTGCAAATGGAAAGATTTCATTTTTTATGGCTGAATACTATTCCATTTTACACACACACACACACACACACACACACACACACACACATCCTCTTTATCCATCAATGGATACTTGGGCTGCTTCCATATCTTGGTTAGTGTAAATAATGCTACTACAAACATAGGGGTGCATCTATCACTTTGAATTAGTGTTTTAGTATTTTGGTAAATACCCGGTAGTGTGATTGTTGGATCATAGAGTGGTTATATTTTTAACTTTTTGAGGAACTTCCAAGTGTTTTCCAGAGTGGCTACACCAGTTTGCATTCCCACTAATAGTGTATGAGTGTTCCTCTTTCTCTATATCCTCTTGTATTTTTGATTTTAGCTATTCTGACAGGTGTGAGGTGATATCTCATTGTAGTTTTGATTTGCATTTCCCTGAAGGTAAGTGATGATGAACATCTTTTCATATGTCATTGGCCATCTGGATGTCTTCTGTATTCTGAAAACTATAAAACACTGATGAGAGAGATTGAAGACAACACAAAGAAATTGAAAGATATTCCATGCTCATGGGTTGGAAGAACGAATATTATTAAAATGTCTATACTACCCAGAGTAATCTACACATGAATGCAATCCTTATCAAAATACCACCAGCATTTTTTATAGAACTAGAACAGTCCTAAAGTTTGTATGGAACCACAAAAGACCCTGAATGGCCAAAACAATGTTGAAAAAGAAAAGCAAAACTGGTGGCATCAGAACTCTGGACTTCAAATTATATTACAACACAGTAGTAATCAAGATAGTATGATACTGGCACCAAAAACACACACTTAGATCAATAGAACAGAATGGAAAACCCAGATATAAACCCACAACTATATGGTCTATTAATCTTCAACAAAGCAGGAAAGAATAGCCAATAAGAAAAGGGCAGTCTCTTCAAAAAATGGTGTTGGGAAAACTGGAGAGCAACATGCAAAGGAAAGAAACTAGACCATTTTCTTACAGTATACACAAAAATAAATTCAAAATGGATGAAAGACCTAAATGTGAGACCTAAAACCATAAAAATCCTAGACGAGAACACAGGCAGTAACCTCTTTAACATTGGTCATAACAACATTTTTCTAGATATGTCTCCTGAGACAAGGGAAACAAACAAACAAAAAAACTATTGGGACTACATCAAAATGAAAGGTTCTGTACAGTGAAGGAAACAATCAGGGGTGCCTGGGTGGCTCAGTCGGTTGGGTGTCTGCCTTCGGCTCAGGTCGTGATCCCAGGTTCCTGGGATCGAGCCCAGCATTGGACTCCTTGTTCTGCAGGGAGTGCTCTTCTCCCTCTCCTCCCCTCTTGTACTCTCTCACTGTCTCTCCTTTTCTCTCTCTCAAATAAATAAATAAATAAATAATGTTTAAAAAACAACCTAAAAGGCAATGTACAGAATGGGAGAAGATATCTATAAATGACATATCCGATAAAGGGTTAGTATTCAAAATATATAAAGAACTTATAAAACTCAACACCCAAAAACAAAACAAATAACCCAATTAAAAAATGGGCAGAAGACATGAACAGACATTTCTCCAAAGAAGACATCCATACGCACTAATAGATATTCTTTTGAGTGATGCAGTAAAGCAATAAGAAAGAAAACAATTCATTTATTTTTATTTATGCCAAATTTTAATCCTGTCTCTCTTGCTCAAAATCTCTAAGCCTCAGTTTGCTCATTTTTAAAGATGGAAATAATAAGTTTGTCTCCTGTTAGATTCATGTGTAGATTAAAATAAGACAACATTTTTAATGGTCTGTCTGCCACTTAGTAATATATAATAAATGTTAACTGGCCTAACCATTAGAATAATTGTATATGTGATTTGAATAAAACCTTAAAAAACTAGATTCCACTATGATTGATCCACTTCCACATGCTTAAACTTCTTTTGTTTTCTATTACAGCACTAACTAAAAGGACACTGCTGTGTAACTCTGAAACATTTGTTTCTAAGGTTCTTTTCCTCAGGTGAAAATGACATTTGTTTTTTTTTTTTTTTTTTTTTTTTAAACTTTTTTTTTTTTTTAATTTTTTATTTATTTGACAGAGAGAGAGCGAGCTAGAGAGGGAACACAAGCAGGGGGAGTGGGAGAGGGAGAAGCAGGCTCCTGGCCGAGCACGGAGCCCGATGTGGGGCTCAATCCCAGGACCCTGGGATCATGACCTGAGCCGAAGGCAGACGCTTAACGACTGAGCCACCCAGGCGCCCCGAAAATGACATTTGTTTGACGTGTTCAGAGCATCTCTGAATATATTTGAGGCTCCAACCGCCTTTAGATTTCCCTTCCCTTTATTTCTCTTTGGGAGGATATAAATTGATCATGTTGCCTTGAACAAATTGGACTGGGGACACTTTCATTTGGTTCAGAGATTACATTATATTTCGGAATTGGAGAGGACCCAGAGGTTTTCCTGCTTGTTATTTTTGGCGTGCGTTATATTATGCTCGTCAGCTCTCTCTGAGCACATGTGCACGTTGATTAAAACAGCAAAATGATTAAAGCAATACATCAAGCGACAATCTCCAAACAACTTGAAAACCCCAAAGAACTTCCTTTCCTAAGCTAGACAAGTACAAACATTTAGTATTCATTTTACAGTGTTAGCAAGAAAATTTGAAAAACTTAGGAAGTATAGTTTCACATGGCCAAGGTTGATACTCAGTGAGCTATTTGAGAAATAGCTAATTTGTTTCTTTTTCATTAAGAGTGATGTTCACATAAATTGGGTACAAGTCCCCACCACAATTCCTAAAATTTTCATTACTAGATTTATTTCATGATCCTATATAGTAATAAATAGCTTAGGGCTTATTAGGATTAAAAAAGATAAAAAGAAAAAGCAAAAAAAGCCCCACAATTTCTTATCAAAATGGTTAATAGTTATAACAACATACGTAAATTTTATACATTATAATTATCTTCATATTTAGAAAAATAAAAATACATTAAAGAACATTTTTAAAAATACTTTCATATTTATAGTAATATTCTACAGTATATATTCAAAAATGTATAATACCACAGAATAAAAGGAAAATAAATAAAAACAAAGCATCGGGGCACCTGGGTGGCTCAGTCGTTAAGCGTCTGCCTTCGGCTCAGGTCATGATCCCAGGATCCTGGGATCGAGCCCCGCATCGGGCTCCCTGCTCAGCAGGGATCCTGCTTCTCCGTCTCGCTCTGCCTCTCCCATACGCTTGTTCTCTCTCTCAATAAAATCTTAAAAAAAAAATAAATAAATAATAAAAATAAAAACAAAGCGTCAAGCTACTGATAAATGTTACTAGTAATTAATTTAAAATGAAGTTATATTGAAGAGAGCAAGCCTGATTTTGGACACAAAAGGTAGATTTCGATGGGAAACTTCATTCTATAATCATTTCTCAAAGTAAAAAAATTCCTTGAAACAAACATTATCTAGAGTGGATGTATCAAACTGCTTTGAGTAGAATATTTAAAGTGCTCAAGAAAGCTTTGATGATCTGATTACCTTGATGATCTATGATCCGGAATGTGCCCCTGGATGGGACGATAGGTATTGGTTACTGGGCATCTAGGGATAGGAAAGAAGGTATTTAGTGACTGGGGAAGAATTTCAGTAATGCTTCAGCATATGTGAGCAAAAAATAAAATAATACTTTTTAATGTTTGCTGCATATACTCCTGAGCAAATAAAAAATAAAAATAAATGAAGAGGTATCAAATAATCTTGCATAGGAAGCTAAAGGTCATGTTAATTTTAATAACAGACTGAAGGTAACTATCATCACTCTCAAAATCACTTAGCCTTCTTCTTTTATGACAATTACCTCCTGACCATAGGTTCTTTCTATTCTGCTTGCAATATGCTAAGTCTCTGCCTGGCTGGCTGCATCTTGTCTATCTCAGCTTCTCGTTTTATTTTCATCATTCAGCTTTTACTATTAATCTTTTCTTTTTTTACAGATCTGTTTATTTTTTATCTCCCTTCCCTAGAATATAAGCTCACTGAAAAAAGGGTCTTAAGGCAATCACTCTCTCACCAGTGCCTAGGACAGTGTTAAGCACAAAGCAAATGATTAATATGCTTTCTTTTTAATGGCTGACTTATGGGGTATTTTTGTGTGGAACAAACTTTATCAATGAAAATACCTGGCCCTCTTGGGGGCAGTGTTGATTAAAAAGCTGATAGAACAACTTGTTTATGTAAATATATGATAAGATTTCTTCTTATAGCTGGAAGAAATTAAGTCCATCTTCCACTAAACACCCCCAATTCATAAAAAGAAAACAAATATTCCTACAATCCCAGTTTATTATTTTCAGAAAACATTATGCACTTGTTTGTGTTCATGGCTTGCTTTGTCATGTTCCCTGGCTCAGGAATGTCCTTCAACCTTCTCTACCTCTATCCAAATGCTCTTTCTCATTGGGGTGTCAACTCTAAAGGCATCTCCACATGGAAGCTTCTGTAACCACTTCAATCAAAATTAATGACATGACTTTCTCTTCACCTCCCTGCAATATAATAATACACTGCTTGAATTATAGCTAGCAAGGCCTTTACTCTGACTTATGCTTTAATTTTTTACATGGAAAATTTCTCTCTTATATAGCAAGCTAATTAAGAAAAGGAACAGCATTATTTCTCTTTGCATCATTGACTATACCTAGCAAAGTAGCCTATACTTACTACAGTGTCTTGAATTAATAAAACTAATGAAAGTAAACTCAGGTGAATTTAGGAGTTCTTTTCAAAGTCCTGTGAAAAATAACTAGAAAATGAACAAGCTTTTCTAAATAGTATCTTCTGACAAATACGGAAAAAATGTCTTGCAATTATATTTATAATAGATCTTGTCTTAGTCTAAATTTTCAGATACAGTTGTGGTAGGGGTGGAGTAGAAAACAATCTATAATGAGGAGGCAAAAATGAAGGGTCTTTTTTTACAGTATAAATGGAATAAAACTGATAAAATCTATATTGAGGACAATTTGACAATATGCATCAAAGTTTTTAAAATGGGCATTCTCTATGTCTAAGCAGTCCTATTCTAGAAATTTAACTTAAAGTGATAAAGAGAAAAATATGCACAAAACTGTAGCCATAATAAGTTCATCATTAAATTGTGTATATTATTGAAATTTGGCAAACCAAATTTCGCAAAATAAGGATTTGGTTAGAAACACCATGTTGTATCAGAACATGGGTGATGAAGCCAAACTGCTTAACTAAAATTGGGCTTGATCACTTACTGTCTGTGATCTTGGACAAATCACTTAACAAAGCTTTCTATGCTTGTTTCCTTGATTGTAAAATACAGATAGGAACAGTGCTCATCATACAGGACTGTTGTGAGAATTAAATGTACTAATAGCGATATAGTAGAGCAATGCTTGCTTTATTGTACAAGCTAAACATTAAGCTAAGCTAAATATTCTATATATACATGGAAGTAAATTTTACAAAAATGTTAGTAGTGGCTATCACTAAATTGTGGGTTTATAGATTCCTACTTCTTATTTATATGCTTTAAATTTTCTATTACATATCAACATTTGTTTTGCAGTAAGTATAGCAAACATTCTAAAAGAACATATTAATATCAATTTTTGAAACACTAAGTGCCAGTGTTTGGGAAGCAAGAAATAATTATACACATGAATATTTATAGTGAGAAGATTCTTCATAGTCAGCCTTCTTGCAAACTGCAGTAACTTTGTAGCATGACTTAAAAGTAACTACCCTTTCCAGAGTTTATTAATTCTTGGCAACCTCTATATAATCCTTCAGTTTGCTTGACTTTGGTGAGAATAGGTAGCTGAGTTCAGGGACCATCATGGTGTTAATTTATCACTGGAAAAATGAAAGAGTCCTTCCAATTCTTCACACATTATTTTCAGTGTGTTTTGACAAAAGGAATGATGATTCTGCCTGGTGAGGCAGCAAGGCACAATAACACTCAGGAGGGTGGCTATATTTTTTGACATTTGTACAATTTGGGGATAATACTACCTCCTTTTCATTATTTATTTTTCTAAATATGTCTGGGGAAAAATATGACCACTGGAACATTGAGCATGTCTATTCTCAGCCTGAGCCTCTTAGCAAAAAATTGTAGTATCCTGAGGTACAATAATTTCTGAGAGTGCTTTTACCTCTCCATCTCTGTAACTTCATGGGTAACAGCCAGAGTTTAATGAAAATATTTTTCAACTAGCTTCTACCTACTTTTAAGGCTCTTATTTGATTCCTCCACTACATACTTTATCTTTCTGCTTCTTTTCCTTATACATATTAAAACATTTCAGAAAGGACAGATTTTGGTAATAAATTTTAGTTGGCGCTGTCAAAGCAAATATTGCACCAGACAAAGTCAAACAGGAAAGGAAAACTTTACTCAAAGCTATTGCAGTAAGAAGAGACCAGAACTCAATCTGTACGCACCTCTACCAAACAAAGGTGGGAAGCTTTTTAAATATTGGCAAGAGAGAGACAGATGAAGGGCTATCTGTGTTTGCTAATTAGCATTACCCTAAACAAAAGTAAACTTTCTCATTTGTTCATGACAAGATACAGTTTTACAACTTGGAGCAAGGCATCCATCTCAGTTGTGCTCCAATCCTCCCACAGAGACAGGGAGACAGGCGCCCTCGCTTCCTTGATGATTACGTTTCAAAGAAATGGCTGCCAGGTCCTTGAGAGAGGCAGTTCTGGGTTATAAAACTGGCAAGAGGATTTTTGAAAGATGTACATCTCAAAGAGGAAGAGAAAGAATTTACAAGTTTTTCTAAAGTAAATGCTCTAAGAAAAGGGAGGGAAGGGACCTAGAATCACAAAGAAGCCTGTCTAGCTGAGGGGAATGTTAAGGCTCTCATGGCGAGCATTTAATAGACAACGTAGCATTTTATTCTATGTCAAAAGAATAAGACAAAAATGAATCCAAAATGTATATTGTTATTTATTGTTTATATTAATTTTTGCACACACTGTCTCATTGAAGTCTCATCACACATGTTATGATGCATCTGCTATTACCTTCAGCCTTAATTTACATTTAACCATTCTTAAGAGCAGAAAGTTTAAGGGAAATTTCTACAACACATACGTATGACAGAACTAGCAATTAAGTTTAGGTGTCATTATCCCAAGTGCTGTCATTACTCATTTTTGCATGAAAAACCAGTTTTCAATGGCCTGTGATCTTCCAGGCATTAGGCTAACTCTTGGGATTGCAATAATAAACAAAACCAGTGCCAATCATGGTCTCCAGCATAAGAAGTCTTTAATAAACCTCTGTCACAGTAGGGACAAATGATACAACACAATCTCTTCCTATAAAAAGCTTAAAGTAATTTTGGCATAGTGAGTCAATATCTTGGCAATTTAAAAAAAAATGTTATAATGTATAAGATGTCTCATTGATTATTGCCCTATATATGCTTAATGTGTTTTTTTTTCTTCAATAAAGGTTAGACAGTTGATTTTGTATTTTTCTTAAATTTCCTGGATAAATAAATCTATAAAGCTATAACCAAATTTCACAAAAACATTCTTGTCCTTACTACTTGGGAAGACCATTGACATTCTTAATTTTCTTGCTACTTTAAAAAACATTAATAGTGACTAACTAAAATGATTTTATTATCTTCAATTTTGAAAACACATCTCTCTACTGTTTGAAGGGAAGAAATATCCTCTTACTTATTTTGTCTGATTACTTAATACTTGGACAATGCTAAAAAGAGTAACTATTACTCTTGTAGGTTAGATGCTCTTGAGAAGGCAAAGGGGGAATCAGATTGGGCAAAGTGAGAATTTGGCCTGAGATGCAAGAGCTGTGAAGCTGGGCTGGTTCCTGAAAGTTGTCTGGCATTGTGGTGAGGGAAATGGGTTTATACATTAGAGTTGATTAGTTATTGGATGTTAGCTTTCCTGGGGACATAGATATAACATAGAGTTGGACGGCTCTCTCAAGTCATTTTGAAAAGAGGTAACTGCTGGAGGCTGTTATTTGGAAGCACTGTTAGCCATTTGCAGAATACATACTTCAATCATGAATAGGGATTGGCTTGGAAGTTTAAGTAACATTATCAGTGTTATATAGCAAATACTTGGTGGAGCCAGCCTTCAATCGAGGCAGTTTATTTTCATAGCTTCTGCTGTTAACCATTCTCTCAGGGTATGTGACCCAACAACAACAATAATAGTAAGAATAAAAATAACAAATTTTATTCTTATTAATATAAATTTTAAATAAATATTAATATTAACTTTAAATTATCTAAATAAAGTGGGAGGGATATTAGAGAGGCAAGACCAATGTGCTTTGAGATAAAGTATTCTAGAAGTATAAGAAATACAGGTACAAAGAAAAGTTCCTGGTACATGAATGACAGGTATCTGGGAAACAGTCAAAAGTTCACAGAAGTCTTGTTTCAACATAATAGTAGCCAAGAAGATCAGACTGAGCAGTGGAAGGAGTGGTTATAGTAATGTGAGTTTCTATGCTGCTAAAGAGGTAACAAAGCTGACTGATAATAGTGTTAGCCTCATAGGCAGTTGGGCATCATTATCTGTGTAGAACAAGAGTGTCCTCTGGGAAGGGACAACCCACCTTCTCCAATCCAAGAGAGATATTCTTTAAAACTAAACATAATGAAATAAAGAAGGTTTTCTGTTTATAAATCAAGGATATTGTTTTAGGGTTTAGGTTGTAATTTATTTCAGGATGTGAGCTGGAAACACAATGCCAAACTCACTCAAAAAAGCAAAGCTGGAAAAATAGAGCTTCTTTAGAATCAGAAAAACACAAGAGCCCCAGTTGGTTTTCTGTCTCTTCCCAAGGGATTTGTTTAGATATATTGTGATCAATACCATAAAACAATTCAGAGCTTGCTGAAGAGGATTGATTAAACTATACATGGTTTTTAATGAAAATCTACCTATCTAAATGGACAACACAATATGGTAACATTAAGGTTGTAAAGATACTTCAAAGGTAAAGAATAAACGTTTAATTCCATGTAGTAAATTAAAACACAACAATGAATGTTGTCTGCTAGATGGAACCCAGGTTTTTCAATTAAGAGTCTATAGTAGTTAATAACCTACAGTTATTTTGGCTTATTGGACACAATGCTCTGCACTCACAAAATGTAATCTTAGGAGCCCAAAGTTCTTTGTACTTAGAAATTCAAGTGTGTAATCTATCAAACAATACACACATTTTTATTTGTCCTTACAAAAAAGTAGCAAAAGGTCAAGTGGCTTGTGAAAAGTCACATGGAGAATAGGGGCACCTGGGTGGCTCAGTCATTAAAGCCTCTGCCTTCGGCTCAGGTCATGATCCCAGGATCCTGGGATCGAGTCCCACATTGGACTCCCTGTTCCGCGGGAGGCCTGCTTCTCCCTCTCCCACTCCCCCTGCTTGTGTTCCTGCTCTCACTGCCTCTCTCTCTGTCAAATAAATAAAATCTTTAAAAAAAAAAAGGTCACATGAAGGATCTTTTAATTTGGATTAGAAGAAAGGCAACTTTACAGAAAAGTCGCAAGTAGGAAGCTAAAAGTTGTGATCAAATACTGAACAATTACTGAAGGCCATATAATGACAGGTTCTAAATGGCAATTTAAGTTGGATAGACTTTAATAGTCAACAAAAAATCTTTAAAAATTGATTAGCAGTGAGATGGCATGTTTAAAATGGTGCTTTATGAAGAGTATAATATCAGAAATGCATGACAGGTCAAGGTGTCAAGAAGACCAATCAAGAAAATAGTAGTGGCGGGGCACCTGGGTGGCTCAGTTGGTTAAGTGACTGCCTTCGGCTCAGGTCATGATCCTGGAGTCCCAGGATCGAGTCCCACATCGGGCTCCCTGCTCAGCAGGGGGTCTGCTTCTCCCTCTGCCCTCTTCCCTCTTGTGCTGTCTCTCATTCTCTCTCTCTAAAATAAATAAATAAAATCTTAAAAAAAAAAAAAAAAGAAAAGAAAATAGTAGTGGCGCCTGGGTGGCTCAATAATTAAGCATCTGTCTTTGGCTCAGGTCATGATCCCAGGGTCCTGGGATCGAGCCCCACATTGGGCTCCCTGCTCAGCCGGAGGCTTGTGCTTCTGCCTGTTCCTGCTGCTCCCTCTGCTTGTGCTCTCTCTCTCTCTCTCACTGTCAAATAAATAAATAAAATCTTAAAAAACAAAAAAGAAAATAGTATACAGTGTTCCTGATAAGAATTATGGAACCTGGAGTAGGATAATGAGAATGGAATAAAAGCAATATATTGCTATTTTGTATATATTTATATAATTATTCTCTATATATGAAATATAGAATATAAAATTATATACAGCATATATATGGTATGCGTCCTTTTTTTTTTAAAGATTTTATTTGTTTATTTGTCAGAGAGAGAGAGAAAGCAGAAGCAGGGGTTGCAGCAGGCAGAGGGAGAGGGAGAAGCAGGCTCCCCAATGAGCAAGGACCCCGATGCGGGACTTGATCCCAGGACACTGGGATCATGAACTGAGCCAAAGGCAGACACTTAACTGACTGAGCCACCCAGGTGTCCCTATGGTATGTATCTTGAGAAATATATATATATTCATCAAAGCTTGTGAATCAATAGTCAGGCATCATGATTGCTTTAGAGATATGCATGTGAATAAAAGCAGGCCAACAAGAACCTTAGGGAAATTTGGTGGAGTAACAGGGAGAGAGACTCTTTTGTTCTGGAACTGCTGTGCGGATAAAATGTAAGCATGGAGCTGCTGCTGGACAATTTACCACCACAAGAAAAGATCCCCCTTGAATGGAGCCAACAGAAAAAGTGAGAGGAAGACATTTGCAACAACATGGATGGAGCTAGAAAGTAAAATACTAAGTGAAATAAGTCAGTCAGAGAAAGACAAATACAATATGATTTCACTCATATGTGGAATTTAAGAAACAAAACAAGCAAGCAAATGGGGGAAAAAAAAGCTGAGAGAGAGAGAAATCAAGAAACAGACTCTTAACTATAGAGAACAAAGGATGGTGACCAGAGGAGAGGTGGGTGGGGGGATGGGTGAAAAGTGATGGGGATTAAGGAGGACACTTGTCCTGATGAGTAGAGAATGAGGTGTGGAATTGTTGAATCACTATATTGTATACCTGAAACTAATATAATACTGTAGGTTAACTAACTTGAATTAAAAGAAAAACTTAAAAAACAAGTGAGAGGAAGAATCCTCTTAGTACTTGAGCCCTGTGTTCAACAATAACTCAAGCTGTATAATCTAAATGTTTAAGTCATATGCACATGTCACTTTTTAGTCAAACCATCTTTAGTTGATTTCAATCACTGACAAGTAAAAAAAAAAATCATTTTTAAGAAAGTCATAAATCCTAGGGAACAGAATTTCTAGAGAGAGGTGGTAGGGTTTTAAGCAGCAATTTTATGTGCTACAGAGTTGAGAATGCCATCAATTTTGTATTCATGATGTTTAACAGCAGTTTTACTGGACTAGCACTGTTCAGAGTAAGGTCTCAAGAGTCTGTGTAAGACTCTGTGAAGTAGATGAGTGATGTGAATAAGCAGCATGTGTTGGCAATTGTTTTGAGATATTAGGTGATACCAGTGAGGAGAAAGAGTATCCAGAGAACTAGGATAGTTGAAAAAGTGTTTATTTAGGAACGAGGGCACTGGAATATGTTTGGAGGTAGAGACATTGCTGAAGTCAGAGCCAGCCAAAGTAGAAAAAAAGGTCTTTGAGCAAAAACGGAAGTATGTACATAAATCTTAAGGGCATTTATTACAGCATTATTTATAATAGAAAACTCTTAAAACAAGGTAGGTAATATTAAATAATTATCACAAAATAAATTTAAATATTTAATATATGAAATACTTGCAATAAAATGTTATGTGAAAAGGCATGATGGATCACATTCTATATGGAATTGATTAGTCTTGTAAAAATAAGAATGCATTTTCTCAATTTTCTATAATAATTTCTGTAGTAAAATATTTTTTCTCTTAATTACCACAGTTTATTTTCTCCTTTAATATTTTTTTTAAATTTTTTTATTGTTATGTTAATCCCCATACATTACATCATTAGTTTTAGATGTAGTGTTCCATGATTCATTGTTTGTGCATAACACCCAGTGCTCCATGCAGAACGTGCCCTCCTCAATACCCATCACCAGGCTAACCCATCCTCCCACCCCCCTCCCCTCTAGAACCCTCAGTTTGTTTTTCAGAGTCCATCGTCTCTCATGGTTCGTCTACCCCTCCGATTTTCCCCCCTTCATTCTTCCCCTCCTGCTACATTCTTCTTCTTCTTTTTTTTTTTTCTTTCTTAGCATATATTGCATTTGTTTCAGAGGTACAGATCTGAGATTCAACAGTCTTGCACAATTCACAGCGCTTACCAGAGCACATACCCTCCCCAGTGTCCATCACCCAGTCACCCCATCCCTCCCACCCCACCCCCCACTCCAGCAACCCTCAGTTTGTTTCCTGAGATTAAGAATTCCTCATATCAGTGAGGTCATATGATACATGTCTTTCTCTGTTTGACTTATTTCGCTCAGCACAATACCCTCCAGTTCCATCCACGTCGTTGCAAAAGGCAAGATCTCATTCCTTTTGATGGCTGCATAATATTCCATTGTATATATATACCACATTTTCTTTATCCATTCATCTGTTGATGGACATCTTGGCTCTTTCCACAGTTAGTTTTTTAAGCAAATGATGCATAAAAGGCAAAAAAGGGAAATGAGGTAAAAATTTATAAAAAATGTAGCATTCAAGAGGGAAAACAGGAAAATTAAATAGGATGTCAAGTCATCTACTTGTCATTTTAATGAACTATGCATTGGTTAACATGAGCCAGATACTATTTTGTTTTATAAATATAAGCTCTTTCAATCCTTATATCAACTTAGTAAGGTAGACAACTTTATTATCTACTTAAAGATGAAGAAAAAGTTTCAACAGAAAGAGTAATTAACTTAGTTAACAGCTAGCAAGTGGAGGAGCTGAGATTGGAATTCAGAAAAATCTGGCCTCAGAGTCCATGAACTTAAAAACTATTGTAGGTTGCCTGGGGGCGCCTGGGTGGCTCAGTCGTTAAGCATCTGCCTTCGGCTCAGGTCATGATCCCGGGGTCCTGGGATCGAGCCCCGCGTCAAGCTCCCGGCTCTGCGGGAAGCCTGCTTCTCCCTCTCCCACTCCCCCTGCTTGTGTTCCCTCTCTTGCTGTGTCTCTCTCTGTCAAATAAATAAATAAAATAAAATAAAAAAAAAACTATTGTAGTTTGCCTGAAAGGTTTTTGTTTGTTTTTGTTTTTTGAATGATTCCAGCTATCTATCTATTATCTATCTATCTATCTATCTATCTATCTATCTATCTATCTATCATCTATCAATCTATATCTATCTATCATCATCTATCATCTATCATCTATCTATCATCTATCTCTATCATCTATCAATCTATCTATATCTATCTACCTATCTATCATCTATCATCTATCTATCATCTATCATCTATCTATCTCTCTCTCTATCTATCATCTATCTATCATCATCTATCTATCATCATCTATCTGTCATCTATCTATCTATCATCTATCATCTATCATCTATCTATCTATCATCTATCTATATTTATAATATTTATTTCTCACTTAAATTCTTTCACAGGAAAACATCATATGGATTTCTCTAACTCATTATTTTTTTTATATAGAAGCTATCATTTTCCCATCTAGACTTTTTTTAAAATTTTTAAATTAGGTAGAATTGAGTAACAAATACACAGAGATTAAATCTGGTTCATATGAAGGTTAATCTGATGTGACACAATACTGATATTAAGGAATAATGATATGATGTGATGGAAATTTTCTGGACTAGTAGACATGTTTCTGGATATTATCCTTAATCTCCCACTGGCCATCTAGGGATGTTAAGAGAAGAGTCTCTCAATAACTCCAAACCTTTAAAATAAAGGGGTTGGATCTGTGAGTTTATATTTTTCCTCAGATTTAGAAAAATGTTGGCTATTATTCCTTCAAAACTTTTTCTGACTCTCTTCACACTTTTCCAGCTTCCTTTCACTATCCAATTATACTTATGTGAGGTTTCTTGATGGTTTTCCCACAGGATTCTGATGCCCTCTTAATTTTTTTTTTCATTTTTTTCCCTTTTGTGTTTACTTTGGCTATTTTCTATTGTTTTTCTTCTTATTTACTAATCTCTGAAATTATAGTTTCTAGCTCTAAAAATTCAAATGTTTGTTCTATTCCATGTCTATCCCTATTTAATATGAGCAACCTTTCTTCTAGCTTTTGAACATATGGATTACATACTGAAGTCCAGTGTAATGATAGTTTAAATGTACTTTTCTGCTAATTCTAACATTGATATCAGTTCTAGGTCAGTTTTTTTGTTGATTTTTCTCTTCAGTGTAGGTTATAGCTTCCTGATTTTTTGAATGTCTATTAAATTTTGGTTGGATGCTTGACATGTTTGTGTAGTAACTATTATAATTTTTTTTTTTATCTTAATCTGGGTTGTAACTAGGTTACTTAAAAATAATTTCATTCTTTCTGGTCTTGCTTTTAAGTTTCAGTATGTGGTACCAGAGCACCACCTAATTTAAGACTAATTTTGTCCAACCACCTGGCAAAACCCTTGTTAATATTCAACAAAATGCCCTGAGAATTATAAGATTTTTCCATTATGATGGGTAAGAACAAGAACTACTTCTGTGTAGATGTGAAGATCTTTGGGGGTAGAGATGTTCTCCTTTTAGGAAGTTTTGTTTTTGTTTTGTTTTTTTTTATCTTGTCATCCACTTTTCATTTACTAGGAAACTAGGTAGTTTCTTCCTCTGCATGATTTGATCAGTAGTCAGCTAAAAACAAGAGGGCTGTCCTCTCCAGATCTTTGGGAAAAAAAAAAAAAATTTAACATGTGTCTCTCCTCTCTGGTGCTCTGTGCTATAAATTGTAGCCTCTTTTTCCTCCCTTGGAAACCTAGCCATCTCTTCAACTCAAGGAACTATTAGGTTTAGTTTGCCCCTTTCATCCCCCAACCTATTCTGATGCCTGGAAATTCTTTGTAGGCAATAAGCTGGGGCAATGATAGAGATCACTTTAATTTATTTCCCACATCTTAGAGTCACTCTCCATTTTAGCCCATGTTCAGCATCTTGTAAGAACATTGTTTCCTATATTTTGTCTGGTTATTAATTTTCTCAGGTGGTAATGGTAAATCTGGTTTATGGTGTTTCATTTTAATCCCAAAAAGAAGTCTAAAATGAGCATTGGGATAGGAAATCCCCAAAGTCCCATTTATCTTAACATGCTATTATTTCATGAGCAGTAAGAACACCAAAAAAACTTGGAAACATTTAGTTACTTAAAAACTTCTGAAATTTCCAAAGAGAGGCTAGATAAAAGAATGAATATTTATGTTTAGGAAAGATGTAATGTTTTGGTAAGACTAGAAAATAAAACTTGTTTTTCTAAGATTTTTTTAAAATAATAACAATCATGATAATAAAAAAGAATCAAGAAATGGCAAAATAGAAGCAGAAGTAGGATATTTTCAGATCTTATCTAAAATCTTGATTCCTATAATAATTATATTTTGTCAATTTTAGCAATGTTTGTATTGCATATATTTTGCATCAGCTTAGGATTTTACAACTAGAATAGACCTCTAGAGGTGTACCTTACCACTTACCCTGCACCACTATTGTAAACAAACTGATATTGAGGAACAGGGGCTCCCAAACTTCTGTGTTGTTCAAATAAAGATTCTTTAGCCCCACTGCTTCAAACCCCTATTCCATTATAGCCTATTTACCTTACTTACCTAACCATATATATTACTTTAGGTTTCTTTTTTCTTTTTCTTATTTTTTCTTATTTTTAATTTTTTTTTTTTAAGATTTTATTTATTTATTTGACAGAGAGAGACACAGCGAGAGAGGGAACACAAGCAGGGGAAGTGGGAGAGGGAGAAGCAGGCTTCCCGCGGAGCAGGGAGCCCGACGCGGGGGTCAATCCCAGGACCCTGGGATCATGACCTGAGCCGAAGGCAGACGCTTAACGACTGAGCCACCCGGGCACCCCTATTTTTTCTTTTTTTTAAACTTAGAATGAAATATAACTTTAATACAGTTTTGGTTTTCTTTTAAAAATAGTATTTATATATGCCTTTAATGCAGACCCAGGGATATATGTTTGTAACAAGTGTCCAAATGATTTTGATGCAAGTAGGCAGTTGACCACACATTGAGAAACACTGACTTTCTGGAGTTGTATAATGATAGGGCAGAGTTGGATTATAGAAGTGTATTGCTCAATAAGTGTTAGTCACATCATTTCCAGTCCTCTATACCTTTCTGCATTATTATTATTATTATTAAGTGGATTAATATGGAAGAGAGAAAGCATCCAGAAAATTTATGTTTATCCAACATTTTAACATTTAAACTCATTTTATACACAGAATAACATGGATTAATATATCAAGATATCACAAAGATTTGTGCAAATTCCATCTTAAAATCCATTCTTGAACTCAGTAATCACACTCTCCTTTCTTTCATAGTCAGTGTTCTAAAAATAGTATCTGCTTTTACTATTTGCTTTTATGTCCTCACCTTCCTATTATGCCTCATGAATGTATTGTGTGCTTTCACTTTTCAGAGAAATCACTCTTGCTGAAGTCAACTAAAAAAAAAAGATCTCTTAGTCATTTATTCGTTACATTATATTGTACATAGCATAAAGTCTTAGTTGACTTTTCCAGCATTGAACATTATTGAAAAGATTTTTAAATTATCCTTCTCCTTTCTTGGCCTTCCAAACCATATTATTCTCCCATTTCTATTTATACATTATTGGCATTTCCTATACAGCCCTTAAATGTACATTTCCATTTCTTAATCTCTACTCAGTTTGGCCTATTTATTTTTATCCATAAATATGATAGCCCATTCTCCAGTGCAGACAACTTTCCTGAATTTCCTGCTGAATTTTTCCATATGGTTATATCAGAACTACCCAAATCTTATTAAACTTACATCATATTTCCACCTCTGCCAGAGACTACTTCTGTTACAACTATTGCCTATTTTGGTGAATAACTAAATTTACCAAAAGTCTATTTATCTAACATAGAAATTTTGGAATTTTTTTCCTATAAGCTTATTCAAATCACAGCATTCACACATTCAGTTTCCACTGGACACTACAACAGCATTTAAAATTTGCTCCACTCAACTATTTGGACACTTCTTTATTTTTCTGCCATGCAAGTAACAGCAAAGATTCTTAAAATCTTAATTAAATTTGGTTGTAATCATATTTATTCAAAGTTATGATTTAAAAATATAAAACATTATGTGATTATAAAACTATTGATTTTAGAAACAAATAGAACTCTTTTGCAATAGTACAATTATCACATATCTCTTCAATAGCACATAACTAGCTTTTCACATCTACACATTGAATTCATTTTTATTCCCTTACTGAATTGTTTTCTTTACACCTTGTACAGAGATTTTTACAGATTTTTTTTATTTCAAAACATGTATACGCTCGTTTAGTTTGACTAGAATTCTAACTTCACTTTATATTAAAATAAACTTTTAAAACAGAAACTTGACACATTAACTTCTGTCAGGCTTTCTAGGATGGAATTTAGAGTTCTTTGATGTCTCACACTGTGCTTTTCTTTCTTTATCATTTTCTAGTGAGTTTCTGTATTTCCTGTCTTGTTATATAACCAATTCACATACACTTGTCAGATTTTTTCTTAACACATATCAGTAAGAAGGACCCAGCAAAATGAAATACATAAAGGTGTATTATCAAAAACACAAATTTCATGGCATTTAAAAAAATAACTATTAAAACTTTGTATTTCTTAAATATGTCCTTCACTCCACTATTACATTTATTTTTCTCTCAAATGGAAAAAAAAAGTGCATTGTTACAAATAACAAAATAAAGTCTATGTTTATAAGAAAAGAAGACATGAAACACTGTGTACTTTTTTTTACTACTCCTAATTCAAGAAACTTAGTAGCATGAGTCCCAGAAGTGCTTTAACCAAATGTTGAATTTTTGTTCAGAAATGGAAACACACATAATGAATGAACACTTTATGTCTAAAGGGAAGAAGGACACTCTAAACAACTTCTGACAGGAAAAAATTCAACAGCGAATGTAGATGTTTATGGTGCTAAATAGTCTATTGAGAATAAATTACAGACTGTTGAAGGTCAGTGTTCCTCCTCTGAGAACGATTGGAAGGAGGAATCAAATGTCTACTCTATCTCTATTCATGGAATAAAGCTATTCAATGTTTTCTTAATGTACTTTTCTCTATCATAGCCTTAAGCTTGAAAAAATATTTTCACCTATTCAGCTATAAAAAACACAAGTTTATAAATTAATATCAAGCATGGTGCTTTTAAAATGACAAATATACAAGGTAGGAAAGATTAAACATAATGGCATTGCTTGTGAGCTACTTATGTTTCAGAGCTGCATTAAAACAGAACAGAACAAAGCAAAGCAAAATGGTAAACTACTAGTGTAAGGACTAAGAATCATAACCACACTCCTGAGTCTGGCATTATTTAAGAGAAATACAACTCACTATGTAGAGAACAGTAGAGAACATTTAGAAAGAACAACCAGAATAGGAAAAAAAATCTCAAAGCCATAGTTTTCAGAAATGGATTAATGTATTACTTGTAAAAATTCGCTAACATGTATGTATTCATCCATATTAAAGAGAATAAGTAATCTCACAGACACCAGGAATTAAACTTTGGTTTCTATTATGTTACCTGAGTAAAATATAAAAGTATGGTTTATCATTTTTATATAGCTAAATCCTCAAACTTGGCAGAAAAATAATATACTTTTATTGTCCTAAAACAACTTTTTTTTTTTACCTAAAGACATTATTTCTGAGAAATAGATGAAAGCTTATCTAGCAGTTCAAGAATAACTTGGTCAAATTAATTATTAACCAACAATTTCATGTTGAAATGCAATCAAAACCTACATTTCTCTCTTCCTTGTTCTCCATGTTCCAAATGAGGGTCTCTCTTTCAAGATTCTGTCAGTTAAATAATTTTTGCCTTATTGTTTGTTGTTCTAACATACTAAGGACCATCAATATGGGGAGGTAAAGAATTCAGGCTGGGAGAAGGAGCATGTTAAAAATGTTAGCCACATTTCTTTGCTGTAGGAATAGTAGTCACTCCACTACACAAAAATTTCAGAAAATATTCCATCTATCCATCTATATCTATCATCTGTTTATGTATCTATTTCTGTGTTAGCTTTGTGTAAGTGGTGTTTAGGAGAAATCTGATATTTCAAAAGATATATTTGATATTTTAAATTTTACTAAATGGATTCTTTAAATTTTATAGGCATGCGTAAGGTCTTTATTTTCATCCACTATTTTTTTTTAATTTATTATTATTTTTTTTAGAGAGAGAGAGAGAGCACAAGCAGGGGAGAGAGGCAAAGGGAGAGGGAGAGAGAATCATAAGCAGGCTCCACGCCCAGTGCAGAACCCAGTGCAGAGCTCAATCTCAAGACCCTGAAATCATGACCTGAGCCCAAATCAAGAGTCAGACACTTAACCGCCTGAGCCACCCAGGAGCCCCTCACCCACTATTTTTTCTGGTAATTCAATAATTTCCATTAACAAATGGTCATAATACTATTATTTATTATTACTATTAACACATTATCTTTGTGGTAGTACATATTTCACTAGAAAATTCTATTTTTATTTTATATTCAAATTTTAACTATATTAACATCATTTAGATTAAATTCAGATGTCTAACCGAAACATTACCAACCACAAGCTCATTCAGTTGACTCCCGTGTCTTCTTGACATCCCCCTTGGTTTTTATAAACATTGCTTTAATTTCTGGCACTACAAAGTGCACAGGGTCATTTCACTTATTTACTGCCTCAGTCCTAGAATCAGTCATTTCTCCAAGAAGCCCCAGTTCCTTTTACTGAAGAACAGTATTAGAAAAAAAGATGCAGGTATTAGGATGCTCATTATTGCTGGAGTATTGTTGCTTATAAATAATCTCAGCTGCTAGAAATATATGTATGTATGGTAACTTGCATATATACATGTCTATAAATATTTTTATATGTATCTATCTATATCTATATTAAGTTAATCATGAGTTCATATTGATTTATCTGACTCTAATCCATTATCACATGGATAATTTTTAGCCTTCTTTGCTTGCTATAATCTCTGAGGCCTACAGTAAGAAACCTGGCTGATCTGTTTACTTAACTGTTCAATTCCATTATGCATATCTAGTGATTTCAGAATTGTTCATGCTGACCTCCTTGGGAAACAACTTTATCAACTCAACTAGAGTACAATGCTTATATACCATTCCTTTTGCATTTAATCTTACAGACTCCACTTATTTCCAAAGTTACTTAGGTCAGCTTCTTTCCCCCTACCTTCTTCAGTGAGGTTGTTTCATATACTTGTAATACAGTTAAATCTTCTGCTGCATCCTACATTCCATCCTGTGACCCCCTCACCTCCAAAATGATTTTTTAAATTTGCAAACATTTAGGTCTAATCTTTGTACTATAAAGTTCCATGACTTTTAATAAATACATGATGTCATGTGTACCACCATTACGGTATCATTCAGAAAAATTTCAATGCCATAAAATTACAGTATGCTTCACCTAATCAATACCATTCTTCTCCTAATCAATCCCGTTCCAAATCCTTGGCAAGCATCGATATGTTTACCATCTCTATAGTTTTGACTTTTTCAGAATGTAATATAAAGGGACTCATACATTAAGTAACCTTTCACTGAGCAATATACATAGAAGATTCATCCATCTTTCATGGCATATTAGGTAATTTCTTTTTTTACTGCTTAATAATATTCTATTATGTGAATATACCATACTTGTTTATCCATTCACCTATTGAAGGAAATATCAATTGCTTCCATTTTTGAGCAATTTTGAATAAAGCTGCTATAGATATTGGTGTGTATGTTTTATTGTACATTTAAGTATTCAAAGCATTTGGGGAAATATCTAGGAGTACAACCATCAGATTGTATGGTAGTGCTATGTTTAACTTTGTAAGAAATTTCCAACTTTCTTCCAAAGTAGCTGTACTTTTTTGCATTTCCACCAACAATAAGTGAAAGTTTCTGTTGCTCAGTATTCTTGAAAACTAATAGTATTCTTTTTTTTTTTTAACCATTTACCAAGTGTGCAGTGGCATCTTGTTGTATTAATTTGCATTTCTCTAAAGACAGGGATGATTAGCATCTGTTCCTAAACTTATTTGCTATTTGTATATCTTCTTTGTTGAGGTGTTTATTCAGCTCTTTGGCCCATTTTTTAATTGGGTTGTTTGTTTTCTTACTGAGTTTTTAAGAGTTCTTTGTAATATTTTTGATACATGTCTTTTATGAAATATGTGTTTACAAATATTTTCTCCCAGGCTTGGCTCATCTTTCATTCTCTAACAGTGTGTTTCATAGAGCAGAAGTTTTTAATTTTGGGGCACCTGGGTGGCTCAGTCGTTAAGCGTCTGCCTTCGGCTCAGGTCATGATCCCAGGGTCCTGGGATCGAGCCCCGCATCGGGCTCCTTGCTCCGCGGGAAGCCTGCTTCTCCCTCTCACACTCCTCTTGCTTGTGTTCCCTCTCTTGCTGTCTCTCTCTCTGTCAAATAAATAAATAAAAATCTTTAAAAAAAAAAAAAAGAAGTTTTTAATTTTACTAAGTCTGGCTTAGTATATACACAAAAGCTCTTGCTTTTGATGTTATATCTAAGAACACATCACCATACCCGGGGTTACATAGATATTCTCTTGTTTTCTTTTAGAAATTTTATAGTTTTGATTTTGCATTTAATCTATGATCCATTTTCATTCATTTTTATGAAAATGTGAGGTCTGTGTCTGGATACATTTTTTTGCGTGTAGATGCCAGTTTTTCCAGCACTATTCATTGAATAAACTATTCCCTAAATTGCGTTTGTGCAGTTGTCAAAGGCTAGTTGGCAATATTTGAATGGGATTATTTCGGGACTCTCAATTTTTTTCCTTTGATGTATGTATCCCTTCTTTTACCAATACCACACTGTCTTGGTTCCTATAGTTTTATTGTGGTAAGTGTGAAAATTGGTTAGTATAAGTCCTTCAACTTTTTCTTTCTAGGTCTTCACATTTCCACCTGAACTTTAGAATCAGTTTTGTTGTTGTTATTTGTTTTGTTTTAATATCTGCAAAATAGTGTGAAGTTTTTGTTTGTTATTTCTTTGGTTTTTAACCACAAGTGGGTATTGAGTTTCACCAAATGCTTCTTTTAGCATCAATTGATATGGCCCTATAATTTTATTCTTTAGCCTTGTGGTGTGGTTTACAGAGAATAATTTTCAGGTATGAAATCCATTTTCAAACTAGGAATAGATCAGCTTAATTGGGATGGCATTGAATCTATAGATAAAATTGGGAAGAACTGTTATCTTAACAAAAGTGAGTCTTTCAATCCACGAACATAGACTATCCATTTATCATTTAGATACTCTTTGATTTCTTTCATTAGTATTTTATTTTTATATGCATATTCTGTACATATTTTGTTAGATTTATACCTTTGTATTTCATTATTTTGGTTCTATTATAAATGACATTTTTAAATTTCAGACCTCAGTTTGCTGATTGTTATGGATAGAATGTGTTTCTCCAAAAATTCATATGTTGATGTCCCAACCCTCAATGTGACATTATTTGGAGATAGGGCCTTTATGGAGACAATTTCAGTCAAATGAGGTCAGAAGGGTGGAACCCTAATCCAGTAGGATTAGTGTCCTTGAAGAAGAAATACTAGGGAGTGCTCTTTCTCTCTCTCCATCTCTCCCATGTAAGAACATAGCAAGAAGGGAATCACCTGCAAACCAGAAAGGGAGCTCTCACCAGAACCTGACCATGCTAATCTCAGACGTCTAGCCTCCAGAACTGTGAGAAATAAATTTCTGTTGTTTAAGCCATCCAGTCTGTGGTATTTTGTTATGGCAGCCTAAGTGGACTAAAACACTGATGTGTAGAAAAAGAAGTAACTTTTGTATATTGACCTCGTATCTTGAGAACTTGAGACCTTGCTATACTCATTTGATAGTTCCAGGTATTTTTTTATAGATTCTTTGGGATTTTTACATATATAAGCATGGTATTTGACAATAAATAGTTGCAAATAAATAGTCCATTTCCAAACTGTATACTTTATTTGTGTTTCTTATTTATTGCACTAGTTAAGATTCCAGTATATTGTTGAAATGAAAGTGGTGGGAACAGACATCCTTTTCTTGTTCCTGATCTCAGGGGGAAAACAGTTTCTCACATTAAATATGTTGTTAATTGTAGGGGTTTTTATTGTAGATGTTCTTTATGAAATTAAGGAAGCTCTCCTACATTCCTAGTTTGCTGAATTTTTAATCACAAAGGGATGTTGGGTTTTGTCAAATGTTTACTGAATTGATTATTAGGATCATATGATTTTTCTTCTTTAGCTTGATGATGTAGTGGTTTACATTGATTTTCAAATGTGAAACCAGGTTTGCATACCTGTAATACATGTTTGCTTGTGTTTTGTGACTCTTCCTGTACATTGTTGGATTAAATTTGCTGCTATTCTGTTAAGAATTTTGTATGCAGTATTCATAAAAGATATTGGGGTGTAGTTTCTTTTGTAATATATTTAACTGGTGTTGATTTTAGGGTAATGCTGCCTTAGGATATCTTCTTGGAGAATTGATTCATTTATCATTATGGAAAGCCCTCTTATCTCTGATAATCTTTGCTCTGAAGCAGTTTTGTGTGAACTTAATAAAGCTACTTCAGCTTTTTTTTTGAATGAGTTAGGAAGTGTTTCCTCTGTTTCTAATTTCTGAAAAAATCAGAAAATTGCTATAATTTTTTCTTTAAGTCTTTGGCAGCATTCATGGTGAAACCATTGACTTTGTTGCTTTCTTATTTGGAAGGTGATTGTTAATTCAATTTGTTTAATAAATGCAAGTCTGTTAGGATTATCTATTTCTCTTTGTGTTTTTGGTAGTTTTGTGTTTCTAGCAATTGGTCCATTTCAAACAAATTATCAAATTTGGGGGCATTTTTTGTAACCCTTTTAATGTCCATGGCATCACTAGGAGTGACCCTTTTTCTTTTCTGATATTGCTAATTTTTATCTTCTCTTTCTTCTTGTTTAGCCTGGGTAGAAGGATATTGACTCTATTGATTTTATAAATGAAACAGTTTTTGGTTTCTTCAATTTTTCCATTGTTTTCAATTTTATCGAATCCTGCTCTAGTTTTTATTGTATTTTCTTTTGCTTGCTTCAGGTTAAAATTGCTCTTCTTTCTCTAGTTTTCTAAATTGGAAGTTTAAGTTATTTATATTAGATCTAGGGTAGATTCCTCCAAGGCTATGAGTTTCCCTCTAAGCAATGCTTTCACTGTATCCTACAAACTTTAATAAGTTGTATGTTTATTGATTCAAAACTTTAAAAAACTTTCTCTTGCGACCTTTCTCAGACTTGTGTTTTTTTATAATATTTTTATTTAAAGTCTTTAAAAAAGATTTTTATCAGGGGCACCTGGGTGGCTCAGTCGTTAAGTGTCTGCCTTCAGCTCAGGTCATGATCCCAGGGTCCTGGGATTGAGCCCCTCATTGGGCTCCCCACTCCGCGGGAAGCCTGTTCTACCTCTCCCACTCCCTCTGCTTATGTTCCCTCTCTCACTGTGCCTCTCTCTGTCAAAAAATAAATAAAAATCTTTATAAAATAAATAAATTAAATAAATAAATAAATAAAAAAATAAATAAAAAGATTTTTATTTAATTTCCAAGTATTTGATGATTTTCCAGATATCTGTTAGTGATATATAGATAAATTCTGTTGTGGCCCAGAATTGGCTTACCTTCTCATGTTCCAAGGAAATGTGAGAAGAATGTATATTCTGCTGTTGTTGGATGGGTTATTCTGTAAATGTCAGTTCAACCATTATTATTAGAACTGTTCAGTTCATCTATATCCTTACATATTTTCTTCCTGTTTGATTTGTCAATTATAGAAGGGTGTTGCTATATACCAGTATAATAGTGAATTTTTCTTTTATCTTTTTTTTCTTTGAAGTTCTATCAGTTTTTGTCTCATATTTTGATGCTCTGTCATTAGGTGCTACATCTTTAGGATCGTTGTTTTCCTGGAGAATTGACACATTTATTATTTAATGCTCCTTTTATTCCTGTAATCTTCCTTATTCTGAAGTCTGCTTTGTGTAAATGTAATATAGCCACTCCATCTTTCTTTTTTTATTGAAGTATAGTTGGCATACAATGTTGTATTAGTTGTAGGTATACAACATAGTGATTCAACAACTCTAAACATTACACCATGCTCACCCCAAGAAGTGTAGTTACTGTCACCATACAATGGTATTACAATATTATTACACCCCCAACTTTCTTTTGATTACTGTTAGCAGTGAGAATGGCGTATCTCTCTCCATTCCTTTTGCTTAAATTTTTGAGCATTTTATATTTAAAATTGGATTATTTTAGTTAATATAAATTGGATGCTTTAAAATCTATTCTTATAATAACTAACTTTAATTGTTATATTTGGATTATTCACATTTAAAGTGATTATTAGTTTAATTAGGTTAATTTCCACAATGTCTGTAACTGTTTTCTACTTGCTGCATTTGTTTTCCTGGTATCCTTTTTAAACATCTTTTCTGTCAGATCTGATTTTTTTAAATTTTTAAAATTTTAAGAGATTGTCCTAGAATTTAAAATATATATATTAAACCATTGGAAGTCCACCTTCAAATAATAGTATATGTGTAAAGCAGATGCCCTATAACAAAGTATTCCCAATTCCTCCCTCACACTACTCATGACACCATTCTATTATTTTTATTTACACATATGCTATTACCCTCCACTGTATTGCTACTATTATTATTTTAACAAATATTTGTTTTTAATTCAATAAGAATGAGAAAAATAAAATATTTTGTCTTCATTTATTCCTTCCTGATGTTCTTTCTTCATTCACATAGATTCAAGTTTCTGACCTATATCATTTTTTTTTCTTCTCCTGAAGAACTTATTTTAACACTTCTTACAACTTCTGCTGACAATGAATTCTTTCAGTTTTGTTTGTCTGAGAAAGTCATTTTGTCCTTTACGTTTGAAGGGTAATTTCATTGGATACAGAATTTCAGAATTTGAGGTTAATAGTTTTTCTTTCAGTACTTTAAATGTTTCACTGCATTTTTGCTCTATAATCTTCAGATTAAATTTCAGTGTTTTAATAGGCCTGTGTCTTGGGCCTATGATCATCATAAGTGTTTCCCCAGTGGCATAGCATCATCCCCTTCTAACTCCCCATACTTTCTTCTTTTAAATCTTGACAATAGCTGACCCCATTAGGTAAAACAAATGTTAGAGCAGGCTTGGATAGGAGAAATGCCCTTGCCCCAGCTGAGATTAGGCTGTGGTAAAGTCTTTTTCTCTGAGGAGTTCCCTTCTGTTGCAGAGAAAGCTCTTGCTGTGTTTTGCAATGATTACTCTTTCCCTTCCTCTACCAGATCTAGGAGGGGACTTTTTCAGCTCTTCAAAGTGAGAACCTGGTGGGCTTCATGAAGATGTACAACCCATAAAAATATGGTTAGCCTGCTTAATATTTTGATTTGAAGGACTTTCTTACTTTCAGGCTAATCAATACTCAATGATTCATCAAAATCATCATAATATTATTATTTAAATGTTCCTCTCTTCTGCCTCAGCAGTTTCTACTTCAGACCAGCCTATTTTGACTACACCTCTGGATGCAATTCTGTCTCTAGATTTTGAGGTAGCAGTTTGGCCTGAAACCTGAGCTCTTTGATAAGCCTCAAAACATCATTGAATTTCAGTTTGTCCAGTTTTTTCTTGTTATTAGGATATAAGTGGTATTTAGATAATGGAACTGAACTAGAAGTCCTCTGCTTATAATTTTCATATTTACTTTGCAAAAAAATATTGGTAGATCATTTTAGCAACTGTTAGAAAACAGACCTTACAACACAATAGAGTTTAAAAATAATTTATAATACATTTAAAAATTTTTTTGAAGTTGCACAACTATGTATTTAACATCTATCAATTCAGAAGAATCCACTTCGAGGTAGAATGTTCTGTTTATCTTTTATTTTGTCTGTAACAATTCTTATGTAAAAATAATAATTTGAAATCATTTTTTGTGACTTGAATAAATTAATGTAAGATTTTGAGTCTACAGAAGGAAATAAACATGGTTTAGGACCAGATTAAGAAAAGTTAATTTAAGATGTATTAATGGTAAATTAATCTCTAGTTTTCAAATATGTTCATACAAACCCCATTTCTTGTCTTGTCACACTAATTTTCCATAGCTCATATAGCCTTAGAATCAATAGAATTTTTACTAAGGAAATTAGAAATAGTAACAAGACATCCTGCAATTCAGCTACGTATTTAAAGAGGAATCATCTTGAACTACTATAATCTTTCAACTTTTAAAAATTATCAGAAGGGGTGCCTGGGTGGCTCAATTGGTTGAGCATCCAACTCTTGATTTCAGCTCAGATCATGGTCTCAGGGTTATGGGATCAATCCCCAAGTCAGGCTCCACTCTCATCTTGTCCCTCTCCCTCTGCTCCTCCCCCTGCTCCCTGCTCACTCATTATCTCTCTTTCAAATAAATAAATAAATAAAATCTTTTAAAAAATAAATAGAGATTATCAGGAAAGTATTAGAGGAGCAAGCATAAATGGAATGTTTGAGTTATCCTCCTCTGTTTTTTGAACAGTTTCTTGAAGATCTCCAGTTTTTCTTATATTTGAAAGAAAAAGTAGAATAGTGGAAGTTCAAGTATAATATGGCCTAAGGGAATATGGATATGAAATAATTTGAAATGGTAAACTCATCTCTTTCCCAGCTCCTAAGGAGATGTTTAATGGATTTTCAATAGAAGCTTCATAACACTGCACAGTGGGGAATCAGTTTTCATCTGAATTCAAAGGAGAAAATGACTCTTTGATCCCAAAGAGGTTAAAATGCCCTTCCCTTTACTACTATAGAGAGAAAAAATATATTGTTAATAAGGAAAAGGGATTGTGGGAGAGAGAATAAAGTTGTAAAACCACACAGAGATGTAAGACAAAGCATGCAGTTGAGAGAGAGAGAAAGGGAGAGAGAGAGAGAATGGAAGTATGAATAAGTGAATATAAATCCTACTATCATTCCCATTGAAAAGTTATACAGGAAACAAACATTTTACATAATAATTTGGAAGGAAACAAGTTTTCCCTATATTTCAGTAAATAATAATATCATTAAAAAGACTGCACTTTAGGGCGCCTGGGTGGCTCAGTTGGTTAAGCAACTGCCTTCGGCTCAGGTCATGATCCTGGAGTCCCGGGATCGAGTCCGGCATCGGGCTCCCTGCTCAGCAGGGAGTCTGCTTCTCCCTCTGACCCTCCCCCCTCTCATACTCTATCTCATTCTCTCTCTCTCAAATAAATAAATAAAATCTTAAAAAAAAAAAAAGACTGCACTTTAGGCAAGTTTTGTATATAAAAATTAAGAACTTTTTTTATTGTGTGTGTATAGAGTACAAAGGTAAAGGGGAAATGCAATATGGAAATCCTGCTAGGTTTTGAGAATATTAGGGAAAAAAAAAATTCGGGTCAAAGCAGAAATATACTCTTGACCACACTCTTTATAATTCACCTTCTTGTGTACAGTGAGGAGAAATAAGTTTGATATTAGAACTCACTTCAAAGCATTGAAGCTTACAGCCTCTAGGTGTGTGTAGTAAAAATATATGTTCTTGTTTGAGAGTAAGGTTTCAATCATTTTCTAAAAAATTGTTTCATTTTAAAAATTTTATTTAATTTCTATCAACAGGTTTGACTTACACAAATAATTTGGTTGTGTGAAAGTCTCATGATATTTGAGTCACAATTTTGGTATTTGGTAGTGACTAGGATATGTATTTCAACAAGATTTTTTTCCCCCTGTATATTATGAATTTCAGTATGAATATAGAAGACAATGGAAATATAAAGAACCACAAGCACCACCAAATTTTAAATGGTATACCAGCAAATTCACTGGAAAATAAATATAATAATAGATCTTTTGAGTTCATGATTTGGCAAATCTTTTCACATTATCTGGATAATATTTTCCATTATGTTTTTATATTACTAAACTGTTCCTTCTATAATTCTAGGCTCTGGAATAAAAGAGAACAGAATCTATCAATAACTTCAGAGATGACTTCTTCCTTTTGTGATTAAAATAAATATTTTTAAAGCAGTGTTATTTATGTTGACAACCATCCCATCATTCCATAGTTATACATTTATTTTAGATTAAAATTCACATTCAATTTACTTTGATTAATTTCTAGCATATAAGAACTTATTATTTGCTTATTATATATGATATAATTACCATTATTACAGAAGTGACTGTAGTTGATTTGACTATATTATGACAACTATATTAAACAAACAAGCCAAATAAAGATATAAACTTGTTAGCAAATATTCCTGTAATCTATTTGTTTATGAGGAAAATGTGCCCATCGGAACCTTGAGACACATTCTTTTAAAACTCCATTTCTTAAATAATCAAGAAGTCCATTTCCCACATATACAGCTAAAATCAGCAAAGCTAAAATTATCTTGTCTAAGTGTAACATACAGATGAATTATCAAACAGATCATAGGTGTGGAAAGAATAGAAATAGGTCAAAATAGAGAAAGTGTTCTCTAAAATAAATGCAAACGTTTCACCTTTACCAATATTTGAGGAGAGAAGACAATGTGTCTGTCGTCTCAAGAGTTATCATGTCCCTATTTTCTTTGAAATACACAATCTGAGAAGAACTTAAAGGAAAAGACACAACCCATTAGCCATATTCATTTTAAATTTAAAGTCATTTTGCACAGAAATTCTTAAACATTTCAATTTTATCCAAGACCTATCTGTAAGGCTCCACAGAATTAATCAATAGTTCTAAGTAAATTGTACTCAGATGTCTGATTTTAGTGTGTGCTATATCTTGTCAGTATAAAACTCTGACACTTTAAACCACTTTCTCAAAAACAAGCATTGTATATACAAATGGCAACAGTCAAATATTGTGTATTTGAAAATAGTCATTTGCTATACATATTCAACTACCCTATTTGTACTAACATTTTTAAAGAAACTGAGTAAGTTTCTATGATACTGACTTAATTTTTATCATTATCCAGCCATAGATATAATATCAGTAAAATTGAAACATATTTGAAACTAAACATACTCAGACTAACTAGTAACTAATCAGATTATAGTCCCTATGCTATTTAAGTTGATATTTAGTTTACATATAGACTTTCTGGTTAAATCCAAAAATAGGCAATAAATAGCTTAAAGTACATTTTTTGCTTACATGTGAAAATCTAGTTAGATAATAAGTAATCAGCATCAAGGGGAGACCAAAAATTTCCATTGTGAATCCTCACAAATAAATTAACATTTGACTTCATTCATTGGTATTACTAAACTTTCTTAGAGTAATTTACCATATATTTGTATTAGGACCACTGAATGAGGGCTAAGATGGAAAAAGGGAGGAAACTAGAACATGATCAGTACTGTCCAGATGATTAGCTATTTTCACATGAGTTAACATACAGCGTGCACACTTCTAACAATTTTACTTTGGGCCCCACCTGCACCAAGATTTCCTTTCCAAAGTTTCTGTTCTTTTGTTTCCAGAGTGTATCCATTAAGCAGTTACTCCCCAATCTCTTCTCTCCCTAGTCCCTAGCACCCACCAAGCTGCTTTCTGTCTCTAGGGATTTACCTCTCCTGGATATTTCATATATACGGAACCATGCAATTTATGACTTTTTGTGTCTGTCTTATTTAATTTAGCATACTGTTTTTGAGGTTTATTAAGGTTGTAGTATGTATCAAGGATTTATTCCTTTTTATGGCTGATTGATATTATATGCATATTCCATAATTTGCTTATCTATTGATTAATTGGATATTGGATTGTTTCCACCTTTTAACTATTGGTTGAGTACCTGTTTTCAATTCTTTTGGATATATATGAGAATTGGAATTGCTGGATTGGAATTGGTAGCTACTCTACCAATTCTATGTTTAACTTTTGAAGAACTACCAAATTGCTTTCCACAGACCATTGTACATTCCCACCAGCAATGTGTGGACACTCGCATTCTTAAAATCATGCCAAAAAGTATCATGGAGAATTTTGAAACAATACCTAGAATTATAGTTCTTCTTGAAATGGTTCTTAAAATATTTGTTTATTGAAAATTCAAAGAGTTATAATCACCCTCAAGAATACTAGTCAAGTTTTCAGATGTGTGGTTAGAGGCAACTACATCATGACTACCTAGTGACCATCAATTAAGAAATGTTAAATTGAGTGTCAAAACGTGTCTCAGAATTAATGAAATAAGAAGTTCTAAACATCATCCTTTATTTAAATGTACTTAAGATAGTTTCTTTTATTAAGGATTTGAAAATAACCAATACTTAATAATTATTATTGTGAAAACATAAAAAAATAAGTATTTACAAAAAAATTACCCTGATCAAGCTAAATTGCACTCTAAACAATACCACTTAATGCAAAAATGTTTCAGGTTTTATATCCAATATGTTTATTTTATTTTAACTCTTAAATTTTATTATGAATTTAAATATTAACATATATATTAGTAGGCCATGGATTTGTATCTTCTGCACTTTTCTAAATTCTTAATAATATATTTCAAGAAAGAGTCCCAAGTTGGCAGGGCCCTACATAGACAGGACAGATCCAAGTTCTGATGGGCCTAGAACTTTTAAAATTTGTATAGTTCTTTTTAGGAAAAATAATAAGAAATTAAAAATAAAAATATTTTAATATTTTAATATTTATCCAGAAATTTTTTAAAAAGCACAGTGAATTACAAATTTTGGAATCTGTTGATTTGCATAAGCATCAGACACTCCTAGGAACTTGGTTACAATCTACAAAAGGGAGAAGTCTTCAAGTTTGAGTTTTCTTGGCTTCACAGAAAATCTGCTCATATATGTACCAAGGACTACTTACCATTGTCTTCTATCTATTTGCAGTCTAGAATAAAACCCAGAAGCATGATAAAAGCTGTGAAAATGACTTTGGCATCCAAGAGGTCACATATGTTTCATAATGGAATAATTTTGCTTATGGAAAATACCTGTGAGAATGTCATGAATTGCCACAGCTGGGAAGTTTAAATGTATCTAATCTAATATTCTTACTTTAGAGTTGAAGAAAATGAGTGACAGAGAAGTAAATTAACTTGCATCAGATCATAATTCTAGCTAAAAGAAGACCAGAATGCAGGTTTTGCCTAATTTCAACATAGTTATCTTTCACTTTGGAAGAAAAAGAACACTCCTGGGGTGCCTGGATGGCTCAGTCGGTTAAGTGTCTGCCTTTGGCTCAACTCATGATGAATACTCCAGAATTATTTTAACTCTTAGCACTACTGAATCATACAAATTGATCCAGTTAAGGAAACAGGGAAGATGATGGAGGAAAACAACAAAAACCAGAAGCTAATGGGCACTGACTACATGTTAGTAACTATGCTCTGTTCTTTATAATATAGTCTCATATTTAATAATCACTGTATTGCTGTCCGCATTTTATAATTGAGATACTAAAAAGCTCAAAGATGATATCTGGCTTGATTAATTTTCTTTCTACTGCCAGTTGCCTCATGAAAACAAGGAGCCCTGGGCACTGCTGCATATACGTGTTTTTGGCATTTATGCCCATGCATCCCTTCTTGAGCTTCCCTAATATGTCTTATTCATCTGACAAATTATTAATTTCCCTTTGAAAACAAGATAACTGTCAACATTCTTCCCAAACATACCAGAAGGATGTGTCAGTGCATTCACATACAAAAAGCTACAGCAAAAATACTATGTGACAAGTGTTATATTAGTGGTAATACCAAGTGGCTTAAGGGAATCATCAAAAAGGTAAGTCTTTCCAGGATGGTGTGACCTCTGAAACAGCATCTAAGAAGACATTGCATTGAAGTGCATTCTGAGTAACTGATGATAAAAAGACATATATTCCAAGTAAACCATGTGAAGTTTGAAAAGCGTATCCCAGCTTGGCTAAAGTAAAAGGCTTTAGTTGCAAACTGACACAGAGGAATGCCGATGAAATGGTTAGGACTCATCTAATGAGGGGTCTTGCTTGTTAATGCAAGCAGTTGGGGTTTCAATTAATAGCTAATTGGAAATGTGCTAGAGATTTTTATTATGGTGATGTTAATAAAGAAATAACTTTCAAAAGATTACTTTACCCTTGATACAGAGGATGAATATGACAAGAAAAAAAATGGATGGCAGGAAGACCAGCAAAGAAGTTATTAAAAGCAAGATGTGAGCAACTGGAAATGGAAGTGATGTATATCCTATCTATAATATCAGTATGGCCTTTTTTCAAGGCAGAAATATGGTTCTTGGGGCGCCTGGGTGGCTCAGTCGTTAAGTGTCTGCCTTTGGTTCCAGTCATGATCCCAGGGTCCAGGGATTGAGCCCCACATCGGGCTCCCTGCTCAGCAGGAAGCCTGCTTTTCCCTCTCCCACTCCCCCTGCTTGTGTTCCCTCTCTCACTATGTCTCTCTCTCTGTCAAATAAATAAATAAAATCTTAAAAAAAAAAGAAATATGGTTCTTTCTTCATGGTAGCTACTCTACATTTTGTCTCAGTTCTACAAATACAGAAGCTGCTCCATTAGAATATACAAGTGAATGTTTATTTTCCAGATTCTCTTGCTTCTCACTAGTACGTCACTCTCTCCTCTGATCTGACCTTTACTCCCCCAGTCAATAGACCATGAGACAGTGACATCTTTTGATTCCTCAATCAATAAGTAGGTGGCTTAGGAAAGATTAACAGTGATGATCTTCATCCTTTATAAGTCTGACATTGTCATTCAGACAGATGAGAAGACGGATAATTAGATTACAGTCACATTCAAAGTAGTGAAACAAGAGTTTCATGAAAATAGTAAAATAGAACTTTTTAATTAGGTTCAAATACTTGTATTTTATACTATACAAAACACAACTTGTTAGCTATGGATCCAGTTGCATTTTATTCCTTTACTTATCAGCCAAACCAAAATAAGACAAATGTAGTATTCTCCAGGTATTATGTTAATGTAGAAATAGTTGATTGGTGATTTGCGTTTTGGCTCATTATGGAGATTTATAAGGATTTAAACCTATTTTATGGTGATTGAAATAATTAAAGTGATCTCTATTTCTATAATATTTGGATTGATATATGTTAAGCTTCTCTAAATACTAGCCATTTAGAAAGAAATCTTTCAGAGAGATCATGAATCAAACAGTTATTCAGCCACATTCTGAAATTTCAGGATCTAGTTAGGTAGAGTAAGTGGATTAAGTTAAAGTTAGGAGAAAATCATATATTTGGTATCCTAATATAGATTTTTAGGTCTCTGAGGATGGGTCTGTGGGTGTTAAAGATCCTGGCTGGAACACCCGCTAAGTCTGGTTTTCTACCTTCAGATCCTATTTGCTGCAAGAGGTAGTTGGAGAGGGCAATGCAGATGCTTATAGAAGCAGCATGTCTCAAAGTTTTATGAAAAGAAACTAGAAGTTAGTCAGAAGCTTCTAAAGGATAGATTTTTAAACTCCAAGCACAAACCCATTGAATTAGAATTCCTGGTAGCAGAGTGGCAAATCTGCATTTTTAACAATGATTTTTATGCACTTGAATGCTTAAACAATTGTCTTCAAACTTTGGCTCCTGTTACTCTTAAAAGAAATTTAAAAACCTATATCTTACACATTTAATGTTTTCTTCAAAAAATTTAACAATTTTTTTGTGATGAAAATGCTGAAGATTTACTCTCAGAAAATATCAAGTATACACTACAGTGTTATTAACTATAGTGAGATGATTGATGTATTAATTAGTTGTGGTAACTATTCTACAATGTATCTATCAAATCATCACATATGCACTTTAAATATGTACAACTTGATCAGTCAACTATACCTCAATAAAGCTGAAAAATAATATTTAAAATTTTTAATAGGTAATAAAGTGATTAACAAGTTTTAGCAATTTTACATATTGTTACTTCTCGTATATTATTTACACTAGCATATTAGGTAAAACAGTATATAATTCTTATACATATATCCAGAGTGCTTAGATAACTTGTGATTTGATATCCACTGTCATCATTTGAAAACCTCACTTTTATAGTTATAAATTATCGCATTTTCTCACTGAATGCATATTTATAATCTGGTTAATTAATTTTATCCTAATGTAATAGTATTTAAAACAATATTTTGTTATGGACAATTTAAAGCCAGCATAAAAGAATATATAATATTGTAACTAACCCTCATTGCATAATATCTAGTTTCAATAATTAATGGTATATGGGCAAGCATGTTTCATATATATCCCCATTCAGTTTTGTCTTATTGTATTGGTTTTAAAGCAAACCCAAGACATAATGTTATTTTATGTGTAAATATATATGTATATATTTCTGAAAAAATAAGGATTGCTTTTTAAATACACCATAGTCCATTCCAAAGCACTAAAAATAAGAATAATTCCTTAATGCAATCAAATATCAGGTCATTGTTAAAATTTTCTTGCTTTTCTTATAAATGTATGTGTATATATATATATTTTTTAAAGATTTTATTTATTTATTTGAGAGAGAGAGAGAGCAGAAGAGGGGGGAGTGGGAGAGGGAGAAGCAGACTCCCCGCTGAGCAGGTAGCCCAATGCAGGACTCGATCCTGGGGGTCCAGGATCATGACCTGAGCCGAAGGCAGTCGCTTAACCAACTGAGCCACCCAGGTGCCCTTGTATGTGTATATTTTAAATTTGTTTGTTGAAATAGGATCCAAATAAAATCCACACATTTTATTTGGTTGATAAAGGTCTGAATTTTCTTTCAATTTGTAGCATTGCTGTTTAATAGAACTTACTGTAAACATGAAAAATCTTCTGTATGTATGGTTTCCATCTGTGACTATTGTGCCCTTGAAGTATACTAGATGAACCGAATTTTTGACCTAATTTTTATGATTTAAATTTAAATAGCCACATATGGCAAGTAGCTACAGTACTAGAAAGTGAAGGTCAAAGAAATGACTCTCTGTCTTTTTTTTACTTACAATTTATCTGTTTTAACAATTTATCTGTTAAAAAATATCAGATTTTTTTGTCTATTCAGTATCCCATAATCTGGATTCTATTGGCTGTATTTTTGAGATGGCATTTGATATCTTCCTCTGTCTCATATATTGTCTGTAAACTGATATTCAGATCTAGGAATCTGATCAATTTAAGACTGATTTTCAGCAAGAATATGGCATAGATAGTTGCTATTGTATTCTTCCATTAGGAGGCCTCTTGCCTAATTGCTTCCTGTTAGTGATCATTGCCTAGATCCATAGCTTCATTTGTGGTTACAAATGGTGATATTCTAATTCTGTCCTTATTTTCCGTAAGACTGGAATGCTTATATAAAGAGAAATGCCTTTCTTAATTATTTAGTTATCCAGAAACGTAGTTTGAACAGAAAGGTGAAATAAATTCTTGATTCTTACTTTTCAAAATAGACAAATACCACAAATACCATATAATTTCAGTCATGTGGAATTTAAGAAATAACTGGGTTCTTTAAAATTTTATGATCTTAATCAATTATCATTATTTTTAATGCCATTATGATAACATAGAGTTACATAAATATGATGTATCTCAATCTATTTAAATAATATTTCTTCTTGATGAAAAATTTTTTTATTATTGAGTCAAATGAGAGTGTCTTCAAGTTGGCTCCTGAGATCATTTATATGATACTAGGGAGTGTGTGAAAGCTTTTTTGCTTTATTATGTAAGATATTCCAGGCTGATCTAGTGTATTTCTTGTTCTAGATCTGCAATCAGCCATCTCTGAGAAACTGTGGTTTACTTTAGTTGAAGAGTTTTAGAGACCCCAATTTGGTCACTGAGTTGGCAATTTTCTTTCTTGACACTTTCAAGGGACAAAGAGAACAACAACAAAAACAACAAATTTAAAAATGCCATTGCGACTTCATACTAATACTTCCAAATCAAATTTCAGTATTTCACAGTTGTTACTTAAGCTTGTTGAACTTATATCTCTTTACCCTTTGTCCATTTCAAAAAATCTATTTTTTAAAAGATGTCAATATAAATTAGTCCTGTTCTTTACCCCACAATACATACATAATATTTTCTGGATGAAAAAATGAAATAATGTATAAAGCATTGAATTTTCAATAATATAAAGAAACCTTCTACAGAGCAATGTTAACTGTAAAAACAAACAAACAAACAAAAAAAAACAAAACAAAAATTCAACTGAGTAAATTTTAAAGATCTTATTGGCTTTATTCAATGATTCATGAATTGGGCAGCATCCAATCTAGCAGACAGAAAAGAAGCTCCAGGGAGCTGTACAAAATAAAAGACTTTTATTAGCAGAAGGGGACAGGAGCAAAGAAGTTATACTAGGCAAAAAACCAGATTGGTTATGGCAAAACCACTTTTCTTTAGGGGATCGCAAGAGTTTATCAGGGAGATTACCTAACTATCGCTGATCAGAAGATATCTGATTGACTATTGCTCTGAAGAACAGATTCACGGCAGCCTTACTCTCAGTTTCAAAGGGGAAAAAAACACTTTACTGATGTTATAAAAATCTAATAGAATCAGAAAGAAAAGGGAAATCTGTGCACTGACCTTGAGGCCACTAATGTCAACCAATCTCATGCATAATGAGTCTCACAAATTCTTCAGCCTGCCTGTGTCCTTGCAGGTTGGGGTGGTCAGTTAAGCAGCACAAATCACAGGAACCTCCATCCTTATAGTACAACTGTGAAGGAGTTTGGGCAAGGTCCCCCCAAAACTGCCACTTTAGCATGCAGACTATTTTGAGCTAAAGGCAATCAAGGCCGGATGAGCTCATGAAAAACTTTTGCCCCTCACTTAACTATATAGAAGAATCCAAATTGGGGAGTCCATCCCAAAAGAAGGATTATTACCAGAGACAAATTTTATATGAGTGACCCATCTGTATCTCAAGACAAACATCTAATTACCAAATATCTACAATTCTCCTTATTGCCCTGTGAATGGCATTCCTTCCCTTTGAAGTACTAGCCACCTACCCTGTTATCCTTAGTTTAGGATGACTTATACATGTCTCATTTTCCCTGACTGTCCTTGGAGTTTCATGTCTGTGTGAATTTCCCATATGTAGGAAATTAAATTTGGTTTTCTCCTGTTTGTTAATCTGCCTCATTGTCAGTTGGATTATTAGTCCGGCTATAGAGACCTTGAAGGGATCAGGAAATTCTTCCTCCCCTACAGTTGGTTTAAGATACCGTCTCTGGGAAAACTGAAATTAGTTAAGTTTTGTTTTGATGATGTGGGGCTTAGTATAAGTGACTCCGTTTTGGCCTTGTCTTGTTTTAAACAACTGGAATAAATCTTATCTTCTAATACTACTTTTTACAATGAAGTCCACACTTTTTTTTTTTTTTTTTTGTAATCTGGATATATATCTGTACTTAACGCATTAGAATAATCTAGGCCCTATCAGCAAAAAATAATATTGGAGAAGAAAAATTTTCCCTTCTTCCCTTCTAGGTTCTTCAGCTGGCCTACTAATTACATTGACATAAAACAGATTAACAGGGAAAAAAATAATTACATACTTACAGGAACCTCACAAACACATGGGACTCCAAGGCAGTCAGGCCATTGAGGCTTATATACCAACCTAAGTTAAGGAGATGGTAGTAGGGTTCTGGGGCTTTAAAGGGAAGGAAGATAAATCACAGAAAGATGAGAAGAGCAAATGTTTTTTAACAATTGTTTATGCCATGCAGGTAAGTTTTTCTGGTATAAAAACTTATCTCTGGTAATAGCTCTCTTCCTGGTACAGGCTTCCTATCTAAATTCTTTTAGACAGTTAAGGGAGAGATACAAAACTTTTTCTGAATCTGGTGGTTCTTAAATATTTTTATCTGAAAACAATCCTCATGCCAAAGTAGTACATTTTGGAATGGCCTAATCTATTCCTTCTCAATAGGACATAAATCTATTGTGATAAAACATGTCTTTGAAATTGTAGTTTATATTCATGAAAATAAAAACTGTGAGCACAATTTATCTAACAAATACAAAATGCTTGAAGTTTAAGAAATTAAGAAAAGTCATATATTCCCTTAGATTTAATATGGATCAATGGCTGGTTTTTGAGCTGAGTCATTTAAAATATACTTTTCAGGTGAATAGTATGAATATTTATAAAATGGACTGTGAGGTTTAGGTTTACTTATTTGGAAATAGTATTTGTACACAATAAATTAGAATTTCAGGTCTTCGAATATGTTTCTTTTCATTGATTCAAAATGAGAGAACCTATTAATACATAAAAAAGCAATCCTCAATCTCATTTTTAATAAAGGTAGGATTAATAAGAGTACAGGTGAGTTGATCCTGTTCTGTTATACCTATATTTGGGTGTCCAATACAACATTATATGTCTGAATGAGACTTTAAAAATGATATTAGATTTCAAAATTGTGTTTCTATAAGCAGAAAGAGTTAGGAGTTCCCAGAAAAAGAAAGATGAGACATAGTTTTGTGACACAGAAATCATTTTAGGTCCCCAGCTCTTTTCTATTTTCCATGTTCTATGTCCTATGGACTCTACTTGCCTAAGCACACTTCTTACAGAACTTCCTAGGAGGTGTCAGAATTATAAAGAAATGCAAAAACCTCACTAGTTAAGGATTTTAAGGGAACTCAAGGATACAAAAACTAACTCAAAGAATACAGGAAATAGCCTAACATATCAGATACAATAAGTGAGTGGTAAAACTCCCAGCGCTGTTGCATTGCTTACCGCAATAAAGCAAAAATTTCGTCTGGCTTAAACCGGCTCTCAGAAGCATGCTCATAGCCTCTTCTCCTTGTCCAACAGTTACCTTTGCATCATTATAATGTTAAAGACTCTATCCTATGAGGAGCATAATCTTCATTAACTTAATATGGGATGCCTATATAGGTATGTTTTCCAAGTATACCTGCACAACCTTACCCACCTTTACATACCATGACAAAGCTCCCCTTTCTGAATATTCATTTGAAACTCTAAATAAAGAACCCGCTCACCTCTGCTCAGAGAGCCATGGCTTTCTTATTTGTTAAAAATAAAGTTTCCTTTTTGTGGCAACTCCACCTAGTGTAATCTCTAAAACTCACTAAGGAGCAAACTCATGTTAGTTTGATTACATTTCTAGATCGCAGGGGTTTTCAATCCTCATAAAGGTGCATCAGCATCACTTATGGAGGTGTAGAGGAGGAAAAATATTTTTTCTTTACCCTTCTAGGTTCTTGGCTGAGACCTGCAAGGAAGGACAGATTGTCGGCGGAAAGAAAGCCAACCTTTTTTTTTTTTTAAGATTTTATTTATTTATTTGACACAGAAAGAGTGAGAGAGACAGAGACAGAGAGCAAGCACAAGCAGGGGGAATGGCAGGCAGGGGAGAAGCAGGCTCCCTGCTGAGCAAGGAGTCCGATGCTGGACTCAATCCCACGACCACAGGATCATGACCTGAGCCAAAGGCAGATGCTTAACTGACTGAGTGACCCAGGCACCCCAAGAAAGCCAACCTTAAAGTAGGTTAGTAAATGCTTTATTCATTTTATTCATTTTATTCATTTCCTTACTGAGGACTATAGCTGGGAGACAGTTTTTCAGATTGCTCTGAAGAACTGCTCTGAAGCTTGTTAGCTAAAGGGGATTACATTTACAAAAGGGAAAAGGGTTTTCCAGATACTTGCATATCACAAGGTATAATTTGTTATGGTTGTAAAAATTAAGGTTTTCTGATTTCCACCTAGACATGAGAAAAACGTTTAGGTCATCCTAATACATTGTTTCTATCATATCTGATTTATTTAAAAATATTGCCTGCATGCCTCTGCTTACCTGGTTTTCCAGTTCTTCCTGTTTTTGATGTCTCCTTGTCTCCCTGAGGTCACTTGAGAGGATCACAGAAGGTTGATATCTGTCACCTATTGCAGTTTTAGTGTGCTAGATTAACAGGAGCAAACAAACAGAAGTTAAATAACATGTATATACCTCTGTGTATATAAGAGATACTCATGAAAGCTCCCTGAAATGGCCCAAGCCATCACCTTAAATACCTTTTTCAACTAAAAACAAAAGAAGATGTTGGAGGGTGAAGAGCCAATTCTCAGAGGTTGTCAGGCAGAGCACAGTAAAGTGTATGATTATCATGAAGATTTAAGTCCATGCCTTCTCCACTGATAAGTATTTCTAGAGATCTAGTCCTCCTCCTTTTCCTGGTACAGAGGAAGACTCTCTTACAAATGAGATTCCCCTTACAAATGTAAATGTTTCTTAGAAAATGTTAACATCTATTAGGTTTTCAGTTTATCCTAAGTTTGCTATTTCTTAAAAATAACATGTTCAAGATAATATGGATTCCAAAGAGGCATATTTTGGGGTGCCTAATTCTGCTCCCCTTAAAAAGTCCCACATGTGACAATTCTGAACACTCTGATTAAATAAATTTGGAGTCCTACTCACCCTTTTAGGCTACAGGCAGTCTGATGCCTAGCTTGGATAAAGAATTCCAGAAGAATCTACACTGCTGTGGAACATGAGGTTTTCTTGTTATTGTATTTTTTAAAATGAAAAAATAATGGATTATAGAATGACTTAGAGGAAAAAAAAAAAACAACCTGTCTTAATGGACTACTTCTAGTCTTTATGCTGAAAAAACTTAATGCATGGTTGTTCTAAATACTCTAAAATAAAAATACTAAATGTAAATAGATTGCATTTGAAAGAAGAATTAAGTTCTTCTTAGGAAACTTGACTTTGTATTACTTAGAGGGTAAATATGCACAAATATTAGTGGAAGTGAGTAGCAGATTATTTTCACCAGCATTCTAAAATGATTCAGGAACAAATGGAATTCAGATATCTATTTTGCTTTTTATGGAGAGACAGAGAGAGAGATGACAAAGTGAGATGGAAGGTTGGAGGGTATATATGGCTTTTCATGCATTTTACATTTTTATTCTTAGATGTAGACACTTTTAGTTTTTTCATATGTTCATAATTAATTGATCCTTTTATCATTATGAAATTTTTTTTAATCACTGGTTGTGATATGTGATTTATAATAAGTGATGAAGGAACAGAAGGCAAGCTGAGGACAAAGCAGAAGCTGACACCCCTCAAAGCCCCCCACCATGTGATATATGTGACATTCCTCAGGCACTCTTGGTTGCCCTAAACTAAGGAAAGGAAAAACAATAGTCTATAGAGATCACAATCCTGAAAGACCTGAGTCTCCCTCAGTTTACAAATGTCTTAGCAATCTACAAGAAAAAAGCATTTCTATTAATAACCTAGCTTCCAGAAGGAAATGTAGATACAATTAAATGTCCTTATAACCTCCAGCCCATCGACAGATATTGAAGCAGGCAGAGTATAATGTTCCTCCAGGAAGCTCCCAGCTGTCTTCAAGTTAATGCCTTGCTGGAGGGAAAAACAACCTTGACTTGACAATGGCCAGGCCTCTGGTATCCTGTGAGTCTTCTTTAACATATGAAAATCCTTTTGAAACCTCCCTTTCCTTACCTCCCCCAACCTCATAGTATATAATCAGCTACCCCTCACAACCCCATTGCAGTAGCTCTTTCTGCCCACGGGTCCTGTCCCCATGCTTTAATAAACCACCATTTTGCACCAAGGAAGTCTCAAGAATTCTTTCTTAGCCGTTGGCTCCGGACTTCACCCCATGGAACCTCACTTATATTCCAAAACCTCATCAATAAGAACCATGGGTTTGGGGACACCTGGGTGGCTCAGCCGTTAAGCGTCTGCCTTCGGCTTAGGTCATGATCCCAGGGTCCTGGGATCGAGCCCCACATCGGGCTCCCTACTCAGCGGGAAGCCTGCTTCTCCCTCTCCCACTCCCCCTGCTTGTGTTCCCTCTCTCGCTGTGTCTCTCTCTGTCAAATAAATAAATAAAATCTTAAAAAAAACAAAAACAAAAACATGTGTTTGGTCTTTTCCTTGTTTCTAACACAGAGCTCCCCAAATCCTTGGAATTTCCTGTGTGATAAGAGCAATGGGAACATCTTTTGTTATAATATTTGGTTTCTTGTCCTCAGTTCCTGAAATAACTTCAGAGCCTTAAAGATAAAATGGGTGTTTTGCTATACATAAAAAAACCCCTTTCTACCACAACTGGGTGTATGTTAATAAAATGACTTTCTTTATTTTTTAAAGATTTGTTTTTATTTATTCATTTGAGAGAGAGAAAGGAGAGAGAGAGAAAACACAAGTGGGGGGAGGGGCAGAGGGAGAAGAAGGCTCCCCACTGAGCAGGGAGCCAGAAGCAGGCTGGATCCCAGGACCCTGAGATCATGACCTGACTTGAAGGCAGATGTTTAGCCAACTGAGCCAACCAGGCGCCCCAATAAGATGACTTTTAGAAGTCCCTTAAAGGTGGGAAATTGGTTTCCATGGGAGCCAACCTTGTGAGTAGTGTTGGAACTTAGTCCCATCCCCTGACCTTGCAGGAAAAAGATAGAGTCTAATCACCAATGGCCATGGATTTAACCATTCATGCCTATATAATGAAGCTTCCACCAAAACCCAAAAAGAAGAGGTTTGGAAGATCTAATGCCGACTTGGATAGATAGCATCAGTTGATAAAATTTAATCCAGTTTGTGTCCAGAGAATCTTTGGTAGTACATGGGAAAACTTCCCTTCCTTAACATTAGAATTTAGGTCCCAGATCCCTTGTACTGGTGAAGAGGAAAATTACCTAGAGCAGGCCCAGGCCCGCAGGCCTCAGAAAATGGAAATTTATTAGAAATGGCAAGAGATAACCAGAAGCCCCACTGGGAGCAAGAGATAAACAACTGTTCCTGCTTCTGAAAACAGGCTTCCTGCCACAGGCCCCCTAATAGCTGCCCTAACCACTGTTCCTGCCTAAAGCAACCCCTGCCCCCGTTTAAACCCACCCACCAGCAGTCAGCACAGCCCTTGTAACATGACCCCCTGCCTTGCCCTATAAAAAGCTCTATAGCTCCCCTGCCCGGGGCCCAGAATTTCGAGTGGGAGCTCGTCTGGGTCTGCCAATGTAAAATAAGCCCGAGTTCTCCTACTTCTCCAAGTGTCGCTTGGTCTCTCACCAGTCTGATTTTTATTTTGCGCAGCACCGGTAATACATTTTTTATCCCAAAATCTAGGTTTGATATTCATACTGTTATGCCAGCTTTCTCATCAATTTTTGCATGTCATATCTTTTTTGATCGCTTTACTTTTAACTTTCATATTACTTTATATATTATATATAAATAGTATTGTTGAGTCGTGCTTTATCCATTTTGATTATCTGTGTCTAGTATTTGGCTTTTAAGAACAATGTTAATTTACTATAATTACCAGTATGAGTAGGAATAAGTGTGCATCCTTGCTGTTCATGTTCTATTGTCTTATATGATTTTTGTTCATTGTATTCTCACCTTCTTGCCTTCTTTTGGATTGCATACACTTTAGTATGCTATTTCATCTTAATTTATCCTAATATTATTTTATCCTAATCTTTTTTTATCCTAATATTCAAATTTATTATCACTTCTTTGATTTCCTTTTTTGGTGCTTGCAATCATGTTTACATCATACAAATCAATCTAGATTTTCCATAAGCAAACTGACTTCAAGGATACAAAGAAAAAGGAGGGTTTCAAGTCATTACAAAATAAGTAATCAGGAGATAAAAGCATAATTCCTTAGACTTTGATATATTTTAAATATATTTTTTTTTTACTAAAAATGACTAACCTTTAAATGGACTTCTGTTTGCTGTTTTGATATAAATCTTTTAGTACTTCTTTATAGTAACAAAATCATCTTTAATTAAGAAATGTACTTATTTTACACAGATTTAAAATAGACTAAAATACTATTTACTATAACAAGTACAAAGGGATTGTTAGTTATTCTAACACCATCACGTTTTATCTAATGGAATTCACATGTTCTATGATATAATTTTATATAGGTAAAATTTTAAATAACACAGTATTATATGACTATAGATATCATAAAAACTTGTAGTGAAAGCCATAATGCTATTTCCAGTAGAGAATCACCAAGGTATGTGGTAGTAAAGTATTAAAGCTAGTGGTTTTCAAAAATCACAAAGATGTATTAAAACAAGATAGTCATGAGGTTAATTCTGGTTGAAAAGAAATATGAGTACATTGGAGAAAAAATAATGAATAGAACTCAGTCATGGAATGGTTATGGCAAGGTGTTGGTGGAGGTTAGGGAAGCACCTGGGTTGATGGCCACAGTATCTCAGACAGTTATTGAATGCTTTTAGGATATCTGGGATCTTATATCATTGCTTAATTTCAGGTAAGAAAATCATAGCCTGCACAAATAATAAAGCAGGGACACTATCTCAATTCAATTCTAATTCCAAAGTATGTGTTCCTAATATTGTCATGTCTGTTGGCTGCACGTGTTGGAAGAAGAGGGGTGAATGGGAAGAAGCTATTTTGCAGTTTTGGTATTTTAATTTTAGAAAAGAGATGTTAGGCTATATTATTAAATGGTATTTTTAAATGACCTCAATATTGTGGATTTATCTATATAAATTGTATCAGTAAAAGAAAACCTAAAAATTTAAAGTAATAATTTGAGGCCCAAGGGGGAAAAAATCAGATGAAATTTGCTTTAATGTCAAATTGCAATTAGCAGTTACATAAGAATGCAGGTTTCTGAACTAATAATATCAACAAGATGAACTTTCTAATAGCCAATTAAGCTGAGTTATGGATACTGGCCTTCAGTAGAGTCCTTTGTCTGCTATTACTAAACCACACCCTTTAAAGAATACAAACTGGGGTGACTGGTGGCTCAGTCAGTTAAGTTCTGCCTTTGGCTCAGGTGATGATCCCAGGGTCCTGGGATCAAGCCCTGTGTTGAGCTCCCTGCGCAGCAGGGAGTCTACTTCGCCCTCTTCCCCTGCTCCACCCCCTGCTCATGCTCTCTCTCTCTCTCTCTCTTAAATAAATAAATAAAATCTTTTTTAAAAAGAATACAAGCTGGTTATCATCTTCAGAAGATGATTTAGTCACTGCTTTAATACAGATTTATGTAAACCATACCTGTGTAATTAGTGAAGACTCAGAAACTTAAGAAGGCCTCACTGAATCTGTTATGAATTTTAAGAATTAAAACTAAAGAAAAAATTAAATGTCTTCATTTTATTCTATTTCATGTAACTTGTAAGAATTTTGAGAACTTTCAAAAATTGAGAGAAACTTATTAGAAATTCATGTCTCCTATATTTGCATGTGTATATATTATGTATATATGTATATTTTTTATGAGTATTGGCACATATATGCATATGCATATATTGTGTATATATATGTGTATATGCATATATATTCAAATACTCATGGGTATACAATATATATAATGTATCTACATATTCACCTACATACATACAAAAACTCCTTTTATATGTGTATTAAATAATTGTGTGATTTGTTTAAGGCATTCTTTTTAATAAACTTTTAATTTTATGTTTTTATATTTGCAAGAACATTGCAAAGATAGTTTGGAGAGTTTCATATACTTTCCCCTATTTTTAACATCTTAAATTACTGCTGTACATTTGTTGCAATTCATGAACCAAAACTGATACATCATTATTAACTAAGCTCCATTCTCTATTCAGAATTCCTTAACTTTTTACCTAATGTCTTTTTGCTGTTCCAGGGTTCCATGTAGGATATCACATTACATTATGTTGTCATGTCTGTGTAAGTGCCTCTTGGCTATGACAGTTAATAGGCACTCTTCTATGGCTTAAGCTTCAAACAAACCTACAGGTTTGAGACCCATTTTATTTTATTTTATTTTAAAAAATTTTTCTTTCTTTCTTTATTTGACAGAGAGTGAGAGCACAAGCGGAGGAGGAACAGAGAGAGAGGGAGAAGCAGACACCCCTCTGAACAAGGAGCCTGATACGGGGCTCGACCCCAGGACTCTGGGATCATGACCTGAGCTGAAGGCAGATGCTTAACCAAGTGAGCCGCCCAGACGCCCCGGGACCCATTTTACAGATGAGGAAAACCATGACTTTCAGGCACATGAAGTAAGAAGACATGGGAATTTAACTCAGGTCTATCATATTTTGATATCAATTATTTTTATACTATAACCTCAGTCACTATTATTTACATAATTTTACCAAAACTAGCTAAGAGTTAATACAATAAAGGGATATTGAACCATATATAACTTTTCAAAAAAGCACAGTATAAAGATATATAAAAATAGAGTAGTGGGTTGCCACATTTTTGTAGCATTTTATTTTGATATATATATTTAACATAATATACATATTATGCATCCAAGATTGTGATGGTTTGTTCCATAAGTTACTGAGATTTCCAGTCTCTCTTGATAAGGGGGCTAGACGCCCAGAACTGCAGCCATGAGTGCTGAAATTGAAGATCCCCTGTCTATTAGCCTAGAGTTAACAGGGCTGTTCATCTCAAGATCCACAGGATTTGGGGCAATGAACACTTTAAGGGTGACTCCAATACTGGTAACTAGAGCTCTTTCCTTGCCTTCTCATGCATTTCTGGATGCTATGTATAACTGTTCATGTGCCCCCCAAATTCATATATTGAAATTCTAATCTTCAAAGATGACGGTATTAGGAGATGGGGCCTTTGGGACATGCTTGTCATGACAGTGGAGCCCTCATGAATGGAATTAGTGCTGTATGAAAAAGAACCCACAGAGATCCCTTGCTCTTCCTACCGTGAAAAGACATAAAGGGAAGGTACTGGCTATGAACCAGGAAGAGAGTTTGCACCGGAACATGACCATGTTGGCACCCTGATCTAGGGCTTCCCAGCATTTACAATAGTGAGAAACAAAGTTCTGTTGTTCACAAGCTACCTAGTCTAATATTTTGAAATAGCAGCCCGAATAGAAAGACACTGGGCCTCCAAAGATTCTGACATGATTCTAGAAAGGATTAAGACCTCCAGCATATGACTGAGAAACGATCTTTTCCATCTCTATGTGTCAGTTAAAGTCATATTTGGCTGATTCAAACAATAGAGATGTGAGGTTGTTGTCGTTGTTGTTTTTGGATCATTTTGTTGTGTACTATTGTTTTATTATGATAGAATCATAAGACTGAAAGATTTAAAAGAATATTTATTTCAGTCTTTTTCAAAGTGTCTGTTATGAAATATTAGTAACATGCAAAAATTAATATTTAGGGTCATAACAGTTTTTTTAGTATATATAATTAGTATCATAATACATCATAAGTATCAATGATAAATATCATTTTATAAATCCTACATGTGTTTGTTAAGGGCAGTGTCAAAGTTATTTTATAATATGAGACTTAGTCAAAACAAGATTGAAAACCGCTGCTTTAATCCCATATGCTTTGCTTAAATACCCAGAGATGGAAAATTCACTGCCTACTCCAACCAACCAACTAGATGTTGAATGAATTCTAAATAAACATAAGAGTATACTTCTTTTGTTGAATTGAAATACACCTTTTTTAAGTAAAAAAATATTTTTTTAGAGATGAGTGAAATAACAAGTCTCAGATAACAAAACCAGACACTGGAGCCCCAGAAGACACCCCTGTTCCTGTGGGATCCCAGACCAGTCAGGTCTCCAGGGAAGACAGCCCAGCCTCTGGTGCCAGGCTGCTTCGCTGGCCATTCGCATGCTCTGGTCTCTCCTGTCTGGCCTGGCCCATCCCTGCCGGGCCCAGCGCCTGGTGCCCATCAAACTGTGTTAGAGATTGATGATGGTTTAGCTGTACCTCTTTTCTAATATGGGCCTGAAAGTCACAGTGGCGCTTCTGGGCCTGGGAAGCAGTCATCAGCTCTATCCTTCTTACACTGCCTTTTAAAGCATTAAACGATGTGCCTAACCTTTACGCGCCACCTTGGCTAAGTGTTTGCATTTCATTTGACCATTTATAATAACAAAATATTCCCGACCCTCATATCCCCAGCTTGTCTTGCTTTTCTATCTCCCATAAATATAAATATATTATATTGTAAATATATAATTGCAGAAAAAGTTATAATGATTTATAAAGGCTTTCTGATATTTATCAAAATCTTTTGTAATTGCAGATACATGCACACAGTATTATAATGAGCTATTATCAAATTATTTGTAGCTCTTAATCAGTCCAGATAATTGAAGGAGAAATATACATAGTCTGGAAAGTGGAATAAATGCAGCAACCTATGGAAATCACATTTGTCAACATTTTCTTTTGCTGTCTGGGCCAGGCATTTGATCCTATAGAATTTGCAGGTTAGAGTACTTTTAATGGATACGCTGTATATCCCTAAAGGCTGAGTAAAAAGAGAAGCAGGAACAAATAGAAAATTACCATATAAAACCTGACTGTCAGTTCCAGTTTAGATCTTTCTACTCTTATTACTCAAGGTTAAGCATGTACACCTTAGAGCTGCTGCTGCAGGCAAGCAAGTCCAGGAGGGGTAAATAGCTTGGTCACTTGATTTCCCAAATATCTTTCTTTTGCTGCAGATGGGCTATGGCCCACTTTCCACAGCCAAGTTTATCTCTGTGGTAAGACATCAATACAATTTAGTGTCATGGGCAATTTGTATTGGATCAGTTACATGCTGGCTTAATAGAGCAGAAGTTTTGACATTATTATGAAACATTTACATCATAAAAGTTATGAAAAATCCTGTCCATTGGCCTAAAATAATTTGACATTTTACCCTGCTCACTAGAAGAAGCCAAATTATAGATTTTCTTTTTAATGTTGAAGGGTTGATTCACTTCTCATTAATTAAATCTCCAAAGTATTTGGAATTAAGCTGTCAAGTTTTATAAATGAAGCAAAAGGCATTCTAATTCGTCATTCTGAGTATCTTAGAATTTAAATTACACCTCTAGGAGAAGGAGAGAACGCTACAATTGTGCTTGCTATTTGGATATCGTTACGGAAAGGAGAGAAGAATGTATTTCTATTACTTTGAGATAAATAATAATGAAGTGGGTATTGACGGAGAAGCATCTTTCAGCTAAAGCAGTGCACTGAACCTGTTTGCAGTATCTAGTCAGAGTACTTTGCAGGGAGAATCTGGGCATGTCCATTAGAAGATTTATGTTGCAAATTCACCCCAAACACAGTATATCTTCATAAATTGCTCTTAGAACTGAGACCTCCTTGATTTTTAAAACTTCGTGGTAAAACACTTCGGATAGGGGAACCTGGGGGCCTCAGTCAATAAGTGTATGCCTTTGACTCAGGTCATGATCCCCAGGTCCTGGGATCGAGCCTCACATCAGGATCCTTGCCCGGGGGGGAGCCTGCTTCCCCCTCTCCCACTTCCCTTGCTTGTGTTCTCTCTCTCTCTCAAATAAATAAAAATATTTAACAACAACAACAATAAAAAAAACACTTCAGATACACTAGAACTGCGTCCTCAAATTGAATCAAGCTAGCGAACATTTTGTAAGTGTGTGTGGTGTGTGTGTGTGTGTGTGTGTGTGTGTGTGTGTTTGTATATATATTCACACACACTGAGACCAAAACAGGAGACAGAAGAAATAGAAATGTGCCACTACCCAGAGGTGTAAAATCTACTAGGGCTCCAGGAACGTGATATATGTGAAAGCCAGTTAAAGACACCACAAAAACAAAAACAAAAACAATTAGAGGATATAATTGAACCTCATCTGTGGAAAACATAACATTTTAAGTGGGCCTTGAGGAAAATATAGGATTCAGATTGTTCAAAAGAAGAAAGAATTTTAGAATGGGATTATTAAATATTAGTGGCTTCTCCAAATTTCCTTAATTCTGAGAATTATTTAAGGAGTGTCTTAGTTTGTTCAGGGTATTATGACAGAATATCACAAAGTGGGTGGCTTATAAGACAAATTTATTTCTCACACATATGGAGGCTGGTAAGTTCAAGATCAAGATGCCATCGGATTCAGTGTCTGGAGAGGCCCTGATTCCTTGTCCATAGAGGGCCCTCTTTTTGCTGTGTCCTCACAAAGAGGAAAGGGGGTTTCTTTCATAAGGTTTCTTTCTTTCACTAATCCCAATCTCGAGGTCTCTGTCCTTATAACCTAATCAAATTCCCAAAGGCACCACTTCCAAATAGCATCACGCTTGGCATTAGGATTTAACATATGAATTTTGGAGGGACACAAACATTTAGTCTAAAGCAGAAGGAATGTTGTTGTTTTTTTTAAGATTTTATTTATTTATTTGACAGAGAGAGAGACAGTGAGAGAGGGAACACAAGCAGGGGGAGCGGGAGAAGGAGAAGCAGGCTTCCACTGAGCAGGGAGCCTGATGTGGAGCTCGATCCCAGGACCCTGGGATCATGACCTGAGCCGAAGGCAGACTCTTAATGACTGAGCCACCCAGGCGGCCCAGCAGAAGGAATGTTAAAAGGTAGTATATATTCTATACTCATGAATTAAGAAAATCATTGAACGGAAGGAGTGGGGTGGGGATCAATATTTTTAATAAAAACAAAGAAAATAAACTGAAAACCTTGATCTACTTTCCCATTTTCTGTTCTCTTTATAGAAAAACTATGAAAGACTGTGTAATAGTCTTCATGAACCTAATTTCAGTATTTCCTCCTATATTCTCTTGAATACGTAAGAAAATCAGACTTTTCCCCACCACTTTACTCATAGTCTTAGGAAGGTCAAGAAAGGTTTCTGTGTTGCCAATTCCAATATCAGTTTTCAGTCTTCATTAGTGAGTGAACAAATGTCTCAGTGTCAGGGTAAAACCAGATTTCTGAGTAAAATGGGACAGTTGAGTTGGTCACCTCCTCCTTTTTGAACTATTTTCTTACTTGACCTGAGGATCCAAACTCTTGTTCCTTGTCCTGCCACTGTCACAGGCCACTAGTTGGCTGGATGCTGTCTCTCTGACCTCATTGTTTTCATCCTGCATCTCCATCACTCAGCTAATATCACTCTGGTGTCCATGATATTCCTGGGCCACCCGAACTAATACCATCAGGATATTTGCATTTTTCTGTTCTTTGTCTCTAACGCTGTAATACTGTACCTATAAATATCTGCTTAATCCTCTCTGTCATTTGATTCAGGTCTCTGCAGTAATGTCACCTTCACAAAGGTACCACCCATGACCATGTACTTGCATACATCACACACATGTTCTTTGTTGCTTTCAGCTTTATTTTTCTTCATGAATGTTATCACCATCTGATCTTATTATATTTAGATATTATAAATATATATAATATTTTTAACATATTAACATATTTAATGTAATAAAACAAAGGCAATAACATTAAAACATACGTGTTTTTCCCAATAGAATGGAAACTGTGAGGGTGAGGGCTTTTTCTCTGCTTATTCTTTCATCACTATATCTCTAGCACTTAAGATAATGTGAGACGAATAACTGAAGTTCAAAAGTATTTGCTGAGTGAATAAATGAGTCACTGCTGTCTTTCAGGCACTGTTCTAGATGTTTACACAAATTAACTATTTGGTCCTCATAGCAACCCACCGAAGATGGCAATATTATTGACATTTTACGAAGGTCAACTCCAAGTAAAATGGTGAGACACATTCAAACCTAGATACTCCAGATTTTATAGTTCTGATATTTATTTATTATTTATTTATTTATTGAGAGAAAGAGAGCATGAACAAGTGGTAGGGGAAGAGGTGCAAAGGGAGAAGGAGAGAGCGAATCTTAAGCAGGTTCCACACCTAGTGCAGAGCCCAACTCAGGGCTCAATTTTATGACCCTGAGATCAGGACCTGAGCTGAAATCAAGCGTCAGCCACTTAACCAACTGAGCCACTCAGGCTTCCCCAGAATTTTGGTATTATTTGGAATTATACTACACTATACTGCCTTTTGTGGGCTTATAGAATAACTGCCAGTGAGGGAGTGGCTGGTTACTATGGGTAGGTTGATTATTTGGAAATTGAGTTATAAAAAGGCATAAATTCTAGATCATATGGTAACTCTAAGTTTTTGAGGAACCACTAAACTGTTTTGCACAAGGCTACACCATTTTACTTTTCCACTAGCAAAGTATGAAGGTTGAAATTTTTCTATATCCTGATAACACATTATGCTAAACAAAAGTAGACCAACACAAAAGGTCACATATGATTCCATTTCAATGGAATTTCTAGGTGTCTGGGTGGCTCAGACAGTTGAGCATCAGACTCTTGATTTTGGCTCAGGTCATGATCTCGCAGCCATGAGATAGCGACCCCCGTCAGCCTCCATGCTCAGCACAGAGTCTGTTTGAGATTCTCTCTCTCTCCCTCTGCCCTTACCCTTACCACTCGTACTCTCTCTCTCTCTCAAGTAAGTAAGTAAGTAAATAAATAAATAAACAAACAAATAAATGAAATTTCCAGAATAGGTTAATTCATAGAGACAGAAATATTGGCTGTCAGACTAGGAAAAGAAGGGAATGGGGGTGACTGCTAATGCATAACAGTTCTTTTTTGGGGTGAGGAAAAGGTTCTGGAATTATATAGGAGTGGTGGTTGCACTACCTTGTGAATATTACTAATAACAACCACTGATGTGTACAATTTAGAAGAGGTAATTTTATGATGAGTTATATGGCAGGTGTATCTCCAAAAAGGGAAAAATGACTAAAGGTTATCAAATGATTGAAATAATTAAATTATTTATTTGCTGTTACTAGGAATTTCTTTATAAATTAATTTTGTCAAAATATGATCATGTCAAAGAAAACTAAGGACAAATACTTCACTTTTTTCCGTACTATTATAAGTTATTCTGGTATTAAATATTTTAATAAAAAAAGAATTTCTAATTATATGTTCTGTTTTCTAATTTCCATGAAGACAAATACTCATCTTATTTCCATTGGTGTATCTTGATATTGATGAAGGTATAAATTACCAATAGCAATGCACTTGATTTTTTCATATTGATGTTGTAGCCAACAATTTTCCTGAAATCTCTTATTCTAATATTGTCTTCATATACTAATGGATTTTTTTATTGATGGTCATATTGTCTATAAATATTTTTCCTCTTTATTACTCTTACAGCTACTACTTATTTTTTTATTTTATTTTAGTGGACAAGATCTCCAAGAAATACTGATTATAAGCCCTGATATCAGATAACCATATAATGGTATGAATTTTAGAGAGGATATTCTAATATTTCACTTTTAAGTATTGTGTTTGGTTTAGAATTTTCCTAGATCCCTTTCATTTGGTTTTGTAAATTACTCTCTATCCATAAGCTGTTGAGAATTTATTTTTTATTATGAGTTTGTGACTTAATATCAGATGTGTATATTTGTATCCCAATAAAATATACATACAGTAACTCCTTTAATGTTAATGTGGTAAATTGTATTAAAGAGCTGTCTAGTAGGAAAACATTTTTGCATTCTTGACAATCCCATAAAGAATTAGGATGCACTTTTAAAACTGGTTGATGCTGTCTCCTGTATCTTATTTATGATTTTCTTTTAATCTCTATTTAAACATAAGCTTGAATGTAATTTTCTTTTGTATTGTCCTTGTCTAGTTTTCATCTAGATAAGATTACCTTATTAAATGAACTTAAATGCTTTCCCCATTTTATTAGTTTCTGGAAGTTTATGTAAGAAAGAGTTTTTTATTTCTTTCTCTTTTTTTCTACATTTATTATTATTATTATTATTATTGTTACTTTGGTTCTTGAAGTTTATTCAACTTATTAACTCTGGCTTAATTACTGATATTTTTAAATTTGATTTTATACTATGGGTTACATTTATTAAACAGTAAGAAGTTGAATTAGATTTTCTTTTTTTTTTTAAGATTTTATTTATTTATTTGAGAGAGAGAATGAGACAGAGAGAGAGAGCATGAGATGGGGGAGGATCAGAGGGAGAAGCAGACTCCCTGCTGAGCAGGGAGCCTGATACAGGACTCGATCCCGGGACTCCAGGATCATGACCTGAGCCGAAGGCAGTCGCTTAACCAACTGAGCCACCCAGGCGCCCTTGATTTTCTTTTTTAATTTATTTTGCTTAAGTATATTTTTCTAGATAATTTTCTGTATGTATTCAATTTTTTTTAACATTCTTTCACCTTTATTTAGTTCATATTCTCTTTTTAATGTCTAACATTGGTAATTTATGCCTTCTTTTGTTTTCTTTCAAAGATCCAGCTTCTGTTTTTCTTTTTTTAATTTTTATTTTTAATGAAGAATGGCTTTCATTCTTCTTAGTGGTTCCTACCATTTCTTTGTTTTCCATTTTGCAAATCTCTGCCTTTAAGTCTATTTGTTCCTTCTATCCACTTTCTCCAGGATTATTTTAGTACTCTTTTTCTAACTTCTAGATTTGGAAGCCAACTCATTACTTGTAAAGTTTTTCTTTTCCAATGGAAATACCTAAAACTATAAATTTTAATGTAGTATCATAGTTACATCCCTCAAATTTAGATGTATTTTAATTAACTTCTTTCTCAGTCCTAAAAATATTTGGTAATTTCTACAATAATTGTTCTTTTACCTGTAGATTATATAGTAGTTTGTGTTTTTTAAAAATATTCTTTTTTACTCATTTCTAAGTTTATTACTTTATGGGAAGAAACTATGGACTACACATTATCAAATGTTTAGTGTTTGTTGAAACAACCCAGTGAGGTAGATACTGTAATTATCCCCACTTTGCTGATGATAAACTGAAGCACGTAGCAGGCAAGAAGAGTACTGATTATTACACAAAGAGTGGAATTGGGAATTAAACCCAGGCAGTCAGTCTGTAGGTATTTCTTAGTGTTATTTCTTCTTTCATCTTTCTAGGCATTTTCATTACATTTTTTTCAGATTTTATAGAACACTTTATTACCTCCACTTCTCATAGAGTTGTATCTCCTTATTGTAGGGTCTGATACCTCCATTATTAATCCTCTCATATGGTTCTTAATTTTATTACTGTGATAATTTTATGTTAATTTGTAGCCAGGTTTTTTTTTTTGAGGAAATGTCAATTGTTTTCCACACCCAGATCATTATAAAGAAAACATGATTTCCTGAATTAGCATAGAAATGAATGGTGTACTGAGATTTTCCAATCTTCTTTAATGGAGAGACAGTTCTTTCTGTGCCTAGTTTTCCAGAGGAATCTCATCTCCAACTAGTCCTTTGCCTTACACTGGCTTACGACCATATTTATTGTCTCTAATAGAGAGCTGGAACTCACATTCTCAGCCGCACAAAGGAGGGGGAAGTTTTACCTTTATGTTTTTAATTAAGCTATTTATTAATTTAATATAGTTAATGAATTAGGCATTATTGTTATATTTAATCTATCTCTGAAGGTTTTTTATTTCTGTGATTAAATTAAAATAGATCTTTGTGTTTCAGCTTATATAATATCATGCATAGAAGGATTAAACTGAAAGATGGTAATGGAATCATATTCAATCAGGCATCTATCCTAAGACTTTTGTTCTTTGCATGTGATCAAATGAAGATGAGGTTAGTAGAGTGGGCCCTGATCCAATATAACTGTGTCTCTATAAAAAAGGAAAATTTAGACACAGAGACAAACACAGGGACAAAGTTATGAGATGATGAAGGGAAAGATTAGTGCGATAAAACTGTAAGCCAAAGAGCCCCAAAGACTGCCAGTGAACCACCAGATGTGAGAGAAGCATGGAACAGATTCTCCCTCACAGCCCTGAGAAGGAACCAACCATATTGGCACCTTGATTCCAGACTTCTAGACTCCAGAACCGTGAAACAATACATTTTTGTTAAAGTTATCTAGTTTGTGATACTTTGATAAGGCAGCCCTAGGAAACTGACAGAGGTGTTGTTTGGCCAAAGGGCATCACAAATACCTGTCTTATCAAAGTGTTACCCTTTTCTTACATGTGCCGAGAAGTATATGAAATAGGATAATAATTTGGAAAAGTACTTGGTTTTTGTTAATAAATATTTATTTATTAATAAATAAATTAATAAAAAGATTAAGGTAAGATCCAGTAAAGCAAAATGGATCACGAGGACAACTTTTTTAGCTTAGGCTAAAAAGAAACTGAAGTAGATAAAAGTACTTGCATTTTTCACTAAGCTCTTAGTTGATTACCACATTTTACAAAGGATGGCAATTAAACTTTGTCAAGACAATTCTAAGTCACCTTAGACACTGTAGAAAATAGACATTTTGGGGGAGGGTATGGGAATTTTCCAGATTTATTTATAAATCTAGCTTCATGGAAGCAAAAGTATGTCCTCTGGATTTAGATTATTTGGAATAGCAGGGGAAATGCAAACTGTCCCTGCTTCATGAAATGTTATTGACTTGATGAACCAAAACAGGGCTTTTTCTTGGGACTGAAGAGAAATAAATTTTTACTGACTTGTCACTGGTAGAGGGAGGGAGAAATGTATTGGTGCAGAAAGAAACAGTACTTTCTTTTATCTAAAGGCCAACACCATATAATATAAAATATTTATAGCTCTTTTTTAAAGAGTGTAGGCTCAGTTATTCTGAACAAATCTTTGTTATTTTTATAAAGTTCTGACTTCCAAAAGAATTAAATAGAGTTATTTGAACTAAATGGGCCCAATCTGTCTATTAGAATCAAGGTTCTATTTTGCAGAGTAGGCAGACCTGAGCTTTTGATGAAGATAATGACAGACATATTAAGATGTATCAATGTACAAAGCAGGATGCTAAAGAAATGAAGAAATCTGTCCCATGTGACATGACTAATAACTAATAATCCAAGCAAAGCTGGTTTTCTTTTTTTTTCAAAATCTTTATTTCGAAACACATTATTATACTTCAATAATATCTCCGTGCCTTCAGGATCCTCCTTAACCAAGGTTTATATTTGTTAGGAGAAGTTAAAAGGTATACTATTTATTTTCAAACCTACACTTAGGTAGTGTGATGAAAAGAAAACCATCTAGGTTACCAGTGAGGGGAAAAAAAAGAAAAAAGCCAACCATAGAATCAACAAGATGTGTCTAGATACTTTATTTGGCACAGTTTTATTCTAACACGCTAAAATTCCCTCTGCGTCAAAAGATTTGAAAGACTGGAAATTACTTTTCCTAACTTTTCTGCCAGCAGGGTTTCAGTTAGAGTTACTGATGAAAAGAACTTCCTTAAGATGGAAAGTGGAGTAAGAAAGATAAGCTATTATTCTTTGGTGAAAGCTTAAAGCAGGCATGTGGCATATGTATGTGATAAATGTGGGGGTTTTGCCAGGGCTGTTCAAGCATCTCCTTAAGAACCCTGCCCTCTGGTGCTTTAGAAGCTGCCATCACCTGGGGTGCCTCTCTTGAGATTTTTGAACTTTCCAATTTTCTGGGAAACAGATACATCCTCATTAACCTTTAGTCCCTCAGCCCTTCTAATTGTAGTTTAAGCTTCAAATTCTTACTTAAAATGCATAGAGTGGTTCACATATAAATGATAAGTTGCGAGACAGAGAAAAATCAAAATAATATGGTGTTAAAAATCGAGCATTGAATTAAAAGTAACTTGACACATAAGGAAACATAGTGATGTAAAGAATAATGAAGGAAAAAGAGACCATAGGGAGAGAGATTTATGGGAGCTTCACATAATGGAAATCCCTATGATAGATTTTAAAACAATACTTAAAATAATTGTGTATAGAGATAAAAGACACGATTGACAATGGTGATCTGAAGATTCGTGTTTAACAAGTTCCCGGGTATTGCTGATGCTACTGGTTTGGGTATTACATTTCGAGAAATACTGCTTTAGAGAATGCTGCTGAAGTGTGGATCCCCTTTCTGTTGTGGAGGATGCTGTCAGCAATTGGATATCTGTTTAATTCAGTTTTACCTGCCCATCCTCCAGCTTCTCTGTACTTCAATCCTAATAATTCATACTTCAACTTCTTCAGATAACTTTATTTTGCCCAGACATGGAAGGAGCCAGAACTACTTGGTAATTTTTGTCCCCCTTGAGTATCCAGTATTCAAGACATATTGGTAAAGGAATATAAAAGCATGGCTCTTGTTTGAGGTAGGGGACAAACCCATCAGTGCTATTTATAAGCCAGATTTTCCTGTGGCAGCAGGGATTCCACGTGGGATCATCATGCTTGGCCTCTTTCTCTTTCCTAGTCCACATCCGTGTCCTTCCTTGTTTCTCTTTGACTAACTTCCTTAATAACTCAAGTGTACATGTACCTGAAAACTCCAGAAAGTGTAGCATCACCAACTGTAGGTTGTTTTTAATTATGTTTTTTTTTTACCTCTTAGTTATAATTTATTCCTATCTCTTGTTATAAGTTATAACTTTTGAATGAATGCTGGACATTGTTTGACAAAAAAATGCACTACCGGGTAAAATATCCATGAACTACATGTGGCTATTTAAATTTAAATTTAAGTAATTGAAGTGGAATGGGATTTAAAATTAAGTTCCTAAGTCCTAGTAGCTAACTTTCAAGTGTTCAACAGCCATATGTGATTAGTGGCTATACATTTGGTCAGGGCAGCTTCCACAGTGACAGAAAATTTTATTGGAAAGGGCTATTCTAGAGACTTGGGTTGATATCATCTTCCTACATTGAGGGTTTATCTGTAGTCTGATCATTATTCCAATTGGGGATAGCAATAATTAGACATGGCATTTAAGTTTTTTAAGGTATATCATTTTTGGTTTGCCTTTACTCTTTTTTTTTTTTTTTAAAGATTTTATTTATTTATTTGACAGAGAGAGACACAGCGAGAGAGGCAACACCAGCAGGGGGAGTGAGAGAGGGAGAAGCAGGCTTCCCGCGGAGCAGGGAGCCCGATGCGGGGCTCGATCCCAGGACCCTGGGATCATGACCTGAGCCGAAGGCAGACGCTTAACGACTGAGCCACCCAGGCGCCCCGGTTTGCCTTTACTCTTAAGATGTGTCCCATATGAGGAATCAAATAATAACCTGGTGATCTTTTAACTCTGATCTTTGTATTCCCAGCACAGTGGAATTCTTGAAAGTCTTTATTCATTTTATTGCTTTTTAGCTGGTGCATTTTACTTATATACTAAAAGCCTTATGTACAGTCTGAGAAAACTGAAAATGCTTTGGGGAGGTGGGGAGGACTAGGACAGATTTGGCTTCACTTTTCTGCAGTTCTTTTTTTTTCTATAGGATCTTGTCCCCTCAAGTTTGGACTGCCTTAGTAGCCCTGAACTTCAGCTTTCTCTCCCTAGTCCCATGACTCTGTTAGAGACTCTGGGCTTAAGATCTCTGTTTGGTTGCTCAGCCCACTCTTAAGAAGTGATGAAGAGTTGAAGAAAGAAAGCCTCACAAAATGTTGAGATTACTTCAGAAAAGTTTTCGTCTCTGGTATCTTGGCCTTTCAATTCCAGGCTGCATGCTCTTCTATGTCCTTATTTTGTAGCTCAAGTATGATAAAACTATCTTTGTTTCTCCCCTAATTCTTTTTCTTAAGTTTTTATTTTAATTCCAGTTAATTAACAGACAATGTTTTATTAGTTTCAGGTGTACAATATAGTGATTCAACAATTCTATACATCGCCGGTGCTCATCACAAGTGCATTCCTTAATCCCCAACACCTATTTCCCCCATCCTCCTACCCACCTCCCATCTGGTAACCATCAGCTTGTTCTTTATAGTTAAGAGTCTGTTTCTTGGTTTTTCTCTATTTTTCCCCCTTGCTCATTTGTTGTATTTCTTAAATTCCACATATGAGTGAAAGCATGTTATTTGTCTTTCTCTGACTTATTTCACTTAGCATAATACTCTCTAGCTCTATCCATGTTGTTGCAAATGGCAAGATTTCATTTTTTATAACTGAATAATATTCCATTATATACGTGTGTGTGTATATAAAGATATACACACACAATGGAATATATTATATATATGTATAATCTTATATATTAATATATATGTATATCTTCTATATTATCCTATATAGGTGTATATAGAAGATATACATATATATCTTCTTTATCCATTCACCAATTGATGGACACTTGGGCTATTTCCTTATCTTGGTTATTGTAAGTAATGCTGTTATAAACATAGGGGTGTATCCCTTTGAATTAGTGTTTTTGTATTCTCTGGGTAAATACCCAGTAGTGTGATTGCTGAATCATAGGGTAGTTCTATTTTTAACTTTTTGAGGAAACTCCATACTATTTTCTACAGTGGCTGCACCAGTTTGCATTCCCACCAACAGTGCAAGAATGTTCCTTTTTCTCCACATTCTCAACAACACCTGTTATTTCTTGTGTTGTTGATTTTAGCCATTATGACAGGTGTGAGGTGATACCTCATTGTAGTTTTGATTTGCATTTCCCTGAAGGTAAGTGATGATGAACATCTTTCCATGTGTCTCTTGGCCATTTGGTTGTCTTCTTTGGAGAAATGTCTTCATGTCTTCTGTCGATTTTTTCATTGTGTTATTTATTTTTGGGGTGTTGAATTGTATCAGTTGTTTATATATTTTGGATACTAGCCCTTTAATTGAATATGTCATTTGCAAATGTCTTCTCCCATTCTGTAGGTTGCCTTTTAGTTTGTTGGTTGTTTCCTTTGTTGTGCAGAAGTTTTTATTTTGATGTAGTCTCAGTAGTTTATTTTAGCTTTTGTTTCCCTTGCCTCGAGAGAAGTATCTAGAAAAAAGTTGCTACAGCTGATGTCAAGTAAGTTTGCCTGTGTTCTCTTCTAGGATTTTTCAGGGCTTATTGAATTCTTAAATCTGTAGTTGGGTATCTTTCATCAGTTTTGAAAAATTCTCAGGCATTATATCTGCAAATATTGCTTCTGGCTTATTTTATTTCTATCTTTCTGAGTCTCTATATTATCCTTTCTTCTGTATTTACTATTTTTGTTTCCTGCCTCCAGTCTGAATATTTTCCTCAAACCTGTCTTCCAGCTCATTATTTTCTCTTATCTTTATCTGTTCTCCTGTTAAAACCATTAATTTTTATTGATCTTTTATTTTCCAGCTCTCTGCCAAATTTTCTATCTTGTATTTTATATTTTTAAATATGTTGAACATTATCTGGATAATTACATCATATTGATTTCTTTTGGATCTGTTTTTATTGTTTATTATGTTCTTGCTTTGTATTAATAATATATCTTGTTTTCTTTGTTGGCTAAGGGGTAAAATGGTACTGAATATAATAAGTCAAAATTGTAGAAATAATTAAAATACTGCAATAAGTTTACATCCTTCTAACAAAGATTTTTATTTACTCTTGTCAGATGTCAACAGCTATAGCAATCCCAGATAACCTCAATCTTTTCATAGGAGTTTAGAATATTTGAAGCAGGGATGCAGTTCTTAAAAGTGCCAGTATATTTCCAGTTCACTCTTACCTCTAGAGATTAGCACTTTGTTGTCTTAAAACAAAGCATAACAGGTTTGAAAGCTTCCACAACTGGGACATGTAGGTGGCTCAGTCAGTTAAGCATCTGACTTGGTTTCAGCTCAGGTCATCTTCTCGGGTTCCTGGAATCAAGCCCACGAGGGGCTCTGCACTCAGTGCAGAGTCTGCTTGTCCCTCCCCTCCCCCCCCTTGTTCTCTCTCTCTCTCAAATAAATAAAATCTTTTACAAATTTTTTAAAAAAGATTTTTAAAAAGCTTCCACAATTTGCATACACTTAAATTTTATTTTGTTGTTGTTATTGCTCCTCATCCTCATAAAGGTGTAAAAGGTTGTTCAACTTTTCAATATCTCAGCTGCCTTGCCTAGAGTTACCAGAATTTTGTCAGAGAAAAGCAGGTAAAAATATCAACATTATCTCCTTTAGATTCCTAATTATCTAGCATCTTGGCTTCATAATTCTTTGCTGCCTATTTTTCCCATTAGTGGATTTAAAAAACAAACAAGCAAACAAACAAATTTTCCTATGTGTCTAGTCATTCTCAATGAGAGATTTGATCCAAATTATTTAGGTCACTATTACTCTATATTTTGAGTATCTGTGAGTATTACTTTAATGCAGACTTTCTTTTTCCAAACAAAGGAATAAATACACTATTTTTAACTTACCCACATTCTACAAATAACTCAGTGCTTTAGTACACACACCGATACACACATACTGAATTGTCTATAGTAAATGACCTATGAAAAATGTCTTTCTCCTAATTATACTCACTATTCAATATCTGGATAATCACTTATCTTCTGGATTTTTTGCTTGCTGGAGACTGATGATACAGTCATGTCAGCATCCATCACAGTGCTTATATAAAATATTTGGCCAGATATATTAATGATAATATAGGCAACTTTTCTATATTTGTTCAAAGGGCAGACTCAAAATTATAATCTTTCTTAGATATTTATATAGCTATGTTTGTTCAGTTCTGTGTGGTTAAGTATATTGTGTGGCATATTATAGTTGTGTTGGCTAGGACTCTAGTATTTATTAGCCAAAAGACCAAAGTTTTATTGGCTGCACACAATTTAAGTTCAAAATTTTCTCAGGTAATAGTACTAGGTAGTGGTTTCTTTAAGTGCTCATTCAGATACCTCAACTCCTTGCCTCTACGAGTTGACCAACTCCTAGCACCTTGCCATTATAGATTGCTTCCATGAAGAGAAAGTTGGAGGATACATGGGAGGATTTTATTTATAGTCCAGGCAGGGCAGTAAACAGGAAAAAAAAAAATTCACCTACCACTCACATGATATCATTACTTTAATTATAACTCAGACTTCTCTACCCCCAGGGATATGGAAAATGCAGTCTAGCTGCATTCCCATAGAGAAGGGGAAATGGGCATCAGTAAATATCTGATGATCTCTGCCCCAATAGTGGAGACATTTTCATCTCTATAGTGTGTAAATAAGCATGCTATGGTTTCCTGGAACAAATTCTGTCTTGTTGCCTGCCCCAGAAAGAAGATGATTAAAGAGTAAAATATCAGAAAATGACAAACTAAGATGTTATAGTTACCTTCATTTCTGTTGAAAAGAATTTCTAGGTTGTCCCTCTGCAATAGACACATACATACACCCATACATCAACAAAATAAAACAGAAAACAAGATCAAAACTGTTTTCCTATATGTATTTATTCTCTTCCCTGAATTGTGCTATTACATGTTTTCACTGCTGATAGTATTACTGAAGTTCATTAACTTAATGTTTTGTTCTTCCAATACTTAATGTGTGAGCTACACATATTGTAAACATAATTAATGTAAATGAAGAACAATGTACGTACCATCATGTAAAATGTTGAGAAAGCAACACTGTTAAAAGTTTTCAGTTAATTATTTAAATAAATTATAGTATTTTTAAGATTGCTTTATTTATTTTATCAGTGTTAGCCGAAGTTTCAAGTGTGCAGAATTCAGCAAAGTGGGATATGTTTTTGACTCTATAATACATTCCCAATACGTTATTTAAGTTGACCGATTTACACTAATATGTCTGTTTCTTATATTGTTAAAAGTTTTGGGGAGCAAGATGGCAGAGGAGTAGGAGACCTGGATTTCGTCTGGTCTCAGGAATTCAGCTGGATAGGGATCAAACCATTCTGAACACCTACAAACTCAACAGGAGATCAAAGAAAAGAATAGCAACAACTCTCTGAACAGAAAAGCGACCACTTTCTGGAAGGTAGGACGTGAGGAGAAGTGAATCCGAGGCGATATTCGGGAGGATAGATGGCGGGGGAGGGGTCTCTGTCGGCTGCTTCTGGCAAGTGATAGAGCCGCAGAGCACAAAATCGGAACTTGTACAAGTCTGCTCTGCTGAGGGACGTCATTCCAGTGGCTAGGCAGGGGTGGAACCCTCGCGGGACAGTGTGGTCTCAGGACCCTTGGGGTCACAGAAAGACCGGGGGTGCCTGAGTGTGGCAGAGCTCCCAGGTATCGGAGCAGGGAAGCCGGCTGCAGAGACGGAGCCGAGGCGCAGGTTCTCAGCTTGGGGTTGTCATAAACCGTTATCCGGGGCACAGTCAGGCCACTGCTCCTCCAGCAGGGACCCAATAAGTGGCAGATCTGGGGAGACTCCCCTTCCTCCCCCGGGAGGAGTGGTGTGGGAGTGCACCGCAGGGATCTACTGGGTTTGGAGACTCCACACGGGGTCATGTGCCAGAGATAGAAACACGCGGTCACAGCCCGGGTGAGCACGGAGTGTGGCCAGAGACCGGGGAGATGGGAGTGACTGACTGCTTTTCTCTGGGGGCGCACTGAGGAGCGGGGCCCGAATTCTCGGCTCCTCCCGGGCGGAGGTTAAGAGGCCACCATTTTCACTCTCAGCCTCCAAAGCTGTACGGAAAGCTTGCAGGGAACAAAAGCTCCCAAGAGCAAACCCAAGCAGATTACTTAGCCTGGACCAGGCAAGGGCGGGGCAATTCCACCCCCGGCAAAGACATTTGGGAACCATGGCAACAGGCCCCTCCCCCAGAAGATCAGCAAGAACAGCCAGCCAAGACCAAGTTTACCGATCAATGAGAACGGCAGAACTCCAGCGCTAGGGGAATAATGCACATAGAATCCATGGATTTTATCCCATGAGTCTTTAGTCTTTCAAAGTTACTTTTCTTTTTAACTGTCTTTTTTTTTTTTAATTTTTCTTTTTCACTTTTTCAAACAACATCTTATCAATTCCTTTTTTAAAAAACATTTTTATTTTTCATTTTTAGAGTCATATTCTATCCCTTCATAGTAGTTACCCGTATTTTTGGCATATATATATAAGTTGTTCTCTCTTTAAAATTTTGAGATAGTTTCTTCTAACAGATCAAAATACACCCTAAATCTCTAGTGTATGGTTTTTTCCTACTCCCCTGCCTGATCACATTATCTCCCTTTTTTTCTCTCTCTTTTTTTTAATCCTCTTCTTTCTTTATTCAAACTTCTTATCAATTCCCTTTATAAATTTTTTTTATAATTTTCATCTTTACAGTCATATTCAATCCCTTCATCATATCAACCCTTATTTTTGTACATATATAAGTTTTTCTTTCTTTAAAATTTTGGGAGACACTTTCTTCTAATAGACCAAAATACACCCAAAATCTAGTGTGTGGCACTGATCTATGTACCAGCCTGATCATATTTGATCATATTCTGTTTTTTTTTGTTTTGTTCTGTTTTTGTTTGTTTTTATCTTTATCTTTTTCTTTTTCTTTTTCTTTTTTCTCTCTTTTCCTTTCTTTTCCCCCTGCTTCAGGTCTTTTATGATTTGTTTAGAGTATATTTTCTGGGGACGTTGTTACCCTGTAGGCATTTTGTTCTCTCATTAATCTATTCTCCTCTGCACAAAATAACAAGATGGAAAAAATCACCTCAACAAAAAGAACAAGAGGTAGTACCGACTGCCAGGGACCTACTCAATATTGACATTAGTACGATGTCGGATCTAGAGTTCAGAATCATCACTTTAAAGATACTAGCTGGGCTTGAAAAAAGCATGGAAGTTATTAGAGAAACCCTTTCTGGAGAAATAAAAGAACTAAAATCTAACCAAGTTGAAATCAAAAAGGCTATTAATGAGGTGCAATCAAAAATGGGGGCACTAACTGCTAGGATAAAAGAGGCAGAAGAGGGAATCAGTGAGATAGAAGACCAAATGATGGAAAATAAAGAAGCTGAGAAAAAGAGAGATAAACAACTACTGGATAAAGAGGGCAGAATTCGAGAGATAAGCGATACCATAAGACAAAACAACATTAGAATAATTGGGATCCCAGAAGAAGAAGAAAGAGAGAGAGGGGCAGAAGGTATAATGGAGCAAATTATAGCAGAGAACTTCCCTAATTTGGGGAAGGAAACAGGCATCAAAATCCAGGAAGCACAGAGAACCCTCTCAAAATCAATAAAAATAGGTCAACACCCCGACATCTAATAGTAAAACTTATGAGTCTCAGAGACAAAGAGAAAATCCTGAAAGCAGCTTGGGAGAAGAGATCTGTAACCTAAAATAGTAGAAACATTATATTGGCAACAGACCAGTCCACAGACCTGGCAGGCCAGAAAGGACTGGCGTGATATATTCAGAGCACTAAATGAGAAAAATATGCAGCCAAGAATACTATATCCAGCTAGGCTGTCACTGAAAATAGAAGGAGAGATAAAAAGCTTCCAGCACAAACAAAAACTAAAGGAATTTGCAAACACAAAACCAGCCCTACAAGAAATAATTGAAAGGGGCCCTCTAAGTAAAGAGAGAGCCTAAAAGTAACATAGACCAGAACAGAACACAGACAATATACAGTAACAGTCACCTTACAGGCAATACAATGGCACTAAATTCCTATCTTTCAATAGTTACCCTGAATATAAATGGGCTAAATGCCCCAATCAAAAGACACAGGCTATCAGATTGGATTAAAAAACAAGACCCATTGATATGCTGTCTGCAAGAGACTCATTTTAGACCCAAAGAAACCCCCTGATTGAAAGAGAGGGGGTGGAAAACCATTTACCATGCTAATGGACACCAAAAGAAAGCTGGGGTGGCAATCCTTATATCTGACAAATTAGATTTTAAACCAAAGACTGTAATAAGAAATGAGGAAGGACACTATATCCTACTTAAAGGGTTTATCCAACAAGAAGATCTAACAATTGTAAATATCTATGCCCCTAACATGGGAGCAGCCAATTATATAAGGCAATTAATAACAAAAGCAAAGAAACACATTGATAACAATACAATAATAGTGGGGGACTTTAAAACCCACCTCACTGAAATGGACAGATCATCTAAGCAAAAGATCAACAAGGAAATAAAGACTTTAAATGACACCCTGGACCAAATCGACTTCACAGACATATTTAGAACATTCCATCCCAAAACAACAGAATACACATTCTTCTCTAGTGCCCATGGAACATTCCCCAGAATCGATCACATCCTAGGTCATAAATCAGGTCTCAACCGGTATCAAAAGACTAGGATCTTTCCCTGCCTATTTTCAGACCACAGTGCTTTGAAACTAGAACTCAATCACAAGAGGAAAGTCGGAAAGAACTCAAATACATGGAGGCTAAAGAGCATCCTACTGAAGAATGAATGAGTCAACCAGGAAATGAAAGAAGAATTAAAATAAATCATGGAAACCAATGAAAATGAAAACACAACTGTTCAAAATCTTTGGGATACAGCAAAGGCAGTCCTAAGAGGAAAGTATATACCAATACAAGCCTTTCTCAAGAAACAAGAAAGGTCTCAAATACACAACCTAATCCTACACCTAAAGGAACTAGAGAGAGAACAGCAAATAAAGCCTAAACACAGCAGGAGAAGAGAAATCATAAAGATCAGAGCAGAAATCAATGAAATAGAAACTAAAAGATCAGTAGAACAGATCAATGAAACTAGGAGCTGGTTCTTTGAAAGAACTAACAAGATTGATAAACCCCTTGCCAGACTCATCAAAAAGAAAAGAGAAATGACCCAAATCAACAAAACCATGAATGAAAGAGGAGAGATCACAACCAACACCAAAGAAATACAAACAATTAAAAGAACATATTATGGGCAACTTTATGCCAGCAAATTAGATAACCTGGAAGAAATGGATGCATTCCTAGAGATGTATCAACTACCAAAACTGAACCAGGAAGAAATAGAAAACCTGAACAGACCTATAACCACTAAGGAAAT
>NW_022589770.1:7961470-7962260 GCF_004348235.1 Phoca vitulina
TTTTATGAGGCCAGCATTACCTTGATCCCAAAACCAGACAAAGACCCCATCAAAAAGGAGAATTACAGACCAATATCCCTGATGAACATATTGCCAAAATTCTCCCCAAAATACTAGCCAATAGGATCCAACAGTACATTAAAAGGATTATTCACCACGACCAAGTGGGATTTATCCCTGGGCTGCAAGGTTGGTTCAACATCTGCAAATCCATCAACGTGATACAACATTAACAAAAGAAAGAACAAGAATCATATGATCCTCTCAATAGATGCAGAAAAAGCATTTGACAAAGTACAGAATTCTTTCTTGATCAAAACTCTTCAGAGTATAGGCATAGCAGGTACATACCTCAATAACATAAAAGCCATCTATGAAAAACCTACAGCAAATATCATTCTCAACGGGGAAAAACTGAGAGCTTTCCCCCTAAGGTCAGGAACGCGGCAGGGATGTCCACCATCACCACTGCTATTCAACATAGTATTAGAAGTCCTAGCCACAGCAATCAGACAACAAAAGAAATCAAAGGCATCCAAATCGGCAAAGAAGAAGTCAAACTCTCACTGTTTGCAGATGATATGATACTTTATGTGGAAAACCCAAAAGACTCCACCCCAAAACTGCTAGAACTCATACAGGAATTCAGGAAAGTGGCAGGATGTAAAATCAATGCACAGAAATCAGTGGCACTCCTATACACCAACACCAAGACAGAAGAAAGAGAAATTAAGGAGTCGATCCCATTTACAATTGCACCCAAAACCATAAGATACCTAGGAATAAATCT